>NC_134914.1:17900775-18506034 GCF_051014615.1 Bombus vancouverensis nearcticus | reverse complement strand
TTTTAATTGCCTTTTATTTACCTTTTCCTTCAAAGTTCACCAGCTAGCTTCACTTTAAAGTTCAGGCTAACGTTTCAACAAGTTGCTGATTGTCACGGAACAACCATATTATATCCAAGCATTACGCGCGATCGCGTGCTTTTAAGAAGTTACATCACAAATGACGAATCTTTCGAACAGTTTCAATTTCGTTACGTACATACGGATGCCGTTGTAAAGTGATAGCTTCTCTATGAATTGCAATAGCGTACGTGATACTGGTAATAGTATTCCTGTTCTTTTTTTTTTTTTTTTTAATATTTCACATTCACAATTTGTCCAATTTGGACATTTGATAGAATTTTTTAGCTGTTTGATTATCATGTGGGTGGCTACCCCCAGTGGGGTACCATCTTCGTGTTTGTTAGGTTATATCCTTGATGAGTAGTATTCCTGTTGGAAAACATTTTCGTTCCGCTCCAACTTCTATTTCAAGTTCTCATTGCTCGATTGCTTTTCACGCTTCTTCTCGTGTCGAATTTATCTGCTGATTAAAGAGCCGATTAAAAAACATATTTTTGCATATTACACGCACGTGGATTCTTTCAAATTGTTGAGGTTATTAGATGTATAAAAAGAGAAACGCGTGGATAAATTGCAAGGTAGAAAATATATTTTAATACAGAAGTGTAAGTATAAGTAGGAATATAATTTGTGCTGGTCCAGATCCGCACGCTAGTGTCACGTAAAATTGATACTTGAAGTGTAAGAGTCGTATCCCAACTATTAATTTTCTTTTATCGAACTTTATTATAAATTTTGGCACTTACAATAATAGAATAACACTTGTGGCGAATCGGTACCAACAGGACGCCGACAGGTCGAGGCATCAACGCGGTCGTAACATTTCCCGGGCGATCCTTGGGTACCAACCGCCAACGCCAGAGGGCTGCTACGACGACAACGAGTCTGTCTGTCTCGCTAGCGGTCGAATATACGCTGTCACGATATAAATACCGCACCTAGCGAGACTCCCTCTACGTCTAAGGCAGGGACTACCGGATATAGCCTTACTGACGAGTCCACCGGTAGTCTCGGGACGAAACGCGAATGCTCTTTTCACCTGACAGGGACTCTTAACACCAAACACTGAACCAGAGAAAGGAGTTGTACGAGAACAGTGACTAGAACAAGAATTGCCCGAGTTGGGTGAAGTCTCGGTTTATATACGTTTTGGTTTGAGGATGTTGAGGAGGCTCGGTGTAGGGTTATGATGTGGAAAAGTGTCCAAAGATCGGGGGTCGATATCCTATTTCTGATAAGGTGCATCACAGCCTTGGTGTATGCTATGATGGTAAGGTGGTGATGTGTCCAAAGGATTCCGAAGATCGGGGGTTGATGTCTTATCTCTGATGTAGGTTGAGATCTGATTGATGTCACACTAGCACTAGTTACCCTATAACTGAAAGCCCCGAAGCCAACGTCGCCTCTCAACTGTCTATGGTCTGCCTTCGTCCCAGTCTTTTGTCTATACGCTGTCGATGGCTTCGGTACTTGAGAAAACTAAAAAGACCGGACGTAGAGTTTTCTTAAAAGTAGTAACCACTTCAACAAAAATTAGCCAATTTGTTGCGTAATAAAGGGCGATGGAAACGAAAAACCAATAAATACATTTCCATTAAGATGCGATAAGTTGAAGCAATTTTACGTGAACGTAACTGGAGCTGCGTGTCTTCAAAGGGATGCTATTCGATCGTTCCAAACGATCCGGAACTGATTACAAATGTAAATAGCATATGGAATGTCAGGTTAACAAGGTGCACGACAACCTAGCTAAGCTGTTTATTTACTCGTAAAGAAAGTCGTTTGCAAGAAAGGCAAATTTCCAAGCAAGAAAAGTCATCATTACGCGAGGTCGAGTGTGCGACGTAATGTTGAAATAACGCAGTCGCCATAGTATTCTCTTGCGTTTACGACGCTTTTCTATAGCTTCGCTCTTTCGCTATATTTTACCTCGAGCATCGACCGTCTCGCCCGTTGATTTTATTCTTTTCCGTGAACCTCTTCTCTAAATTTCAAGTCGCTCTCCGCATTCCATCGAGTTAAAACGTCAATGATTCCACCCCGGTCGCGGCAACGCGTTCGTTTCGCACGATGAGACGGTGAAAAAGTTTCCGCTTGTCGTTCCCCTTAGCTTTCACGTAGCCGTTTTTGCGATACTTGAACGTTGTGCAAGTGCGGAACGGTTTCAGCGAGTTCTTCTTTAAAAATTTACCGTGTCTTGGGAAATGCCAAGAGAAATGAGAGGTGCATGACGAGACACATCGTAGGTGGTAATTTCTTCGTTGAAACGGAGTAGCCTTTTCTTTTTAATGAACGCGATTTTTGAACGTTGTTGAGTGATTCTCTTTACAAAACCCCGCAACGATAATTATAAATTACGCACGTACACATGCAAGACGTGGAGTTTCGTTCGGCCTACCCAAACATTTCCCCACAAATATTTGTCGGATTTCATTGGATCCGCGAAACGAACGCGTAACGTGAAAACACGAAAGGCACAGACGCTGTAATGGCGATGAATAATTGAAAGGGCGCGGAATAAATTGCATATATTTCGTTCGAAATTAAAATTAAGCCGCTGAAACAATTTGTATTCGTAAAGGCCTCGTTTCGCGTCGCGTCTCACCGATAGAATCAAATATTTCAATAGCCGAACAGCAGACTACTCGTCCACCTGTCTGCAACGCGTTTTAACGTCTACTTTGAAATCACTTAACCATTTTCGACGTTCGTTATATTCGTCTCCTTGTGTGTGTCGTTGCGATACTGCCCTATTAATATCGACGCGATATTGGGTTTTAGTCTATTCCACTGTAAAGTATTCCATCACTCCGTTCAACTACTATTTCTATACTTGAAATCCACTTTATTTCTCTTATCGTATTACTCTTTTTTTCATTTCGTCGGAACAATAGCAATATACCGCTGTTATATCGTAAGCAAAGAGGATTTCATGACGTAAACTGCTTTCGGTAATCACAGAGTTATTTTAGATTTCGAATCTCGTCTGATTACGAGTTTTGGAAAATGTTCTTTTAGCCATCCATTTATCGAAGAGAGATGCTCGCGGGGGTAAAATAGCACGAATAATATAAACATACGCGAGATATCGAAATTTCTCGCACTCGCTGATATATAGCGAAATACAAACGTTACGTGCCCATTTCTGATTTTGAGCGATACACGCATAAAGGTTTAGAGCATCGTATAATATCTACTCTTGGGGAATTTGCATCGATTGATGTACGAATCCTGGAATATTTATGAATTTGCATATTTCACGTTTAATGGGAAATTTAGAACGAGCTATGAATACATTCTTTTTTATCTTATGTTTCAAATAGGATCCGATATCAGATTGAAATATTTATTTGTGTTGCGAGCGACAAATATCATCGAATGTAAATAGGATAGTTCTTATTAGAAACAACGCGAACACTCACATTTAATATCGTAATTTAATATCGTCTTCTATCTTTGAAGAAAATAATTCTCTGCAAAAAAAGCGTCAAATAAAGGCAGCCTTCTTAGACACGCATGCTCGACAAAGTTTCAATTTTATAAACTCCTTTAGAAATTTCATACTTCTTTTACGTGCTGAAAAACTCCACCTACTTTACTTTTATCTACTTTTATTTTCCTGCTTGGAAGATAACGCCACTTGTTTAATATAATCTGTCATGGATCTGTTCTACTTAACGGGATTTATTTGAACGCTTAATTATACATAAAACGAATTACACGACCAGTTCTCTTTGAAAAGTAAACGCAAGTTATACGTAAAATACAAGGAATCGGATTTCTACTCTTCGTTTGGATATCCTGTTCATCGAACGAACGTCTTTGGACGACTGAAAGGACCAGGAGACACTATCGTCAGATCTCGTGAGAGTTTCATCTCTGAAAACAACCCTCTACCGATCGATTCTCTTTTGTGCAACGACCAACTCGCATTCTCGTCATTGCGGTGGTTTAACAATGCTCGGAAGGAACCTAGAAAGAACTAAGAAAATGCTCGCGTTACATATGCAAATAACGACCGGTTTTACGAGGGAATCCCAGCTGGCGATCGTTGCAAGATCGAGTCGTTAACAATTTGTCTCTTAACCATTTCTCGCTTCTCTCTCTGGATAATTTCATTTACCGTCATACTTCTGATTCTAATATTTTTAACATTCAAACTTCACACATGGATGGACAGGAGGTATTTGAATTTGAAATTTGGAGAATTTTTAATACTTTGAAGTTTTCAGTATTTCTCGCAATAATACGTAATAGAGAGATTTTGATAATTAAATTTAGTAAATTTTCAACCATAGCGAAACTGTGTGTTTGTTTATGTTTCTTACGAAACCTATCGCATACGAGAAAACGATACAGGTAAATACGCGAACATAATAGTTTATGCAACGTAATATTATAATTCAAAGGTCCTGTAATTTGTTACGCATTAATTCGGATTCTCTAGAATTCTTGTACACCTGCTGCTCGTATTTTCAGCTTTTTGCACGTATCAAAATTTCGTGCAACTTTGAAATTTTAACTATGAAAATCCAACAGCTTGTATCGTTGTTGCCTGCTATGGTAATTCTGGCCCCTTTGTTTCGGCCCACCTATTGTTAATTGTTCTGGTTCAGTAGTTTCATGAGATATATCCCTATAAAGACCGGGTTACTTGGTCCTTGTAAACGTCACCATAATAGCACCCTTAGTGGGTTTATGCAATAAGGATGCTGACATTCGATTATATCTCTGATACAACTTACTGCTAATGAAGCTGCTGTTGTCGACGAAAGAGAATTCGTTATATCGAGCTCACTCGACCTTTGATGAACTATTAAAACGAATTTCATAATCAATTGGCATTAAATGGATTAAATGGATTGCTCGCTAGGCGAGTGTCTACAGGATGAGCGATAAAGATATTTGCAAAACAGTAAAACACACGACATGTTAATCTTGCTCTTGGTATTTACGTCGAAGATAATATAAATTATACAAATGACACATGGTATTAGGTCGTTGGAAAAGTTTCTTTCGTTTTACGAGGAAATAATGGATGTGTAGCGGTGCACGAGCTAGAGGACAATTCGAAGCGTGTTGTTGTTTTGTCTCGGAGCATCAACATCGTTAGGACATACACAATGTAATAATAAATAAACTCCTGGGCAGTATAAATAAACGAACGCGATCGCAAGGTGGTCAGTTTCTCAGTCTGAGTCTCGAGCGATTTTATTAGCGATCAGTGCACGGTCTTTAGCGAATCAGTTAGTACCGAGCGTCTCAACAAACATTCTCTGTATTTATTAATTATTTTAAATATATTTGACGGTTTCGACATTGAGTTATCTCGTTATTTAACCCACACGACCAACCATCCTCTACGGATGCACAACATTTTCCGTTTTATATTATTTTATCGAATTACCTATGATCGATTTTGTTCTATCAAAATAAAGATCACAACGTTCGACAGATTAGGTTTCATGTTTCTATAAAGATGCGTCGTTGTAAAAGACGTGTCTGCAAAAGAAAGACACTTTTCGGACAGCCTAATAGTATCAAACATAGGTACTGTAAACACGATATTTCGATCATCCAAGACAGAACTGGAGAAACAAATTATTTACAGAGCATAACCCTATGAATAAATGAAGACAACTAAACTACTGCACTGTAACCCGTATTAATCAAAAGTTTAGGAAACAACTGAAATCGCCACTGGGACGAGGAATGCAACCAAGTGTCATCCGACGCGATACGAGTAACCTCGAGGACAAATGACCGGAAAGATCAGCCGAACATCGAGAAACTACGGTAGCCAGAGTCCAAGAGCCGAGCAAAACGACCTGGTCTACCTCTTACAACTCTAACATCCACGACCTCGGAAACAATAGGTCCAACCTAGGTTACCAAAAAGCTATAGAGACCTAGCACTCGTTATATATATGTACACGAAGATCAAAGGAATCGACCGAGGCTGTAACTTGGCAAAAGATACGATTGGAAACACAGCAACACGGAAATACCAGTTTTTCTGTTCTTGAGACTACGGAATTTTATCAGAATAACCGTTAGAATCGCAGACCTCGATACATACAACGTCTTAGCTCGAGAAATGTGGTTCTAGTAACCTCGATATCTATGACAGCGGCTGATCCTTACAAATCCCAAGTGGTATGTTGACCTACAATAGTGTGCATCGAGTTTCTCGACCTCGAAATTATAGATGTCAAGGTTCTTCGATACTGGAGCGATCTAGATCAGCTTTTCCAACCTTGTAATGGCAGATCTATAGACGATACAAGACCTGGATGATTTAGACGAGGTTCCTTGTGCGTCATTAGACGTTTGTATCATTGTTCTGCGTTAACGTTCCGATGTATCACGGGTCTGCGATCATGAATATTGGATTCCCGCGTCGTAGTCTGTTATATTCCTCTTTCTGATTGCTTCGCTCGAATCTATGAGAACCGTAAGCTGATATCTGGCAGTACGGGGCTCTTACGACATGTCTTGCAGCTTGGAAATAGCTGGTAATAGGTCCATAGACATCGTGACACCATTGTCATCAGAATTGTACGATCTTATAGAAATCTGTTTCCGCGTGATTATAAATATTGGGCTTATCGCACCTAAGGTGGCTAGAGACTGTTCTTTCGATGGCAAGATGGTTCGTCTAGTGCCCCTTGATCTCCAAGTTATATACGTCGAAAACTATTGATCTTGGCGTGGCCTATCCCAAGATCCTCGTTTTGCCAACGTTCCGGATCTTGTTGCTTGTTTCTAGGATGTTGCAAATCACGCCTCTCGCTTCGTCTATGGAAATGTGGTTTTCCAACCACTTGTTGTGTACTATTTCGCTATGATTCCCTATCGTCACATTTGTGGATGTCGAAGTAATACGTATTCACCGTGGGAAACGCTATCCATCATCAAAGCTATCGTCCGAGTTGGAAATTTGGTTTGAGTTATTCGCAGCTGTAAGAAATGATCAAGGTTGAAGTACCTTTTCGAAGTTACTGTTTCTGTAAATTTGTAATTGATCTTTCCACTATTAGATACTTTAAGTGTAAATTAATCTGTTTTATAAAATTATCGTGTTTCTTCGTATCAAACTTTCTTTGATTCATTGGTAACGATTCATCGTAATAATTCATTAATTTCATCAATCTCTTGTCTTTGGAACTTACCGTCTTTTATTCTCCTCGATTGCAAAATATTTTTCATACACCGTCGACAGTTTTTTATTCTTATAAACTTACGAGTATCTACGTTCTTTTGCTATTCGCACGTGCGATGTATTGGTACGCTATATCTGTCTCTAAAGCGCATTCAATTTGTCCGAGTTTCGGTAACATTTACTTTTGCATGGAAGCATAGTTATGCGGTTTTGTCTGCAGAGTGCTTTATCAAACAAAATGTATTTGCAACAGTAATCTAACCGCTGTATACACACCGATGGTTTATGCCAGCAATTCCAATTGTCAGATAAGCAGCCAACTTTTTTTAACAATTATTCTTGTCGCAACGTACGCGGATTCGCCTCGTATGCAAAAGTTTAAACAAATCTGAATTCATGTTAATTAGGACCTCATCCCGAATATTTTTCCTCATTTCGTTAATAACAATTATTGAGATATGTATAATTTTATGTGTTAGACCAGGTTAGATGCGTAGTAGTGATACTTGTACGTGAATATCAGCGTGTGGAAGTATTTTTGGGCGCGGCGTCTCGAAAACAAATGAATGTAAACTGTTGTTCAATCGGTTAACCCCTTAACCTACAACTACGGGCATAGCCCGTAGTAGATGATCGAACCAAACGTAAATATTACGGGCATAGCCCGTGGTACGATGATCGGGCCAAATATAATATACAGAGTGGTTGGCAACTGGTGGTACAAGCGGAAAGGGGATAATTCTACGCGAAAAAAGAAGCCGAAAATATAGAATAAAAATTTTTCGTTCGAGGCTTCGTTTTCGAGAAAATCGACTTTGAATTTTCGCTCGGTACGCGTGCACTTTATCGCGTCTCGTTATAACGGATCTCACTGTAGATCGTTGTCTCGATGGAAAAATTAAAAAAAAAAATTTTTTATTTTATATTTTTGACTTCTTTTTCGCGTAGAATCGCCCCCTTTCAGCTTGTACCACCAGTTACCAACCACCCTGTATAATAGCTTGCTTACGTTTTCGACCCAAAATTCTCGAACGTAAATCGTAGGTTAAGGGGTTAACAATCTGATATGGAAGAAGGTGAGACGCGTGCAAGTGTGTATCGATGAATATCTTTGACATCGCTTATCAAATAAATATATAACTATTCTAATATGAATTCTAAGTGTAAATTTAGTGTTCCTATGCCATTATTTCGGCTATTAGATCCAAAATTCTCAACAACAATATTCTGCTATTTCGTTATTAACGTGCCTACGATATTCGAGTCTCTTCGTTAAGAAAATCCCAAATTTATTATTCTCGTTGGCAATTTTATTTTATGTCTGACATAATTAGACGTTTGATTTCATCTGTCTCGTAAAACAACATTAACTAGCCTATTTACCGTTTTGTTTCCTGACTACAGAAGGGTTCCACCGTTGCTTAAGCCCCGTTTTCACGATTTCCCTCGCAGGGAGCGAACCTCGTCATAAATATCGTTACGAAACGAGCTTCCCAGAGCGTACTCCGTTCTCAAATCCGAAAAGACCACAAGCCGTTACTCGGACTAAAATCTTTTAAAGTCTCACGTACTACGTTTCTATTACATGTACACACGCGCTTGTTTATTGTTCCGTCGTATTTGCGTTTTCATCGCAGGAACCGTGCCAAGGAGGGATTTTATCGCATTCCGAGAAGATAATGTCGGCGGATTTTGTCGCGACTCATGGAAGGATACTTATCGCGCGTCCTGATTCTTAATAATTCAGAGTCGCTGTTTCACGAGTTATCCGCCTGTATTAACAGCTTTCTTTAAATCGAGAAAAACGGAGACTACAAATGACGATTATTTTGTAACTTCTCACGGAAGAAGCTAATTTTTGTTTCGATGGAACGCAATGATTTTACCGGATCTTGAAAGGATGTTTCAAAGGATGAAATTATTAGAAAATATTGGTACGTGATAAAATATTTTTCGGATAACCAGTGACCACTATCGATGAATTTTATAATCGAGATGATCCTGATCGTTAGAGAAGAATAAGCTTCGCTTTCCAAGAAAAGATTGAACTCCATCGATCTTCGATATTTCTCGGAATAACAAATTTCCGCTATCGGCGGATTCGCTAACGCTGCCAAGTTTTTCAATCTTCGCTAGTTTTAGAATGTTCTCCCTGCTTTCTTCAAATATATTCGAAAAGTTCTCGCGTGTCTTCGATCTTCAAAACTCGAATCAACGAATTGCGACACGTGACGAGACTTCGGTATAAGCTCAACCAGTTTGCCATACTAATTTCCTCGAATTAACCTTTGAAGCATGAAGTTAATCAATGTAATTAGAACGGCTGTTGCTGGCTTGTTCTCGGGTCTCTCAACAATGCGTCAACGAAACAAGATTCTTCTGTGGACGCGAACACTGAAAATTATTCAAGACCTCTATATCTTCATTTTTCTCGTTACATCAACTATTACGCATGTGTGTTTATGCTGTCTGCTTTATTGCAACAAACGAGCTACACCAATGCTTTATCCCGCAAAGATTCTCGTATTACAGGAACAAAACAACTCCTAATTCGCGACGTTTCTCTTTCCATAAAATTTCTATCTTCTTACCTTCTTATTACGCTATTATTAAATCATAATTGACTTTTTTATTAATTGCATATCTGCGATAAACGCGTCGTGATTTCTATACGCATTTTTTAATTGACTTCGAATTTCTTCGATGCGATTAAGATGGTCGAGTCTCGTTGCGACGTTACATATCGTAAAAGTTACGTTATAGCGAAAACAAATTCCGTAATAAGCGTTTGAAGAGGTTCGCGAGCCACTGTACGTCAGAATATAATTCTAGAATTCAATCTACAAAATTTCTTCAAGTTTCAATCTCGAAATTGGATTTCCAACGCTGCTTCCCTCACAATGCAATCCAAGAATTCGCAAATCACTCGACAGCGCGTGCCAGATTTAAAGCTGCCCGTGAAACTGAACGAAGACGCAAGTTCGATCGAAGAAACGCGAAACTTCGTTAAAAGACGTCGCAATTCGATGCGTACGCTCGAAGAACGCGCAATGCACCGTTCCAGTTGCTTATGTAAGAACCACAAACTCTGCATTGCAAATGCATTTACTTTATTACGCGGACACAATAGTCCGGCTGCCTAACGATGCTAACCAGGCGCGCGCATATCTTAGGACGAAAACGGTGCGACGACTCGGTTGTTCGGCTGGAAAAGTCGCGGTTTCCCGTTTCCGACCACCACCGGTTACAGCGAAATCTCGTACAAACTGGAAAACGTCATCGCGTATCCTAATTCCGTCCTTTAAGCCTGAATCTTATTTCCCTTATTTCCACTTCCTTTTCTCATCTTTTTCCTTATTTATCTCCATCCTTGTCCTAATCTTCTATTATTTCCTTTCTTAATCTCTTACCTTGAATATATTATTCTCTATTTTATTTAACTGAATTTCTATCTTCCATAATATTTTTCACTGTTAATTTTTCGTTTTCGAGCTTAGCGCAAATGTATGACACTGATCCGCCGTTGGTATTATTTTAATGCATTAATTTTAATGAAAATGGTTTCTGTATATGTGTATATATATATGTGTGTGTGTGTGTACGTGTGTATGAAATGTTGGTAGTTTACAGCTTCTAGCGTATTTCCATAATTGCTCAGCTTGAGAAGGGAAAGTTGCTTCCGCTGAAAGTTTTCAGCAACTATATGGAATGTTTATGAAACATTAAGCTCACTATTGTGCTAATTCCATTTCGTAATATTCGCCGTGTTGTTTATCCGCGGGAGTCACAAAAATTATATCCAAAACAATAATACATTTTCGATAACCGCCGCTGACCGCCTGAAAAGCTGAAAACCTGTGTTCGTTTGATTCGAATCATCCTAATTAGAAGTAGCATGGCATTTTGTAAAAAGTTTCACAGAGTTTCAAATTTTATGCAAACGCTTTTTACAACTTTGCATTTTGAATGGTTCTTTAACGACCTACTTTCTCAACAAGTGGGAGATTTTAACCGGTATCGCGCCTTTCTCTGTCCACTTTTGATCGTTTCCCTGCTATTTCGTCGAACCTTTCCTTCTAATCGCCTCGCTCACTTATTTTTCTCGTTCTCAGTGAAGCGGTTCAAACGCTGCAAGCCTCTTTTCCATATTTCCTAAGCTCTCGCCACCTGTCTTTAAATTTCTGTCTCGGTTACACGCTGACCTCCTTTCTTTCTCCTCTATCAGCTTACGGCAGCGTTTACCGTTTGTCTAATTTCAACTCCACGTCACGTTCCCATTCCTTTTCCCCTTGTAATCCCTTTTTTTCCCACCCAACTCTCTAATTGTCCCGTGTTTCCACTAGGAAAACGTGCACGCAGGCGTCCCACAGAGAACAGCTACGAGATCGGTTCCTTACTGCACATCTACAGCTTCACGCGTGTTATAAATTGCGAATTAACCTGGTCGATTTCTATCGATCGGCCGATTTACGTAGACAGAAAGTAACCGTTTGACGTGGCAAATAAAGAAATTCAATTAATAAAAAAGAAGGTTAATTATCAAATTTTCCTCCTACGAACCGTATAGTTAGGTGCACTATGTCAGTTAAAAGTCAACCGTTAATTTACCTTCTATATCGTTCGATTGTTCTATAAATTAAAGCTTTCCATAATGTTTGTTATACTATCTATTATTTATTTAATAACGTCATTCCCTGTAACAGCAAAACGATACTTTACGTAATAAAGTAAATTATTTCAAAGAGTACAAGTTAGTTAATGAAGGCAAAGCTGAGGAGAAACTTCTACATCGAAGTGATCCATCATCTTAAATTGGATATAGCAATTTAAAATGCAAAGTTTTCCGAAGAGAAAAATTTTCTTTGTTACGAGCAAGTGGTCGCGTGTATTAATACATGATAGTGGATTATAAATTGACATTAATTGCAAGAAACCGTGTCCGTAGCTGCTATATAAACGCCAAAGTGTGACCTATTTTAAGCAAGCAGTTACAATAAATTAAAAGTTACGAGCAGAAAGCAATATTGGAAAAGAAGCCTGTTATCGACATTCATTGCATACGTTGTCTACCCTTGCATTAAACTTTACCACATTTACTCTGTAAGCATGCATTTCCGCCGTCTGTTTCTTCTATAAAAAGATAGCTCATCGGTCGTTTAATTTCGAAAAATATTTCTACGATAATCGATCAACGATAAACTCTAAGAAAGGAAAAACGGAGAAACATCTTTTCTTACCACAAAGCGTTAATTAAAGCGTTATAACCAGCATGACTAATTACCGTCATATAGAAAAACGTTCTTTTACCTGTTTCATGTTACAGAGCTGTTAATTTTGTTTACCTCAATTGATGGGTGTTCTACACGGTAAAGAAAATTCAAATTTTTAATTAAATATTTTTCTATGAGTTTCAGCCACCATTCGATGGTCCATGTAAAATTTTTAAGCTCTTCGATGGCAAACAATTCAGTTCATATTTAAATCACGGTGGAAGGTTTCGCGTACTCCCGAACGAACAATATTTATTCGTGAAATTTATTCGGAAAAGAACGCTCAAACAGCGAATCGCGATTAATTTGTTTCGTCACGAAACGAACGAAGCGAAAGAGAATTCAACTCGCGTGTTTACGCCAACTTTCTCAATGGGAATCCCATTCAAGCGATACACGAAACTCGCGCGAAAAAGGTGGCGCGATCGCTATTCTCTTTCCCATCGCTTTTTCATTGTCCGGAAATCCACATTCCATCTAACGGTCCATCGTTCTGCAAACTGCAAATCGAATTGACATCGAACAGCGAACCCCTCGTACTTACGCAAACCATATTTTCCCCCGTTTCTGAAGCTTTCGCGCCTCTATACGTGTTAATCCCAGAAATGAAACGCTTCGAGACACACGAACTTATTATACCGAGAATATAAATGACGGAATTTTGTGATAATTTCTGGAGAAACCTTTCAACTATTACGAAAAAGTTTAATCGTAAAACTGTTATGCGTATATTGGGTTGGCAACTAAGTGATTGCGGATTTTGTCATTGGATAGTACTGACAAAATCCGCATTCGTTTAGTTTCCTTAAATACTTAGACGCCACTTGCACAACATTCCCAATAGAATCTGGCATACCCCAAGGTAGTGTCCTCGGACCCCTGCTGTTCTCCATCTACACTGCCGATTTACCAATATCAACAGAGATAACAATAGCAACATTTGCTGACGACACAGCGCTATTAGCTTGCCACGCAGACCCGATAATTGCTTCATCCACTCTCCAGCGATGTCTCGACTCGATGGAAAAAAGTGGTTTCATAAATGGGGCTTCGAAATTAATGAAAAAAATCCACGCATGTAACCTTCACGCTCGGAAAACAAACCTGCCCCCAGGTCACCATCAACGATACAACAATTCCTAGCAAGGATACAGTCGGATACCTGGGCATGACCCTGGACAGGAGATTAACCTGGAAAAATCACATCACAGACAAAACGAAGCAACTCAAGGACAAACTCAAAACATTCTATTTGGCTCACTGGCCGACGCTCCAACCTAAGCACACAGAATAAAATTACCCTCTATAAAAGCGTAATAAAACCTGTCTGGACCTACGGAATCCAACTATGGGGAACAGCAAGTAATTCCAACATTGAAATACTTCAACGCTTCCAATCGAAAACGCTAAGATCCATTACAACTGCACCCTGGTATGTCACCAACGAACTAATACATCGCGACCTCAAGATACCAACAGTCAAAGAGGAAATGGCAAAATATAGCGACAGATATAGCAAAAGAGTCAACAAACATCGAAACCCCCTAATCACTGGATTACTCGATACGTCGGACCAGATCCGCAGGCTGAAGTGACACTACCTGCTAGACCTAAACGCTAGATTCAATTAGTTATTTAAATTAAGTAATATTTACTTATTTATAATACTTACTTACAAATTATACGTATCTATAATAAGTATTAACTTATTATAAATATTTAGCCATGTCACTGCGCCACGCCATGAAAAAATTACTGAAAATTCTCAATGCGAGAATTGATTGTAAATATCAATAAACAAAAAAAAAATTTAGTTTCCAACCCAATATTTGATGTTACCGTAAAATCGGTATATGGGACGAAAATTTTCTAAGTCTGTTTATTAAGATATGTACAATTTTGTGTGCTAGATTAGATTAGCCGCGTAGTAGTGACACACGTATATGAATATGAATGTATGTGTGTGCACAGCGTCTGGAAAAACAGACGAATGCAACTGTTTCGTTGACAGTGTGGTATGGAAGATGCTGAGACAAAGAGAGTGCTGAGACGCGTGCAAATGTATATCGACGAAGATCCTTGAAATCGTTTCTTAAATAAATCTAAAACTATTTTAATATGAATTCTAAGTGTAACCTTAGTGTTCCTTTACTTTTATTTCGGCGATTAAGATCCACAATTTTCAACACTGTTCCTTGAAATACGGCCGATACTGTCACTTTCCTATCCATTGGTGGAATCAAGTTACAGGGCAAAAATATATAAAAAGACACGACGAGATATTTCGAAAAAAGACGAATGATGCGTGAAATAATACTTTGTATTTTATATCATGTATTACGCTTATCGTATATACAGCGAAGGATCAAATGTATTTAGTTTACGTACGCCGATCTTAAATTACGCTTTATCTCTCTCGTCATCCCTTCATTATCCTGCAACTGATCGGCGGATACTGCTACATGAATGGCTGTCAGAAATTAGATCAAAGTGTTACAGTTTGGTTAGGATCACGACTGTGCGTGTCACGTTGTGGGTCTGTAACATGCCACATATTACTGGCCTCGTAATTGTAGCTTATGAGGCGCTCATGTAACAGTTCCATCACACATATCGTAGTACACGGTTTCTACCCGTACTCGGATGAAAACTAAGCTTCGAATAAAACGCTTTTGTTTCGTGTCTCGCATCTATTCTTTGTATAAATAGAAAATCGTCTCCCGGTCGCTTGTATTAGGTTGTCCGAAAAGTTCCTTTCGTTTTACAAGAAAGTAGTAGATGCACAATATTTTTTGTTTTATATTGCAGTATCGAAGACGAGGGGCCTAGGGGGGTGTTCTGCGAATTATAAACAAGCAGTTGCTGAGCGTGTGCATGGTGGGGCTTAAACAAAAGATATAAGACAAAGGACAAAGAGTTGCTAAGAGACGTAAACGAATTAAAGGGAGTATAAGTTGAGAAGCCAGAGAGTGCGGATCGCGTTGTCGAGATAGTGTTGTTAGCGGTGTTGAGAGAGAGTTGAATCTGTGTTGACGAGAGTTGTTAATTAATTATAATACGTTGTTACGATTACTTCGTGTTAAATAACCATTGTTTTCTGTTTAATCCATTTATTATTAATAAACTAATTAATTATAGTAGTTACGATACTACAATATTATTTTATCGATTTACGATCCATTTTGTAGCAATAGAATAAAATGGATCGTACATAAATCCATAAAATGATATAAAATAAAAAATATTGCGCATCTATTATTTCACTTATAGGGAAACATTTGGGGCAACCTAATAAAATATTTTCCTACCGTATATAGCTTACTGCGTTGCTTTTATCATTTCATTTGTATGATATAATTAATTAAATCCGACTGTAATAAATTTCCAGTCATTCGAAGAACGCTTCGATGGAAAATAATTACAACACGAATACTACGAATTTTCGTAGCCATTGTAGATGAGAAAAATCCGATCAGCGGTAACAGCGCGTCAAATTCGAATACAACGTTCGAAACAGATACAACATAATACCCTTCTTAAATACTAGGACACCTGGTTTTACGTAAAATCGGACAGTTGGCATAAATAATTAAGGAAACCATCAATCCGCCGTGATTCACGTAACTTGCTTTCGAATAATAATGGTGCTATTCAACGACCGGCGACATTTAGTATCCTCGAACCGGTTGCTTGCTATTCTGATAGATACGCTTGTCCACCAAATGCAGATAGGAACGTGACATTTAGCCGCAGATATTTCGAGTCGGTGATATTTCAACGAAGAATAGATATATAATCGATGCCCACGACTAGACAGGTCGAGTGCGAAACGTCGTTCTAAGATAAGACGCGTTGTTAAGTTTTTAACCGGTTGCTCGCCTCGTTATTCTCGCACGCGGTTTTCACTCTGTTGACCTATTCAACGATCCCAAAAAAGATGTTCGAGCCAGTAATTAAACGGATGAAACTGCGCTTATCCCTATACATTTCTGAATTTTCTTCAACAGTCGAAACGCTTTTCGCGCGACTCATTACGTTGCCAAGCGGCTGTGTTCTTCGCATGCTTTTTCTTTCGCTCTCTCTTTCAGCTGGTCGAGACGAAGCGACAAAGATCGGCACGACGATTAAACGAAGTCTCGTCGCTTCAAAATTTCCCGGATAAATGCCAGTTAATCTTCACGTAGGAAACGTAAAACGTCTTTCAACTATCGTTCGCCAACGCCGTCCGGGATAATTCGCTTCGGTCTTGCCGTTGCACGGATCACACGAACGAGATGTGATTGAAAAGAATAACTGTACGGAAAATTTCAAAGGAACGTTCGTTTAACGCGATTCTACTTCCGGTGTGTAAGCGCGAATTACATAAATGGCATTATATTAAGTATCGTTAACAGCTATAAGTAGCGACATGTTGGAATACAACGATATCAATCGCATGCAGATGAGGTGATTGATAGTACGGATTCTTCCCTTCGTTGCCCAGCGATATCCCCACTAGCGTGCGTTCGTGAGATGCACCACGGCGGCTAGCGCGTGCATGCTCTTTCGAGAATTCGCCGGAAGAAGCGTGAGGATATGGATGGAACATTCTCGATGGGCACGTCGAGAAGCTACTAGAAGGTTCCGTGGCACGTGTGACGCCACACAGACACCCACACAGGTCGCACTCATTACTGCATAGAGAGTAGGGTTCTAAACCTTTTCAAGGGCCATGGGTCACTAAGCCAGTCAGTCTGTGAATAACTAGCCAACTGTCTACATTCCAGAACACACACTTATAATTCTTGTAATAATTGTTTAATAAATATCAGATTATATTATTTCAACACAAACATTGTGTCTTCCACAGGTTATTAATCTTAATTCCAAGATTAAATTCTAACACGCCAATTATCCCATGTTATCCATGATTAATCACGGTCGCTGTCTCTATTGAGATATGTATAATTTTGTGTGCTAGACTAGATTAGCCGCGTAGTAATGACGCACGTATGTGAATATGAGTGTATGCGTGCATAACGTCTGGAAAAACAGACGAATGCAACTGTTTCGTTGGCAGTGTGATATGGAAGATGCTGAGACGCGTATATCGACGAAGATCCAGGAAATCGTTTATTAAATAAATCTAAAACTATTTAATATGAATTCTAAGTGTACTCTTAGCGTTGCTTTACTTTTATTTCGGCGATTAAGATCCACAATTCTCAACAGTCTCTTTTCAAGTGATAATTCTGGCGAATCTTTATGCTTCGGAGAAATTCAATCAAAATTTCCGTACGAGTCTCTCCGAAATTTAAGAAACCTGCAGATATCTTCTTCGATATTCTGATCTTAAACGATCTTTATTTCTGCCTTTAATTTGTCTGCATTCCACGCGAGGAAAATATATCGCGTCCCTTCTTAAACATCAAACGCAGTACACCGTGCGCTCTTGTTCGAGTCAAGCAATGCAAACTAGATAAGAGCTTGGACTTGGCAGTCGACATATCGTAACTCGTAGTAAGTAAATAACAAAAAGTTATGCAATTCTATAAGCAACTTTTCAAACGATCGTAGGATATATCGATACTCCGGCTAATTTCTAACCTACGATCCCTTAAATTTAAGATTGCAAAGGATCCTTTGCCCTGCATCGAAATATCGGCAGACGCATTTACCCCTGAAACCCTGATCCTTTCTCGCAAACTTTCTCGCGAACGTGTCAAAGGAAGAATAGGTGTTTCTTGGTCGGCGAAATTCGCGTCGATCTTCGACCAAGTTGCACGGAGTTTCAGCGATTTTTCGAGATGCCACGGGGATGAAAGGGATACGCCGACGACCTGGATGCTTGAATAGATCATTCTCGGTCGGGCTGCCGAATGTTCTATGCGGTGCATCGACGGATACTTCCATCTGTGTAGGGTGCATGCAATGGCGTGCATTCGTACTTTGATCACATCTCCGTTAGAATAGCTGCCGCCTCCTGCCGTCTCTCCCGTCCCTGTCCTCTGTTCGTCGCTTTACAAGCTTTGAATGATCGTGGCTTTTCGAAACGAGACTTTGACAGTATTTACGCGCTAGCGAAAAATCGTTTAGAATCGGCCGCTCGTGTCAAACGATGACGCGCTTGAAAAATTACTTGACCCAAAAGTTAATTTGTCGCGTTGATCGCGTCGTATCTAATGCATCACACTGACACGCGCAGTCGGATACAGATAGTGGAAATAGATATCGACGCAATTAAATACGAGCTGTTTAGAAAAATGTGAACGTTAGTTTCAATTATTCGGCAAATAATCTACGTACTGTAAGGATATAAAACTAAAAACGATAAATAAAACTAGCGCTGCTTCGATCGAACTTTATCGATGTCTGCTTCCATCGTCCGTCCTCTCGCGCGTTTCTTCCCCGCTGTATTTTCATTTTGGTCTCAGATTCGCTCGACGATCAACATCCATACAGAGTGACTCGTGTCGCATCTTTACAGCAACAAGATTCGTTCAACCGTCGACACGAGCCTGTCTCGTAGCTGTAAACGTAACCGTAAATTCGATTCGAGATGCGGCAGCGAAATTGCATTCGTGTTCTCTAAGTACTGCACCGAGGAGCAGCTTATCTCGTATGGGATAGATCGTGCAGAAGCATGTGCGCGCAAGTAGATTGTCAGGGATTGCTGAAATTTTATACCGCGTTGCACGGTAAAGAGCGCAGTGGATTACACGCGAGAAGCTGGTGTTTTCCATTTGCATCTTGTGTAATTTTTCTTCGCTAACGAAATGCAAATTGACTGTCGGCTACAAATGTTTATTACGCGGATTAAATCGTACAACGAACCGACGTACCACGCGTATTACCGTTTCGTGAAAATATTCGTGAAAATCGTGTATCTCGCTCGACGATTGCATTTAATCCATCATTGCAGGCTTTCTGCCGATAATTCACGTTCATCTGGAGGGAATCGAGCCATAACTATGATCAATGAGAACCGAATCATACGCCAAACGCACTTCCATTCGCAATCCAAGTTATTATTGCATTCTCGACAACGTTATTACCAACTACGTATGATTGCCTGTGTTAATAGTTATCTGACTATGATAAAGCGTTCTATGACGTAATTCATCGGTAATCGCGCCTTTCGCTATCGCCATATTCATCGTTTCGATAAAACGTTCATTCTATTTCCGCTGTCGACGAAATTGCCAAATAAAATTGTTATTTCGACGAAAACTTGGGTCGTTTTGATATTATCAACACGTTCGCACGATCTGTTACTTTGCATCGTTTTATATGTTACGGTATTTAGTTTACGAGCAGATTTCGTTTGAACGTAACGCAATGTCTGAAACGAATAGAGCAATTATACTTTGCGTGCCGATGTATCGAGTTTCGTATCAAATTTTACAAAATGAAAATATTCTAGTCTGACCTACATTTGTAAAATAATATTCCTATTGATCTGTACCGAAGCGGAAATGTACAGTTTTCATATCGATGCTTGATATATCGAACAAACGTAACTCGTATTCGAGAAACCACAGATTGCGCGATCGATTAAATTAAACATGTGACAAGCGTTTGAAATATATATTTCCATTATCTTTTGGCCGTAGAATGCCATTTTTCCTTTTTTTTTCCTTTTTTTTCGATAAACCGGAGCAACGGTAAAAAAAATTTGCATCACAAAGTTGCGGCAATTTTTATTTCGTAGATAGGGAATATTTTCGCAAACGAAAAACTGAATATTTCGTTATGCGCATAAATTTCGCCTGTTCTTTTACATATTTTACGCTGCGCAAATATCCGCGCTCTACTAATTATTCCAGCTCGTATTATTTCCATCCGTCTCTTATCTCGATTTTCCAGAAGTCGTAGAAAGTCTTCATCGTGTAAATATTGATCCTCCACTCATTCCGGAAAATGGACAAACTAGCGTCGTTGGTGATCCAACCGAGTTCCGAATTTTCCCGCAGTTCTCGACCAACAGACTCGCCTCGGTACCGTATCAACTTCCTTCGTCTATTAAGATCAGCTGGCAAAAATCTTGCAAACACGCAGATGGCAAATATCAATTTCCAAGCCGCTTTCTCCACAAAGTACATAAACTGCGCCGCTTTTGGCGGGAACGCGCATTCATCGGATATTCGCTTCCGCGAATTTTCCTTTAGACGTTGAAGAAACACCGCGATGGCTACCGCTGTTGGACTTTCAAGCCGCTGTTTGGATTTCAGAGACAGCAAAACGGCTGGGATTGGGTTTCCGTCGGTGGCCCGGTAAAATCAACAGACGCCGCGAAATATCAGAAGCTTCGGGGGATGCGAAAACCGGAGGACGATGTCGATGAGACCGGCCTGGGGGCCCAAGTTGTTTCTCGTGCTGGTGACGACCACGATCGTTATCGGCAATTATCAGCGACATCGCGAGAGGACTCATTTGCGCGAGCAGCTCGTTAACAGCCACAAAGTCACCAGGAACGTCACTCGATTAGAAGGTAAGTGCTATTTAAACGCGAGCAATCGCTCGATTCGATAATTCAGTTTCGGACTATTCATGTTCGTTCGATTCGTTCATCGAACGTACGTTAAATTTTAGAAATTCTGTCGGCTTCGATTTTCCGAACTTCCATTTTATGTGCACCAGTTGTATCACGTGTCTCTACGTAAGAATCTTGAAACTCGAAATCCACGTGTCTTCGATATAGCGACAGCCTCTAATTCGTTTTTTTCTTCTCTTTGTCTTTTAGAAATATCAATTCCAATTGTCGAGAATATTCGCGTACGATGGGAACTCTTGTCGCGAGCAGTCGCGATGTAGACGAGGTTTCCGCCAATTCGCTGTATTTGAACACGCAGAACTGATATTGTTACGAGCGAGAAAACGTGCGCCGAATACGCGTGTCAAAGCTACCTGGAAAATATTTCGCGAAGAAAACGACGCGTCGAGTAAAAACATCGCGCAGGCATAAAGCCAATCGTTTACAGACTCGTCGTTCTTTCGCAACTTCTTTCGCAACGGCCTAATCCGGTACAGTTTCTTGTTCGGCGATTCCAGTTTGGAAAAAATTCGAGACAAACAACCGCAGTTGTAAACCGTGGCGATCGAAGCGACAGAGGCAAATAAAAGGATCGCTATATAGACGATAAGTTGTTCGTTCATTTAAAGCACTACTAATTTTTCTGCGGTCGTAAGTGGAACGTATGCAAGCCAGCTATACTATTTTGAGTCGTACTTTCGAGACTTTTTTCTAACCGTGCAACAAAAAACGAGCCACGCAACGGGACTAAAAAAGCACGGCAACGTATGTTTTACGTCTTTCCAAGCATTTTGTTCTTTTACCGTTCTCAATTTACTTCCGACCGTAACAAGAAAAGGCAAACAGAAAACGAAGGCACAATTAAAACACGCCGAGTAAAATTTTGGATAATTTTCCTTTTGGAAATCATATCGTTCCTGTACGTAGATTGCTCTTTTCCTCGAACATACGACAGCGTCGTATTCGAGCTATATAGATCGTAGTATCGTAAACTATAACGACTTATTTAAAACGAATGGATTGTACGGATGTTGATTAACCCCTTAACCTACGAATCGTAAATATTACGATTAGCCCGTAATATTTACGTTTGGCCCGATCATCGTACTACGGACTATGCCCGTAGTTGTAGGTTAAGGGGTTAAACAGGAAACGATGGTTGTTTAACGTAAACTAAATACGATAACATACTATAATTTAGACAACTCAATAGTTAATTTACAACTCTTGTCACCACGGATCTGTGACAACAACCATACCCAAATCCACGCCATTCCATACTATCTGACAGTGAACCGTCAGGTTTTGACCTGACCTTTGCACGTGGCCCAACATTACACTTTCCCCGTTACGTAGGGCAATCAGGATCCTCTCCTTGTCCCTCAACACACACAAACGCAACGTATAAAAACCGCGAGCATTTGACCACGAGACTAGTCTTGTGTACAGTTTTGGCCGTGATTCGAACAACTATGTCAACTTCGCTACTTCAATGTAATATTATACTTGATCATTTTCGCGAATAAAAGCCTACAAAATTATAAAAGCACAGTCAAGTTAAGTCATTGCTCAGCTACTCCTTTTTTATCATTAACTTTACGTGACAGATCCAACGCTCTCTCTCTCTCTCTCACGCGGACCACACTCTCTCGACAACGCAAATCGCACTCCCTGGCTTCTCCACTGACACTGACTGTTATTTCGTCTTTCTCCCTTAGCATCCCTTTGTCCCTTCGTCTTAGCCTCACCGTGCACGTGTTCCGCAACCGATCGTGGCCAGGATCACGTTGGCTTTTCTACGAAACTATTCAATCGAAGGACCGACGAACGTTAGTTTTTCTCACGTATGATGCTTCCCATTAGCAACTTTCTGTGGAGGGCGGCCAAGACCCTTCCTAATCCAGCAACCCTCTTATTATTCGATCAGAAATAACGTCTACTGCCCTCGTTTTCCTAACCAAAATTGTCATCAACAAATCCGATGGTCCCGTGCGCTAGACACACCCTCGCTAACTTTCCTCCGCTACAGCATCGTCACTGAACTTCGCTTATTCTTCATCTTTAGAATAGTCAACGTCTGTTTACCGGGTTTCTACCCTTGAATCGATCACTTGCTTAACTTATACATACGCATCGGCGTAATTATCTTCTTTACAAAGTTGTTGGAATAAACATTAATTTATACCTGTTAATTCAGTGTAAACTCGATCGAACCAGCCCTATTATCGTAACAGAAATAAGGGGATCGATCAGTTCGTGGCGTCGATTATTTAATCGTAACGGGAATTTACGAGTCCCGTTGACGTGCTTCCTCGCGATCGCGTCTCTACGCGAATGATCCAATAAACAGTTATAAAATACTTTTCTTCTATCGTCCTATAGCTTTAGCAAGTACAGTGAATTTTGCAAAATTCTATCTTCTTCATTACGAAACTAGTTACCGTTGTGCAAGGCTGTTTAATATTTATCGATACCGCCAACTCGTAACTCGTAACGTTTCAACGTGTTTAACGAAAGAAAAGCTCGATCGAAGGAAAGCTGCACGAAGACGAGTTGTTGTAATAAAAAAAAGGAATAGACAGTCGTAAAAGCAATTTCAGGATGTCGAGCGACACGTCAAAGACCGAACAGGAGCGGACATACAGCCAACTTTGATTTCTGGGTACGCGGCTAAAGTATCGAGCCACGATGAAAAACGAGTGGCAACGTCATGGCGCGTCGTTTTCCATGGCGTCGACGCCGTTCTGCGTCCGACGCGTACGTTCCGCCGCCTGATTCACGAGTTTATCAGTGACTTACCTGCGGGAAAATTCGCCGTCAGATTGTTTCGCGTTTCAGCCGCCAGACTGAGCGACAACGATGAAAATACGCTTCAACAAACTTCTTAACCCGTTTGCACCTCCGAGTGTTCGCACGTTCTCCGGGCGTTAGCTTCGTTTCGAAATTTTTGTTACAGACAGAAACGCTTCGGACAAATCCACGTGGAATTTTTATTATTTGCGAAAGTTTCTCGTAAAGGGTTTTCTCCAACTTTCTTCTGAAACAGTCGCTTTTCAGAGAAATTCTGCGCAAAGTGAACTGCCGATACGGAAAACTTCTACTTGCGAGTTAATTTTTCGCGGAGAAAATGAAGATGAGAAGTGGGTAGAAGAAGCTGGAGGATTTGAAACGAAACGACGGCTTCAATGGAATATTTGCGTGGGATATTAAACTTCGATGTTCAAAAAATCTTCTTCGGTTAAAATGTCCTACCTAGCGTTGCGAAATCGAAGGAAACCGAAGTTCCGTCGTTTTCTTCTTCATTTCCATTCTTTTCTTCGTTCGAATATTAAATAAAATATTCAGTCGCTATCTCGTAACAATAACCTTAGCAGCGTTATCGTAACAATATGATCTTGTAATCTTTAAAAGACAGAAAATACGCGGTAGGAAATGTTTTAACATCGAAGTATCTTATAAAACGAAGAAATGCCAAATAGAATGTTTCAACTAAGACGTAGCAACTTCGGTCGTAACACGACAATTTCTCCCTATCTGATTCTACTTCGAAATAAAATTTATTTCAGGAGAGAAGAAATACTAATTGAAGAATCATCGAGATTTACGCGCTATTTAGTTCGATCTCTACCGAGAAACATCCATGTCGCGAATTCGTTCTCCAAACATCGTTACATCGAATTAAAATCGCTTTGCAGGCCATGCGTTACGAAGAGCGTTTGCAGAGTTACCAGATCTCCTATTATGCGAACATTTTCAAGTAATGGAGAACAAATGCGGGGAAAGCCAATGACGAAGAGGACGCGTTTAAATACGCTTTTGTCGAGAAGCGGATCGTCTCTTTCCTTTTCCAGGGCGAATTATTTTACTCGTTTAATCCCATTTCGTAGCCTCGTTTGCCGCCTCGTCGTTAAAGCATGACGTAACTCGCGAACCAGACTTGCATCCTGACGAATATATTTACGATTTTATTCCTTTACAGAGTTATAAATCGTACGATTGATGTCTGTACAGGCTTGGAAGGAAGAAAACCAGAGACAAACGAACGAAGAACAATTTTGTTTCGTTTTAATTATCTGCCGAGTCGAACATTGTCATTCATCGCGTGAAAAAAACGGCGCTAGCTGTGTCGGCGAAAACTAAGTACATATAATTAACTGTTATTTAACGCCCCGGAATCTCGTTACGAAGTATCGCAAATTAAAAAAGTTTTTCGCGATATTGTGCCTTGCGTATTGTTTTCGTTTAGTTGCGAAGTTAATAAATCCACGACAAATTGAAGCGAAAAATCAGGGGAAAATGTACCGCTTGCAGATGCTACAGGTGCGTCATCGAAAGTCATAAATTCACGTCAGCTTTGCTTAACTGGACAGGTGGAACCAACTATGTATCCATCTACGTCGTCGTAAGTGAAATTCATAGTTTCAATCTTATGCCTTCAACAACATATTTCGATAGATATCCTCGGTAATCGTAATTTTTCCAACGATTTCTATAGGCTGGTCAATTATCCGAATTCTTGTTTGGGCGATTGAAATTCTTACGCATCACGCTGTCGTTTACGACGCTCGGATTCGATTAGTTGAACTATACGAGCAACGACGCGTCTCTCCTAGTTCGTCATTGTCTAAAACACTGTATAATGAAACATCTTGCGTCTAGTAATTGCTCATAGCGAATCATTGAACCAGATTCAATCTACAAATAATTACATACTGCAGCTGGTCCCCATTGTCGTGATGGAACAAAACAGACGCAAGACAATCCTGTCTCGTTACACAGAGTATTCAGACTTAGTAATAATCGCGTAATATTAGTAATAATTGAAATTATATCGATGTACGAGAGTGGCGGTAATATCCTCAAGAGACACATTCAGATTCAAGAGACACATTCAGATCGATTAAGATCTCGACTTACGATCGTGTGCTTATGAAATTACAGCGCCCCTTTAGGGTTGATCGCGAAGTTCGACATATCAGGACGTCGGAATTGTACTTCGTATAGATAATTAATTAACACACATGTTACTACGCGTATTTCGCTTTAGAATATTCCAATTTCATTCAACGGTGCTGAAATATTTGCTTGCAAATACCTTTGATAATGAGTAACGGATATCCAGAATCGCAGGTTTATAGAAACAATAGAGATTTGGCTTGGAGCAGTCGATTTTCAAATTTTTCTAAAATGCAACGTTCGAGGACCAAACGGGAGAAACGCTTGTTACTACGCGTATTTCGCTTTAGATTATTCCAATTTCATTCAACGGTGCTAAAATATTTGCTTGCAAATACCTTCGACGATGAGTAACGGATTTCCATAATCGCAGATTTATAGAAACAATAGAGATTTGGCTTGGAGCAATCGATTTTCAAATTTTTTTAAAATGCAACGTTCGAGGACCAAACGGAAGAATGATACTTTGGGAAATTTCTTTAACAAGATACAATACCATGCTACGATATTTGGCTCTGCCATTGTCGACGTTACATCGAGCAATAGTTGATGTATCGTTTCTTGCGACAATTACCGAGTCTTCGGTTCTTTGAAAAATCTTCATTCGTTTTAATTTCTATTCCGTTATTCGCGGTCCTTGTTTAAATAACTGTTCGAAGATGCACGTTCGCCGAATTTTATACTTTCACGCCTTTGCATAATGATAATACTTGCACCGATTAATGTACCTTCGTTTGTCTACGCTTTCGGGGAAGCTTTTAGTCTTCAGGTTCGTCAGATCGATGGAGTATCTTCACGGATCAGGAAAGTTCATCGGTAGATATTTTACGGTAGAATAACGGCCCGGGCCGCGCAATTAAGTGCGCCACGCCGGAGAATCTACGATTCCGTTTTAATATAATAAACGACGCGTGGGGATAGGAAGTCGAAGAGTAAGGAAGCGAGCACGTTTAATTACCAGCTCCCCGGGAGTTGATCAATGTACGCGGCTAAGCTCAGAAACCGAGTCGAACATGGCGGTGATTCGTCTAGCGGGAAAGTTACAGCCAACTTTCTTGCCGCCCAACTATTCGAACCTACGGCCACCGGAACTTTCGTTTCGCAGCCGCCTTTTACGACATAACTCCATCGACCGACCACTCCGCCACGGTCCATGCTAAATAAACGCGGTTACTATCCTTACCATTGCTGCTGGCTGCTTAATTTTCTATCTCTCCCCTAGTTCGGTCTTTCTTTTTCCCTTCTTTCCATTTTAAACTGTAAAACAGAGTACGTAAGGCGAAACCAGCGACAAACGGGTCATCTAAATATCTAAAAATAATCCGGGAAACGGAAATTTTTCACCGTTGCGTGTAATGCTCTTGAAACAGCGCAACTGTCTTGACAAATTTTTTCGTACGAGAAAAAAATGAAGCGAATGTGCTTACGGTCGGGGTCAAAGATAACACATGTAGGTTTTATTTAAATATTATATACTCTTCTGATTTCTGTAGTGGTAGTGTATGTTGTACTTGGATTCCCTTATCCTTTTCCCCCTCTCTTCTGTTTCTCTCTTTCTTCTTTCTTCTATAATTTGGCCTGCTGTCATCCTTTCTTGCTCCTCTCTTGCTTCTATCTGCGTCCCGCCTTTTCTCGCCTCTTCTAGTCCCTTCTTTCTCTTCCTTGCTCTTTTCCCTTCCTGACCATTCCTTCATGCACTCCTTTGCTAATTCCTTTTTTGATTCTAGGGCTTTCTCTTCGTACCTCGCTGCTCTTTTTAGTGCTTTTTCTTTCATTTCTATTAATTTGCATTCCTCTACCAGTATATAGTTTGGTGTTGTCATATCTAAGGGCAAACGACAAGGAGCAGGCACAACAAGGAGGCTAAGGACCAAAGTGGCAGTAGTTTTTAGTCATTAATTGATAATTTATAGTTCCTAATGCTCAGTTTTTAAAGATGTAAAACCGAAAGTTCGTCCAAAGCCGAAAGGCACGGACTAAACAATAATAAATAAATAATAAATACTCTTCTGGTTCAGATTATGTAGCAAATAATTGAGAGAAGTATGTACAGTTTTGTGTAAGCGAGTCATATTTAACGAAACTTCGTCGACACTCGTTTCCTCTGTTTGTTGCTTATCTTCGTCTCCGACTGTATCCGTATGTACGTTCCGTTTCTCGTGACTCACCCTATATACGATCAAGTCGAAAGCTAACTGCCCTATCGTTAGCGTATTTCACTGAGATTCATGAGGTTGAAGAGAACAATATTACAGCAACTTTTCAAACGAACGATGAGAAAAGTTGAAGAAAATGGCTGGAATTTATTCGGGGTAACTTTGCGGATAAATAATTGAAAAGCGTTGAACGCGTCCGAGTGTCTGCTGGAATTTCCAACGGTGAATTAGTAATTTCGCGTTCATCTTCGAATCATTTGCCTTCTTGTTCACTCGCTTTTTATCATTAAAGGGAATCGAAGCGAGAATAAGAGTTTCACGGTACTTGAAATGGCAAGGGGTTTAATTTTACTACATGAGCCTGCCTTTAATTTGCAAAAGTTATTAGTCTCGCGGAAATTGACGAGCAGTAACTGCTGCGAAGATCGTTTTCGAGAAATTCGATTTATAACCCAAGTTTCAGACTGTGTTTTAATCGCAGCAGGATCTTAAAGCAACGCCATAATCGATAACAAGTACAGCAAGTGTATCCTATAGGAATAATCGTGTCGTGCGTGTAGATATTTAAAAGCGATACGATCTCTTCAAGTATCGTTAAAGCAAATCGTACGATTTATCGTATCGATGATTTTTAAATATCGTTGCGAAGAATCTTATTCTTTTATTATCGACGATCGAAGGAATTGTAAAATTAAATCTCGTCTTTTCTTTCTGTTCCGAACGTCTAGCGAATAAATCAGGTTGTTTTGTCCATTTTGGAACGACGTTTATAAGAATATTTGCTGAAGAAAAATCATAGCCCAGGTCATTTCGATCTAAAGAAAAGTCTAAGGGAAGATTATGTTTCGTAATAATCTCGTTTCGGCAGGGATTGGTTCCTTGTTGTTGGACTTCTTTACAACTGGGTGGCAAATAAACTGCGCAGAACGGCGAAAGCTCGCGTGAGATGTGCCGTAAGATCTGTAAGCTACGTCGTGAAAAGTTAGAGATAAGTGGATAGACAGATACGAGGAGACAGAGAAAAAGGAACGACGTTAGGATGGCAGCGAGACGAATTGTAAAGACATTTTATGTGGTTCCGCCTTTGCGACCGGCGCGCCGAAAGGCAAAGGCTACACGTCCTATACCCTCTGTCACGACTCAACTGGTATTTCCTTCAATCTGGAGCGCAGGATTTTCCTGAAAATTTGTACGTCGTTGCATAGGTCGTATCGGAAACTTTCGTTACGCGAAAAAGTATTTCGACTCAAACTTTTATCGCTACGCGTCACAGACTCCTTCGGTCCATTAATTCTGTCGATACCGTTAATTCTACTTTTAAAGCACCTCTGCTATCGGCTTTGTTAAAAGGCTTACAGAAGCTTCAAATTTTCGTAATTCACGGCAGACTAGATTCCGTATCATTAGCGAGTATTTAAGGAATGCTGAAATAATTAATTAACCGTACACTTTTCTATATTCGTCGATCGAAGCAATTAGCGTTCCATTATTTATTACAGACCGCTGTTAGTGCGAATTTAGCGTTACGAAATACAATGTAGAAAGCGCGTGTATGTAAATTTTATTGATAAACACGTTTATCAGTTTATGTTGTGTGCGTGAAACGTTTCGTAGCGAGATAAAGTCCCCAGAATATTACAATGCTGCTTTCATCCCACTTCTCGTGTTTATTACGGGTTGAAGTGCACTTGAAAATATTAAAAAGTTGCGCTCGTAAAAGGGAATTATATTTACAGCGTGAAGAATAATTACGCTTAAAAAATCAAGTAACGTTAAACTAGCGATCGTATCTTCTTCGTAACGATATTATCGTGGTATAACGTGTATCAGGTCGTCCGAAAAGTCTCTTTCGTTTTAGAAGGAAATGGATCAACAACATTTTAGTTTTATATTTGTCGGAGATGTAGGGACAACGGGCCTTTCTTTTGCAATTTTGGCAGGATTCCCAAAACTTTGGTCTAAACTATTCGTTATGTACTTTGGTCTAAACTATTCGCTGTATTTAAATAATAAAACGAAAAAGTAGCAGTTGTGATACGATTTCATTACGTTTGCTCGAGATTCGTGACAGTGGGCTTGGGCTCCAGATGAAACGACTGGTCGCCGAACGTAGCCACGGTCACGGCACGAACGTTTTACTTAACAGTAGAAGTATCAATATCGAAGGACACACGCTGTATTAACAAACAAGCCCCGAGGCAGGAGCTGTGACGGCTTCACGCGGGTCTGCCTAATAACGGCGCCTGGAATTTTGTCGATAACCCCGATCAATATGCAATTGACAAGTGTGATCGTGTCGGTCTTTTATTCTTATGATCTCGTTGGAGAGTTTACTCGCAACGTCTGGTCAGGGAGTCTGAAAGATACCGTGTGTCACAGCTAACGTTACTCTGAGTTTCAAAACATATTCGATTGTACAAAGAATTATCCCGTTGACCGTGGATTCGTTCGAACCTAAGAACATTGTCTTTACTTTAAGAGTGTCTAATAATCATGTTAAATTGTTAAACCCTGTTAAATCAACACTTGTACACGTAATTGTAAACATAAACCTCGTTGAACAAATACGATGGCTTGTCCTAATGAAGGTACGCAACGCGCCCCTAAAACTAACGCCAACCCAACAAACCCGACATATTATTCTATCTAATTACGTACGATCCATTTTGTTCTATCAAGATAAAGATCACGACGTTCGATAGATCAGCTTTCATTTTTGTTAGAATTTAATCTTAAAGTTAAGATAAATAATCTGTGGAAGACAATGTTTATGTCGAAATAATATTAGGTGATATTTATTAAACAGAATCACAGAACCAAATATGTTTAAAACATAAGCGAGTGATATGGTATAATTAACAAAGTGTACAGGTAAAGAATTTATGGATTGCTGACAGTCGGCCAGTTACTCTCAGACCGACTGTACGTAGCGAACCATGGTCCCTTAAAAGATTTTCAACCCCACTCTCTATACAGTAGTGAGCATGACCTGTGTAAGTGTCCTGTTGAAATGCCTGTGTAGATGTCTGTATAAGACTATTTGTGTCTATGTGTGTAATATCGTTGTATTCCAACAATTTTTGCACAAAGATGCGTCGTTGTAAAAGACGTGTCTGTCAATAAAAGAAAGACACTTTTCGGGCAACCTAATATAATGAGTCATATACTGGGTGGAACTAACGATAGGAGAAACTAATGGTATGAGGAAACAAGTATACTTGAAAGCTAGAGCGTGCTTTAATAGTTGTCGGTAGCAGATAGTATCGGGATAAACGGCGGAGAAGTTAATTGCCGTATAGAACGAGGGTTTAATACGAGAAACTTCCGAGCGGAAAAGTTCTCTCTGAATGAACAATTCAGCAACCATTTTTCTCCCGACGTGGAATTCCATCGCAGACGCTGCCTTGATGCTGGTTTCGTAGAAAAAAACGAGGGAAAAGAAATGTACGACACGGGAAGAACAAGCGATCAAACGCGAAACGAAATGTACCGAGTGTTTCCCGCGATCGAGCCAAGCCATAGGCGTTCGAACGTGGAGAAAAAGTTTCGCCAAGCAAAATTGAATAGTTTCGAGTGGTGCGTCACAAGTCGCGCACGCTTTTTCCCAAAGTGCAGAAGTCTGAATAACTTTTCGATGTTGCTCTCAGCTTTTACCATTACTTTTTTATATACCGATCCACGCGTCTTTTTATTCCGCGTAAAAAAAAGTATTCAGAACTAAACTGAAAACCGATTACCGAGGAAACTGGTGATCGTTTTCACGCGCAACTATCATAGGAAGAAAAATACGCGTCGGTTAGTCTAGTAATTTAAAAAATGCAAGTAATCTCGGATTCTTCGAAACGCATCCAGTGCCGAGATACGAGATACGATGCATCGTACGAGAGAATTTCGTTTAATCCACTGCGATTTTCATCTATTCTTAGCGATATTTGTAATCTTGGCTTAGCCATATTAACAGCAGCCTGATTTATCGATTTTATCAAAAATTTATCGACTCTTCCGCGTGAGTTGAAAGGAGATCGACTTGAAACATACGTCGTTAAATAATCGGAAGTGTGACGATATTGTTAAGGAGGATAAACGTGCCTCGTCTGGTTTTTCGGTGGCGGAACGAGTTACTGTCGAAATCTCGTTGAAATTAATCGTCGCGTGGAACGACGCGGGACAATCGTGGTCAGATACGACGAGCGGAAACGTTTGCCACGATGAATAATTCTGAAATCGTGGCCGTCTGAATACGAGCATCATCGCCCTTATTCAACAGTTAATCACTTTGCTTTCGCGAGCGTTACGTGTTAACGCGACCAGGATGGAATTTCAACGAATGAGAATGAAAGCTGATTAAGCCTGGTCCGCTTAGCGAAAGTAAATTGTATCGTTTAACGAGTTTCGTTCCACGGGCTTTCCGCTAATCGGTCGAGATTTCTCCACGCCATCGTTCTACTTTACGTTTTACTCAAGATTTTACACGTGTTTCTCGATGAAACCAACCTACGTTACTCTTATCACCCGGCGTTTTATCGCAATAATTTGTGCCGCGGTTGCTCAAACTTTGTAGTCGAGGGTTAAGGGGGTGTCCTGAATTAGAATGTTCTAAAACAGCGTTCTTTTATGATTTTTTTTTTTTTTTTTTTTTTTTAGAAGGGAAAGACTAAAAAAAAAGGCAGAAAATAGCGTGACATTAAAAATTTTGACGGGTTTAAAGGAAAATGTGTTTTATGAAAAGAAAAAATAAACTTTAAGGTGCTATAAGAATTACTTAAATAAACCTTTAGACGAACTTTTTTAGTTCATCGAGAAGAAAAATATATGATAATTTAATCCTTTCTTGGCTTTTTATTTCGGTCAAGAATTACGAGGTGGATCTTTCACGCCGATTGAAAACTGTCAGCCCATGAAATAGCCTTAGAAATCTGTCATAATTTCATTTTTTACTTTAGAAAGAATTTGTTTGTATTCGTTAAATATATATAAAACCATAGCTCAAAATTCAATAACTTCGTTTCTTTCTTTCCCTTCTAAAAAAAAATCACAAAAAGACGCTGTTTTAGAACGTTCTAATTCAGGACACCCCCTCAACACGTTTATTACCACGCTAATTCTACGTGTACACGTGCGTTGTCCTAGAAGCGTCAGTCGATAGATCGAAATATACGACATTGTTTGTTTGTCGCAAAATATTATATCGTATTTGCGCACTTTTGTCAGTCAATGTTGCGTAAATGATTCGCATTGTTGAAAATTTCAGCCCATGAAATTTATTTCGTTTTGATCGTTCTGCGAAATTTAATAACGTAGTTCACCGACGAGTACCGTGCCACTCAACTTGTTAATATCGAGAGAATATTATACAATGAATTCGTTATATTATTCCAATTGAGCGTATAAACGATGGAACTTTAAAAATACGTAAAATATCGAAAATATTCGCGTCGGTGTTTAACATCGTCTGTACAACGTACGTACGCAGCATAAATTCTGATATTGAAAACTGGACTCTCGACTGGCTATTTTCCATCGTAACGATCAAGACACGTTTCATCGCCCCTTTCGTTCGTCGACTGCTCTTTCGACGATAACAACGAACGGCGAGTAGCGATTCATCGGTTAAACAGATCCACGGCGTATAACGGTGAAACGCGCGAACCACGTTGCGCTAACGAGAAATAGATTTTGCGAAGAACACGGAAAACGTCGTCTGGTTAACGATCGTCATCGAAATAACGGCGGATTAAAGGGAAAGCGAAATTATTCGCAGATCGTTCGATAACCGCGATTGAATGACGTTGAACCCCCTGTCACTCGGTTTCAGGGGGCACTGGAAGAGATATTTCGAAAAGAAGGATGCCACGATGGCTAAATTTTAATTGCAGATCTCTCGATGTCGACCAACCTCCTCGACGAGTGATTCCAATTAATTCGGTATTGACCGGCCGTGAAACGAAGAAAGAAAATCACGTTGCGCTTTGATCCGTTTCTCCGTCGATTAGATCGTCGGTAGGAACGCGACCGACGTTCGCAATTAACCGAGCGGACGTAATTAAATTCACGATGATGAAGGAAAGGAACGACAGATTTTCGTTGATACGGTTAAAAGCCGCGTTAAATTCCGTTAAATAGATCGAAAGGTACATATCGGATCGAGTTTGTAAAATTAATCGCTGTTTGTTCAAATACACAGCTATGGAGAACAAAGGTAGTTCGCGGTTAACACGGTAGAATAATTGAGAAAGCGTTGAATACGCGGACAATAAATATACAGGTGATTTCTACGTTTGTTCTCTCGCTCTGGTTTGTCTTTCGTTCGTAACTGAGCTTAATGAAATCGAAAAATTAAGTTCCCGTGATATTTGGAGAAGCTGATATTAAATTTATTACATCAGTTTTATTAATATCGAGGAACGATGATTATAATTAATTATGAAACGACAATTAGCGATTAAGAGAGGAATGAAAGAGAGTTTTGACACGGAAAGGAAATGAAATTCAACGATGCGATGTTAAAAGGTGTAATTCCTCTGTTTCGAGGAATTTTTGCCCAAAACGATTCTTACTTCGAGATAACTTTCATTCCTCGCTCGTCGAAAATCGATCTGGAAGAAAGCTTTTCTCAAATCTACTAAGTGTAAAATAATTTACCGGCTTGACCCAAATTTCCCTCTTTTCTCTATGGCGGAAAGTAGGCCGCGGACAGAAAGGAAAATTATACGACATCGTGTACTTGAAGTTTTTTTGTTGGTACTCGCCGGATCTGTATAATAAAGCGAAGAAAAAGAATATGGCATTTCAAAAGTTCCTTACGTTATCGACGTAATATCGATCGTGAATAAGCCTCTTATAATGCGAACAGATCTTCATTTTACGATATACAATTTCTTTAAAATTATTACGAATTTTTTACAAAGAATCAACACACACAATATATATTTCTTTCGTAGAAATACATTTAACGCGTACGAGGACCAAAAGTGAAGAACACGATAAGACACGTGTCTCGTATTATATAAAAAACAATTTTAAAATTCAGTATGTCGTCCAACAACATCACGTGAAAATTATGTTTCGAAAATGGGAACATTTTTAAAAGCCAACCTATCGTATCTTTCCCTTTATATCGAAACGATGTTTAACACTTTGACTGCGACGACTGGCCACGGTTTCAAAGTTGACTGGCCAAAGTTGACAGTTAGGGCATTTTGAATATAACCGATAAATAGAAGATACTTTGAAAGCAAAGTGCCCCATCGAACGATTAAACGTTTTTATTAGAACATCGATAAAAAAGAATGAGAACAAATCTTGCATCTAACGGTGCACCGTGTTAAAACACTTTAAACGTAAATGTGGCTCGTCGATACAATCTGGACGATAGGTGGTCACCTTTTTCGTCCGATTCTTAGCAATTTTTCGTCCCAACTGTTTAACATTTTTTTTATACCACTCTCTGCAAAATTTTCCTGCCAGATACGCTTGCCCTTCTTTCTTCCGCGTTTCGCGTCGCGATCTTTGTCGAATAAGTATATTTCACGGCTCTGGTGAATGGCACCGTGTAAGGTGCATTGCCAGTGCCATTCTAAAATCCGATACCTTGACTTTTGTTTTTGTCGCTCGTTTATGGAGTATCGTCGCGTTTGAAATTGACGTATTTAACGATAACTAAAGCTAATTTTATATACCACTCGAGAATTCTTCTATGTGGCGTAGAATACGCTATCGTTTGATCTGATAAATCTACGGCACATTTTCCTCTATTGTGATCTACCACTACCATTGATTTATCGCAAACATAATTTTTTTTTACCTCTACCATTTCAGCCGAATGTTTCGTCGAAATTATAAAAATAATCCTAATACCGTTTACTAATATCTTCTACGCGTTTCGACTATATTCTGCGCGTTTTGCATACGACGAAATATCGAGTGCGAATGGATTGTCGAAATAAACGAAGCCTCGTTACGATATGTCGCTATCGACTGTTACCAAGGCGGCACGGTGGTCACCCGTGACCACCAATAAGATAAACGGTCCATCGAGGAAGAACGTTGCCTTACATCGTCGATTTATTATTATCTTGCCATTATATGCTTGGAATAATAAAAATACTCCCGCGACGTCCTCAGCGAAACGTGTGATTTCGATTTTAGTCAAAGTGTTAAGAAATATATTCTAGAAATATTTCCAGCAACGAATTCCTAACGTGTATTACCATCGTTCTTAACGGAATTCTGCAACGGAGTATATAACAAATAAAGTTTGACTTTAAATCTCGAAGATGCTTAAAAACATCGATTTAACGGAATTTCTAATTCTTTAACCAACCGCTAAATTCACGTACTAGATCCTCGTAAAACTTGCGACGCACTGCTGGTTACGCGTTCACCCGGCGATAGGAACAAAATTCGTTCGAACGAAACTAACACTCGGTTAGAACTGGGCTTTCGGCGTTCGCTACTTATCCTTCCACAGGTGGATCACAGAGACGAAACATAGACCCACTGCAACGGTAGTAACGAGCAGTGTGGCAAATGAAATTGTAACGTTAGGTCAGGACTGGATGGTGTGGACGAGTCGCGTGCTACGAGCCGCGCCGCACCGTCACCTGCGCCCACGCATGTATGCAAATCGCGTGCATGAGACCGTTCGCTCGACTACAGAGTGCCACTCGACCGTCAGAAATATATCGGCGCTGGCACGCCACTTTCCACGCCAGAATTTATCCGAACGATGCGTGCAGATACGCGTGATTTGTCGCCTCATCGAGCGGAAGTTGTTGAAGCGGTTAACCAAGCGAAATTCCGCCACGATATCTGCCAAATTGCCCACACCTCTACGTTTATCGTGGAAATCGTCGAAGTATTTTAATCGTTTTCCCTTTGACGGTCCACATTTTTGTAATTCTTCCTTCTTCGTTTAATTTTTTCTCTTTTATTTACCACATATTCCTTGAGCAAAATTTATTCTATCGGCTCATGAACATACATATACACAGCGAGGAATAAAAATATCGACCAAATCCAGATTGCCCTGTAAAATCCTGTATAAATCTATCAAACGTATTATTTACTTTTTTGTTCGATTCGTATGGAGTTTTTATATCGAATATTTACAACAACTGGCATTGATCGATTTCTCTTACCAGAGTAAATATTAAAAGTGCTATTCGCAACTATATCGTCGATATAATATTTAACAAGGAAATACTATTTAACCGGAAATTTAAATTTCGCCACGTAACACTAGAAATACCACACCAATGAAAATGACTGGTTCTACAATTTTATAAAGTCCTAGATGGATTAATAATACCAAAAATGTACCACATAACATGGAATTGTTTCTGTAAGAAAGTAATAAATCAGTAAATATACAAATATTCTATTATTCCGTATTTTTTAAAGATCAGTCATTTTGACTTCGTATTAACTATCGGTAGTTCTAGTGTTAAACAACTACTTATAGTTTCTCCAATCTACCGACTGTGTCCCTGAATTTGTAGCAACCGTAGGAAACTAGTTTGGTGAATCTCGAAATTTCGTTGAGCGCGTAACCTCGCTAAGTTGTTCGAAAGAAACAGTAACGAAACCGGGCGTTGAAGCCTGCGACAAAGCAAAAATTCCATCCGAAGGCCGCGGAAAGTGGCTCTTCGTCGATATTCTTTTTTTATGGAAAGCCGTTAAAAGCCATCCTCGTCTACCTATTTATGCACGCGTTCCAGAATTACGGGCGTTCGCGCTTGCAGCCATTTACGAGCGCATTCCCCAGCGGCCGAGGGATTCAATCCTTTGACAACGTTCGATAATAATTCAAGCGCGGCATAATGCCTCTCGTACATGCATCAGACCGGACAACTTGGAGACTTTTTCGGGTCAATCCATCCCACCGACGTCCGGTTTCATAGTCTACGTGGGAAATTCGGTAATCGATCGGCTGCGAACCAAACGACTGGCTACTGCGGCTCCAAACTTCAATGCAACCGGTCGTTGTATGGTTTAATCTTGTAAATTACCGATCGTTGGATAGATTCGACCCGAACAGCCGTATTAGCCACAATTTCCGACTGCAACTTCGACAAATGAAATTCTTCGATCGATACCATTGACCGTCGTCGTTACTAGTATATTGAGTATTATAACGCGGTTTCCGGTTTGATCGGTAGATCGTTGAAATTTTTCATGCGCGTTAATGGATGCGATAACGAGAGCGGATCGCTCGTTAGTGGTAACAATTGGCGCGTTTAATTGCTCGACGTTTGATAATACAGTGCGATCCAACGATGTTGCTGTGTTATGAGTAAACAAGCAAAGTGAAAAAGCTCGGACTACGGTGAGTTTGAGCGGTTCGACGGATAATCTGCAAACTTGATATCTGCCTGTATCGCGCGCAATCTTTTACGCGAAATGATTTTTCCCATCTCGAGACTCGAATGTTTAACGGAACGTAATGGGGAAAATTTCAGCGGCTACGCGTTATAACGGTGACCGTGAAATTTGGAAAAAGATACAGAAGATAATTTTAAGTTATGCTCGGAAGAATCGCCTTGTCCTGCTGGTTGAACGAGCGTAGAATTTAATATTTTGGAAAACAAACTCGGACAACTATGACAGTTGTTCGTGTCAAAATCATTCGAACCGACAAAACGCACGCAGTCATCCATCGTCTATCGTTAATCGTTCAATTGCTCGATATCAATTTAGCCGGCAACGTTCGAGGACACGTGGAAGGGAATCGCGTAAGTCAAAACTTTGCGAGGAAATTATTCCGCGCGATTTGGCTTAAGACCCGACAAATACTTTAATTATTATTAAAACGAGATAGGATAATTACATTTATTCGACAATTTGCCATCTTATACGTAGCGTGGCGCGTCGTAAAATACGAAAATTGCATGCAACGGCCATTTACGCGTAACGTACGTCCGAGATCTGCAACTATCGAGAGACACGTACGTTCTATCGAAGAATTCTTTCAGTGGCGCGAATCCGTGGAAAGAAATTTTCGCGTAATAGAAACGATACGAGCGCAAGTTAATCGTCGTACGTACACAGTGTGGCTGACATTACGGTGGCCTGTTTATTGCTAGCCAGGCAACTATCTAGCTCTAAATCCTCATGAAAGTCCAATTTCGACCCGCGTTGAAGGGATTTCTTCAAAGCGCCACTTACACACTAATGCGACGTAATTTCGCGGCGGAGCCGCGGAAAAATAACTGTACCGATACACTACATTACGCTAAACACGTAAAACGAAAGACGTGTAATTTCGGCGAGAGCTCTTGCATCAAACCGTAATAACACGTCGACGTGAAACGAAAAATTTATCCAATAAGCCGATCGTTTTACTCGAAAGAACGAGAACAGGAGCTTAGACGTTTGGAAAATTCCATGTTACGCGGCATAGCAAATTAATTCAACGCTCTTTCGAGTTTTATAAGATATCAAATTCACTTGTAACTTTTAGGAGACATTTTTCAGGCTCTACGAACATAATAGATACCTGAAACACGACGATAATTAATAACATTGCCGCAAAGTACGTCTCTATCAATGATATTTCCAACTTTAATTAGCATTACGCTCTTCGATATTCTTCGTTCGTTGTCCTCTTCTTTTAACCAATTGCTTTCCCCTTGTTATTTCAAGCTTCCTCTTAAAAAGCAGAGTATTCCGCAAAAGAAGGGATATACTCTTTACGATCGAAGTACCCGGGTAGCTTGGAATTAATTTAATGGATTTAAAGTCCGTTGCAGCTAGATGAAACAGTGACGGTTCTAAAAAAAGACACAGTACGCTTGTTTCGTGATAAGGATGTTACATTTTGAAATATTTTTCCTATTACTAGCGCGATTATCGAATTTGAACGTAGTCTGGATAGGTCGTCGACGTAATTACGAGCGCGGAATTATCCCAATTTGTACAAGTTAATAAAGCAAAGAACTCGCGATTATTCTAAATAGCGTCATTATGCGGAGCATCGGAGCAGATGCTCCGCTCGTTAGTTCAATCAATGAAAGACACTTGCTCGAATAGAAGTTTTCAAGTAGTTCCATCATAGCGAACACGTCGGCCGAGCAGATCACGGCCACGAAGTGCAAATCGATTCGAAGGAAATCGGCTTTCGAATCTGCACAGCCTTGTAAGGAGTTATACGTTTAGGGAAAAGTTGGCGAACGATGGGAGAAAATGTCGTAACCCCGAAAGAAATCTAAAAGCTCTGCGAACGTGTGTAGCTCTAGGTTCGTGGCTTTCGGGGATTAATGTCACCTTTCATCGGTGTTGATAGTGATTGATAATTCAGAGCTGGTACCCGGCCAAGAAGCCGATACATTCGAAATTTTTCACCGTATTACGAACAATACGGCGTACGTAAAGTGCATAACTTCGATAGACTTTGCGCCAGTCGTTTAATGCTTAAAATATGTCTAACTTTTGGCACAATTAATGGAAGCTTTTTACCGACTGGCGATATTTTAATTTGTGGCATTTAGTCAATCAGTTTCGCGAAAACTCGTAATTCAGTCTTTTCTATTGTCAACTGCAGATATATGCGTGCGTACCGTAATTCACGCCTCGATAAAAGGGAATTTAAAAGGGAATTCATCAAAAAGGAACCTATAAATCACGATACGATAGATTCGTGCTCTTATTTATGGGTAATTATTTGCGAGCGACGCACGCGTCAAAATGATTTGTGTGTGTCCCTTTTTTTGCGAATATTGCTTTATGAAACAGATGAATTAAATGTATCATATTTTCGACACAGTATCTGTGTATTCCATTACTTTTTGCTTGAATAACGATATTAATTTTTCGCAACGACTCCTTTGCATCTATAAGATATCGTTTACCTCGAAAGAATCATTAATTCTTTGTTATAATTTTTCTTTTTTTTTTTTAGATATTTATCCATTTGCTAATAATTCTTCTTTTTCAAAAGATCGCGAACCCTTTCACGACTACCCTACAAACCAAACCGTACGCGATAAGGACTCAAGTGCACGCTACATTTTCTACAGAGAATGAAAGGAATAAGAAATTCAACGAAATTCAGGGAAAATTGAACGCCATAATGCTGAATGAGCGAGCTTACCGGCTGTACAAGGACGATAATCAAAGTCGATTAAAATTCGAGTTTTTTCCATGTGCACGATATACGAGGCGGAGATATTTTTTCTGGCGTAGCCAGTGGAAAGAGACGTACTTTTGCGTCGAGAGCACCCCAGGACACAATGGTCATTGTCGCTGCCACAACTTGCCGCTGGCTATAGCATCGTAGACTCTTTAGATTGTAAAGTGTCCGTGCAACGTTGCTTCACCATAGCGAATAACGTCGGATAATGCGCGCATAGCTTCGCGAATCGCCGTCTTACGATTTTCAGCTCGCTGGAAATTCTTCGTCCATTCTTATCTCGTCTATTCTATCGACGAACCAATTTTTACGTCAACATGGTCGATACTTAGCTTAAAATGTCGTTATGATTTAAAGAGGTATAAACATGGTATCTCGATCTTCACGAGTATTTAAGACGTGAGAAAAGAAATATCGTTTAAAAAAGACGAATATCTTTTCTCTCGTTTCGCGAACTTGCCGTAAGTTTCGTATTAAAATAAAAAACGAATTCATCGTGCAATTTTCGCTATTTCGCGGTCTTCCGAAAGTATTATAACGTCTAGAAGCGTCTAAAAGTGTCTAAAAACGGAAACTGGCGCAAGAAGCAAAGTATCCAAAGCTATTAAGTATTTTTAGAAGCGAGAAGTTGCTAGAGATCTCTCGGTTGAGCGAACTTTCTCTCGGGTCAAAAATTCTACGGTAAACTTTGTAAGATCTGTTTCTTCCTACGTTGTGTAACGATTCTACGTAGCATATGATAAATATTACACGATTAATGACAAATGCAAGCAATTTAGCTTCGTTCAAGTCGAAGATCGATGATCCTCCGGGAGAAAAAAGGACGTCGACAAACTGCTGTTCCTCGAGTAATTGCCGTTTTGCATTCGCGCGGCCATTCGAACGCGATTTCACAGCTCTTGATGAAAGTATTATTTCCTCAGGCACTCGTTAATGCATCACGCTTCCGAAACAATTTCGCGCGTCTGGAAATTGACGGTAGACGGAAGCGCGCCGCGCCGCGCAAATGAACAGTAGATAATGTCAGTCGTTGGTCAGACACCGACGTACATTAGCTTATTGCACTTTCCTACTAAATCAAGCGCGATAACGATCGCTGTGCATACACTTTGTCGCGAACGTTCTACGAGGTTCGGACTACTTCTCTCGATAAATGTCCTTTCGCCGATTGTCTCCAGCGAAATAATATTTGCATTTCCACTGGCTGTAAAATCCTGTCAAGCGTTATAATCATTGCCATTCGAATCTTCTTAATAAATATACCGTTATACTCGAGTAGACTACAAACATTGTTGTCGACTAAAGAGCAACCGGTCAGGTCAAACCGATCGGTCGATATCGCTTACCTCGAGTGACTTAACGCTCAAGATGCAGGAGATTAAATAGATCGAGTGTTAGATTAATCTAGAACTGTATTTGCGCTTGTTGTATAAAAGTAACGTGTGATGTTATGAACACGGCGGTGGTAAGATCTTGTCGAGAGCGAAGTATTTCATCTGCATGGTACGATGTCTGATGACGAACTCCCTACCAGCCATTGTCCATCGTGCCCTTCCGACTGGTCCTTTCCCGGAGCTTTTTTACCCGACCTCGGAGTCATTAGTGTAGTATCGTAAATTATTATAATTTATTTACAATGAATGGACTGTACAGATGTTGATTAAACGGGAAACGATGGTTGTTTAACGTGAACTAATCACACTATAACGTACTATAATTTAGACAACTCAACGGTTAATTTGCAACTCTCGTCACCATGGATCCAACGCTCTCTCTCTCTCTCTCTCTCTCTCAGGCGGACCACACTCTCTCGACAACGCTAGCAACACTATCTCGACAACGCAACTCGCACTCTCTGACTTCTCCACTGACACTGACTGTTAATTCGTCTTTCTCCCTTAGCATCCCTTTGTCTTTTCTTAAGCTCGCCATCGGCCCATTGAAGGATCGACGACACATTGATGGGCCTGACGGCACCTCGGCTCTCTCGCCACATTGTTTATGGTTCACCCGATATCTCTCAGGCCTTTCATCCACGATACTGCATTAGGTTTACAGCTCGGAGAGGACACGTAATTCGGAATTTCCTAAAGAAGGGAATGAGCCTGTCCGTGCCATAGACGGACGGCCGTTCAAAATTCCGAACAAACAGACTATACAACAACGTTACAATAAACAGCGAATTATCGACAGAGAGGTTTTATGTTGAAAAGAAAATTAGATAGTAAAACTCTAAACATAATCTGCCTCGTATTCGCTTCGCCAAATATATTACGCGTAATAGCAAATTGCTGTTTGCATTCTTTCGTCTTCCAGTCCTCGTACGAAAGTCTGTACAAGCTCAACGATATCTGTTAGATCCGCGTTTCTCACCAACGGAATACTTTTGATCAGACGTTGGTAGAAGCAGAGTACAAGCGTATCGTTGGTAAGACATACGACGCTCGTGAACAATGGTATCCGAAACGATGCACATGGACACAGAGAAACCGGAATGCAGACACCGCAGTTTCATCGATTCGTAGATTCGACTGTGCAAAATGCGATCGCCAACGACTATATATGCAGCGAGTTGTTGATTCGCAACGGTAGAAACAGAACAAACAGCGCGAGAGCGTGGACAGTGGAACGGCGAGGTCGTACTATCTGGTCGCAACGAGCACAGGGATAACTAACAGGTAGACAAAACATTCGTCGGATAGTGAAGCACTGTATCAATCCACGTCAAGCCACCACCGTTTTCCATATCTCTCTGGCGATGGATTAAAGTATTAAAGTACAGTTTGTAGGTTTTAACGTGATCGACGTTTGCTTCTGTTTTCGTTGGAAATTTACATACCGAGCGTGACGATGTTCCGTATTGCCAGACAAACGATTAAATGTTGCTTGAACCGTGATTAAGCATTGTCTTGCACCGAGTATTGTACCTGATAGCATCGTGAACACCGATGGATTTATTAAAGCACGATCTCGTTTGTTAGCGACAGCAATTTATCTCGCGTTCAATACTAAAACTGGAAAATTATGAAATTATTCGTAATCGAATGCTCGCTGCTGCCTTTCGAACGCTTCAAAGCGGAAATTACTTTCGTTATTAGAATTTCGGGAATAGAACTCGATATCGAAGACGATTAAGAAGAGAATCGCGCTACTAAACGATCTACTAATTTGCGATAATTAATATCAAAAGGTGTCTTGTAAAGTAGGGACTTGCTGGGAGAACGAAATCTCGTGAGATTTAATATCGTACACCGGCTAGAGGATTACAGAGAGGATTACGTGGAAAGTTTCATCGTTACTGAGAAACATGTCGCCTTGCCAGAGAATTAGTTCAGTGTTACCTGACTATACAAACCCCCTTTTCGCCTATACTAAATCTCATTATCCAAAAATGATGGCCAGGGTACGTTACGAGTGTATCATTTACCATATTTCGATGTTCAAACGTCGGATTGAACAGCAGACAACAATGTTCTACGACGTAACGTTTAATTTCACTTTTCTATTCCGTAGACATGTATTTAGCAAAATTCGTATCCAGTTTGAGAAATTAGTTTTTAAAGTAATCACGACTCGAGAGAAATATAACTACAGGTGCAAAGAAGACAGGTAAGAACGTAAATACGATCCGATAAGAGTTGTTTAACATATAAACCGCGAATATGTTCAGAGCTTGGTAGAATGTGAGCTTCGTAACTGGAACGAAACTCACGAACTTAAACAATCTAATTATCAAACCCTGCTATTCGTTTCTTGAAACTCTTCGCAAATACGTAATCTCAAAATCTCTGTCCAGTTTTGTTCATAAATATTTCGATATCGCGAGATTTGATTTGGATATCTACCAACTATTAGGTTTTTTTTTATTTAGTTGTTTACATTCACAATTTGTCCAATTTGGACATTTAGTGTCCAGAATTTTTTGGCTGTTTAATTATCCTTCCAACTATTAGGTCGTCCGGAAAGTTTCTTTCGTTTTATAAACAAATAATGGGTGCACATTTTCCGTTTTATATTGTTTTATCGAATTACCTATGATCGATTTTGTTCTATCAAAATAAAGATCACAACGTTCGACAGATTAGGTTTCACGTTTGTATAAAGATGCGTCGTTGTAAAAGACGTGTTTGTAAAAGAAAGACACTTTCCGGACAACCTAACAATTCGCTGAAATAAATCACACGAATGTTCGACCTTCGTCCAACGAAAGAAACAAAAATTAGAAATTAATAATCGAGTATTTATTATTGACTCGAGGAAATCTATATCGGTTCGTAAGGTGTACGAACGTTTGGAAAATCTTCAGTCTATTCAAATTACGTGCTGTATCACGAAAACGAAATAATCGAGTAAAGGTTGAATCGACCCTTTCCTCAGACGATAACTTGACGCTTCTTCCTTCTTCTTTTTTCTTTTTTTTTTTTTTTTTTTTTATCGCGTACTTCGTTTACGAAGTTACTCGATTCGGTTAACCATCCAGTTAACTTTCTACGCGTATTCTTCGACGACGTGCGCCAAATTTAAAAATCTACCTCGCCACCGTGCAAGAATTGTTAAAATGCGGCTGCACGTTTTCATGCAATTTTTGCAGTTTTTGCAGGACACTTGTCTCGCCGTTTAAAGCAACAACCACAGGTTTTCCTGACTCTAATTAGACTATTCTTTGGTCCTTCAGATTTACCGTTCTTTCATATTTCACGCTATTTTTACATTTAGCACGAATGAAGATGCGAAAATTAATTTCCGTTTCCCAAAAGAAACTTCTTTTACCAAGGAAAAGTCAGCAAAGCCAGGGGAAAGTAAAGATCCGTACCACGATCGCATCGTGTCTTTCAATTATTCAAATATATCCGCGAGAGATTTTCGATAGCGTAGCCGAGATAACGTTGATGTCAAAATTAATCTTCTCGCGAGATAGCTTCTCATCGATGAGATCGTAAGTTCGAGACGGATGACCTTGGCATGTCAATAAGATCAAGAGTTGGCAAACTTGATCCAAAGATTCGCGCCTAATAGCGAGCGAATGTACTTCTTGAAACTCTCTATCACGCGCAGTCGTGATGTACTTCCTTGATTAAACAAGTTCGTATCGGCAAAGTACAACTACGGAAGTTTGCGTTGCTCTGGATAAGATAACTAATTATATGCCCTTATAGTTACTAATCCACGTCGCCCAGCTACTAATATCGCGTGCGTTTACCAGCCAGTCTTCGGATACCTCCTCTCCTACGCCTCTGCTCGTTCCTCCAATTCAACGACGATTTTAAAACAGAAAAAATTTGTCTTGCCAAAAAAAAAAAAAAAAAAAATAAAAAAGGGAAACAGAAAAAAGAAAAAAGAAAGAGTAAAATTCACGTTATATTCGAAGCTCTACTTTTGCTTCAAAGATAGTACAGATATTCGAAAATAAAAGTTTGTAGAGAGAAAAATCGATTCTAGGAAACTTGTCGATGCTTTGCAGGGATAAAGCGAATAAACCGGTTTTGGAAAAAATGTACCGAACCGAGGAAGGATTAAATACGATAACACGGTTGCGAGACGATCGTACGAATTTTGAAAATGCGTTAAAGACCATCTTGCAAATTATGCAAGTCGATTAATTCTATTTTCTTAACGAGATAGTTAACGTGGTTCGAGGAGAAACTTAGAATATCGTGAAACATCTTGAATGTTCCCGTTTTCAGATTTTCCTCCGCGGAATTCTAATGATTTCACAGAATTCCTTTAGGGGCTGTTCGTTCAATCTTTCCGATTGAATGTACTTTTCGAGATAAATCCGCTCATAGATGAAAATAGGGCATCCTATGTAAATTTGTTGAATTTCTTTGTGAGAGTCGCACACAGGAAAATGGGTCAAAGTAGTGTCGACTGATTCCCAGCGAACTGATTCACGATACTAATAAATTATTCTCGAAAACCATTTATATCTTCGGAAGCACCTACCGTACCGTTTTATCAGCATTTATCGAGATATAAGTTGCTTCGTTCAAACAGCACCAGATAAATTTACAAACGTAAAGAAGCTTTTAAACTTTTTACGGAAGGATTAGTCCTGTACCGAGAGAAGGCTACACGCGACGCAATAATCCACCAAAAATATTTCAACTGCGATAAAGCTCGACTAGAAACTCGAACGAAACGCAAAGAATATTAAATTTCTATTCGCGTTAAAAAGAAAACCACGACTTTCCACGGCATCAACGGTCGACGTACATGTTGGTTTTCTAGATATACCGCGCTGTATAACTTCGAAACAGGCAACGAAATACATGGAAAGATTAAAATTCTCTTCGCCGTATAATCCTAAGCTACGCTAGAACGTCGGACATTTAATCGCCGACACAGCCGATAGATTTCAACAAACGTCAATTTCGACGCGTATACCGATGATTTTCGCTCGCTCGTAGGACTAACGTCGGTTCCCCTCACTGCATCTACTTTGCACTCGCCGCGGTCGAGTCTGTCAAGCTTTTTACCGTCATTTCTCAAGCGTGGAAAAAGATCGAGAGTGGCGGTCAAAGCGCGAGCAAGAAGCCAAGAAACAGTAACACTTAAAACTGAGTTGCCGCATCCTGTCTGCAGCTTTCGTGTCTTTCTTTCTCACCCCTTCCCCTCTCTCTATCTCTCTCTGTCTGTCTCGTTCTCTCCTTTCGTTTCATATATTCGCGGTACAAGCTTAAGGAGGCAGTTGAACGTCATTTCGGTTGGTACAGGAAAGGCATCAGCGCCACGGCTGCTGGCACTCGCCCCGATGAAAAACGACCGACAAGACGAATGGTCTTCCACCGTTTGCCCGCTGCTCTTCTCGCCGTGAGGCAATGTTCGGAAACAAATGACGTCTTGGTTGTACATTTATTACATGGTCGATGGCGAGCCGGAACGTCTGCGACGACCTCGATTACGAGGCGTGCGCTGACCTCGTTGGATGCGTCGGTTCCGCGCGCGGAAGGCCGAGACACGGCAGGGAAAAAAAAGAACTCGGAGGACAAAGGTTTCCTTGTCGCAGCGTTTCTTCCCAATGAAACGTTGCGCTGTCGCGACCGAGGAAAATAAGGGGACTCCGGCACAACAACGACCTGGATGGGATTATTTCGCTGACTTCACTTGTTACGGTTCCGGATATATCCTCTGTAGCGTTTCGCTCTTCCCATATTTCGTAGAAGTAGGCGGTTTTCCAGCACTCAAATTTCACGTTTCTCGTGAAACTATCGGATGTTCTGATACCTATGAACGAGAGCCAGGTCTCGAGCAGCAACGTGTAACGAAACATATTGTTTTCTACGGAGGTAACCGGGAAAAGTGGAGCGAACAAGGTAAATTGAGAATTCAAAGAGACTCGTTGAATAGATATTAAATAGATTGGTTCTTATTCAGGAACTTTCTTTCAACACACGACGTCGAAGATCGATGAATGCAAATTTATTCACTTTTGTCCTTACAAACGCGAGTACGATAATATACTTTTAATACAAACGTAACAATGCATTCAAAAGATTGGATACGTCTGGCTAAATGAATTATTACGTTCAAAGCAACGGTGGCGATTCGGACAACGAATTAATTCGATTTCTTCCGCTCGTAGATCGAAGGAAGAGCTTTCTATGCAGACATGCTTTCGTCGATTGAACGAAGACTATTAATATCCCTGAGAGACCAACGTGTTTGCTATCGACTTAGCGAGAAAGGGCAATAAATACATCGCATATATACTCGGCTGCGTGTTTCATAGTGTTGAGAATTTTGCATCTGAATAGCCGAAATAAATAATGGTATAGGAACACTAAATTTACACTTAGAATTTATACTAGAATAGTTGTATATTTATTTGATCAACGATTTCAAAGATATTCATCGATACACACTTTTGCACGCGGCTCACCACCTTCTTCCATATCAGACTGTTAACCCCTTAACCTACGATTTACGTCGAGAATCTTGGGCCGAAAACGTAAACAAGCTATTATATATGTAGTATCGGATACTTAGGCTGTAGATGTCGATGCTGGGGGTATGGCCGCTTTTCTTCTCACTTTTGTATCGTGGAAGAAAAATCGGACTCCGGTCGCCGGGATTAGAACCCGGGTTCCGAACGTTGGCAACCTAAGGCGTTAACCACTGCGCTGCCGTCGTCCGACACTAATTAGCGTCGAGTGGTGGTATTTGCTATCGAGTGCCGTCACAGGCCTTTTTTCCACGATACTACATATATTATATTATATATGTAGGAATGTTATATTGGGCACATCTGAGGGCAGATGTGTTTGTCAGAATGGCCGAAGTCGTGGGATAGTGTGACGTCAGGGAAGGACGTGGCGTGAGGGGTAATTGTTTATTAGCGTTGTCAAGATATGTTAATGTTGTCAAGGAGTGTTGTGAGGGTTACCAAGGTATGTCAAGGGAAAACTGAGCATGGAAAATGCTGTCAGAGTTGAATTTATCGTGGTCGTGTGAAGTTCGTTGTGTTGTTGTGTCGTAGAATTAGTGAGAAACGAATACGCGAAACGCGGTATTATATTCGATTTCGTGTGAGTGCAACGATCATACTGTTTTCTATAAACTTATAATATAACATTCCTACAAATATTATATTTGGTCCGATCATCGCACTACGGGCTATGCCCGTAGTTGCAGGTTAAGGGGTTAACCGACTGAACGGTTTATATTCCTTTGTTTTCGAGACGCCGCGCACACACATACTTCCACACACTGATATTCACATACACGTATCGCTACCAACACAGCTAATCTAGTCAAGCATATAAAATTATACGTATCTCAATAGATGGATTCGAACGATTTTGTAATTGATAAAATTTTGTTCACTCCTACGAGATGTTTCCAACAGGAAATTTTTTTTAATGAAATTCAAATCTATAAAAATTGACGCGTAAGCTAAGCGAAGCTGGTCGATAAATAAAGCTGGAGACAGCGAGCAAACAATTTGCCCCGTCGTCTCCGTCATTCGCGATTGAAACAGAATCGACTTGAATAAGTCAACACAGATATCGAGAATGCGCGTTCCATTTTTAATTCACGACTTCATTCGTAGTTGTATAGTGCTTGATGATAAATTCATTGGTAATTCTGTTTATTTTCGTTACTCTGTACGTTGCAAACTTCTATCAAGCTGATACGACGCCAGATTTGTAAGCGTAAAAATAGAATTGAAAAAGATAGAACGCAAACAAATTTCAATGAAACGTGTTCGGAAAACTTCGCTTAAATTGACGGATTTATCGGAGAAAGATTCATGCGTAGTTTTTATTATCTATGAAACAAGAAGTAATCGACGCTTTTGCACCTTTCGCGCGGAATTGTTTAAGCCGATAATACAATTTCGAAAGGATCGTTTGAATGGAATTTTTGTCAATTCGAATAAGCTACGAAATTATCTCTTGTATTTGCACTTTATAGTTTGATATCGGTTCGAATACGCGTGCCTTTCTTGCAGCGAGTTTGCCTTTTTTTTTCTTTTTCACAAATTTTCCGCGTTAATAGACTGTGACGCTCCATTTAGAAAATAATCACCGCGCATCAGCGGCGAACAAGTGAGTAGTCACGGTTTAATAATTCGTCGTGCTTATGAAAGCCGTTTTCCAAGGGTTCTTTGTTTATACGGTGAATAGTAAATTGCGGGTCCTTTATGACGACAACAAATCCTTCCGCTTTAATATTTCCCAGTGTGTAGTATAATAGCGGTAGATTAAACTTTAAAATCACTCTCCTCGAACCCGCTTTTTATATCATCGCTTATAAATATTCCAAATAGCATTATGAACGGCCGTCGACCTCTTCAAAAAAACCTTTCCGATATCGTACGTAATAGGCGATCGTAAATTTCACCACATTACGAACACTCTCAACATTCCAACAAATAAGGATCTTTTAGCACACGAATACAAATTTATTTACGATACATTCGCTCGTTTATGCGCTTCCAATACCGTCATGGTAAATTATGCCGGGTTTCCCGCATCGCGCGAGACGTTTTCTCTTAGAGAAAGCAAAGCCTCGTTTTCCAACTGTCGAATAATTCCATTCGTAAAAATACGCTTGTATCGGACTGTTCGAGAAATTCATAGGGAAATTCAAGACAAATTTCGCAATCCGTGCTGGTTAAATCTGTAAATCGAGGTACGGCCGGGCAAAGACAACAGCGTTTAGCGGATGCTGTATTTGAGATTCGTCGTCTTTGGTAATGCGGCGGTGCTAATCAGCAAATGCGAAGGTTGGTGGTTCGATCGGCGCGAAACTTCCGATCGATGGCAGTGTGCTGTTGGACGAGGCGCTTTAATCCCGATCTTTCCCAAGAATCGACTGGCAAAAAAGGGATGGCAATGGGAGGAGAGGAAAGGGTTGGGAGAAAGGGGAGAGATTTTTCAGCACGAATTCAGCCGCTTCCCATTAGCGCTAATGAAAGATCCGTGCAGCGACTTCGTTCTTCTTTTTTTCATCCCACCCCGACTATACACGAGTTTTCGAATGCCTGAAGGACACGCGGAGCTTAATTAATGTTCTTTCGAGGCCGGACCACCTTCTGTGACACGCGTCAGCCGAGGAAGCAGCCGATGAATATTTCGCGTGTCATTGACACGCGACAATGAGCGGAATATTCGGTCACGGGACAACGGTGTCCTAGTTTCATGAGAAAATTTTCCATAAGTGGCACGAACCTTTTGTTCCCGCGTATTCTAATTAATGAATATCGCAGTCGCCATCGATAGGCAAACGTCGTTGGACCAGATCGATGCTGAAACACGCCACCGATCTGGTAGCATACGAGTAATACGACGCCTTAATTGGGACAAATCAGGTCCGTTTGAAAAACGAAAACGTACGAGCGGAAATGACGTTGTCCACGGTCGAAGATACAACTTCGTTCTCCGAGCGAATCGATCTCGTGCTTACGCGCGCGGTTTAACCAAATTTCCCCCACCCTGAATTATCCCTTTGCATCGTGCAAAGTTTCATAGGTTTTGTCGTGCAGTCGGTTTTATTCGATTTTCGGCCACAAATACTTTCCGCGACGCTTGACCGAATACTTTTTCACTTCTAACACGTATAACACGATTGCATTTTTTAAACTATTTCGATAGTTCGGAATTTTCGCGGTGTACAGAGGGTTTTGTTTTCACTGGAAAATCGAGTCGAAACGCGAAAGTATTCCAACGACTGCCAACGTTCCCGTTAGCTCTGTCGAAAATCCAGATAGTTGTCAATGAAACGTCGGTTTGATTCTGTATCCCAAAATACAGAAAACCGTGACATTTCTTTTCCATAGACACTTTGTCATGCTACCGAACGTCCGTAAAATCAACTCCTTCACAGTTTAAATCGAACCAAACGAATTGAATCGTATCGATATTTTTATTTAACAAAAAACAACTAAATCTTTAGTTAGATACTTTGACTCGCTCTTGCATCGACCGCATAACGAACGCTATATTTCTCTTCGTCAATTATCGTACCTACGATCTCCATTCGTATCGTTTCCTTCGCAGCAGCGTATTAATTCTGCCGATGAAATATTTCTAGTTCTGCACGATAGTTTTGTCCAATTTGGTATGCCAGAAAATCAAGCAGACTTCGCGCACGTTTCCACTAAGTCAACTTTAAGAAAGAAGAACTTCGTACGGTTTTGTCTTTTCATGGATGCAATTTGCGCGCATTCGCTCTCGAGTACTGCGTGTAGTTAATTTAATCGGCCGCTTGGCGCGTAGTTTTTAAAAAAATTACGAGTGACTTGTTCCCCGCGAAAATGAATTAAGCGCTTCCGTCTAGCACGATATATAATTTTATATTTATTCTGTCCGTGCGCAATTTCCTTCGGCTGCGTTGTGCATTAGTTAGCGCTCCATTTAGTTGAATTATTTTTTATTGTTTCGCGTTAAAAACCCAGACCGTTTTAAACGTCAGCTTTATCTACCACGTGACGAAAGCTATTGGCTTTTTAATTTAATATTTATTTGAAAAGCAATGCGGTCTTTTATATCTGCACATCATAGCATTTATATCTGTCGGGTTATCGTTAGAATTTAGGGCGCGTGACAGTTCTTCGTTTGAATTAGCCATCGTTTTGTACAACAGAGATCATATTTACAGGTACAAAAATGACTTTTACAAAGTTTAACGAACAACCGTGGTGTTTAGACGCGCAAGATGCAATTGACAATGTTCTTGGGTTCGATAACGAATCCACGGTCAACGGGATAACTCTTTACTAAGCGTAGAATACTTTTAAGCACAAAATACTATTGCTGGGACGCTCGGTATAAAACTGCTCGATGCGTGACTTTCCAAGGCGATCGCACGAATCACAGACTGATGAAAATTTTCCACTCTCTACAATTGCGTTCGTTTGTTTTATACTCGTTAGAAGCACCAAGAAAGTTCCATACGCCGTTGCTAGGCAGTTTCTGCCGTTTCTGCCTGGAGCTTGATTATTAATACAACGTGTGCCCCGTTATATTGGCACCTCCACCATGAGGTAAAATCACACGTGGCTAGGCCCGTTCTTGAGGCTGTATGCCGCCACAACCACGTTTCCAGGGAGAACCATACAACCACTCCACACCTCCGTCAGACAAAAGGTCCATTCCGTGACCGTGGCTACGTTCGGCGACCAGTTGTGTCGCCTCGAGCCCAATCTCACTATCACAAATCTCGAACAATTACAATCAGATTGAATGACAACGATTGCTTAATTACGGCTATGATGGAATCTAGGCTAAAGTATTAGAGGATTTTGCCAAAATTTCAAAGGAAAGGCTCCGGTTTACTTTCATCTCCGACATATCTATATTATACTATTGAGATATGTATAATTTTATGTGGTAGACTGGATTGACCGAGTACTAGTGATACATATATGTGAATAGGAGTGTGTGGAAGTATGTGTGTGTGAAAACAAATGAATGTACAATGTTCAGTTAACAGTCTGGTATGAAAGAAGGTGGGACTCGTACAAGTGTGTATCGATGAATATCTTTGAAATCGTTGATCAAATAAATATACAACTATTCTAATATAAATTCTAAATGTAAATTTAGCGTTTCTATACCATTATTTCGGCAATTAAGATCCAAAATTCTCGACATCTACAAAGAGATTCATTGTGATTAAGAGGGACGTTTACAGAATTTGTTGAAACACATCTTCTATCTGTTCGATGCGGTATAATTCGTACGATAAATCGTATTGTCAAAACTGCTGTCAAACTGAGAAGAGAATCGCAGCTTGCGTAAGCTATTGTACCAGTAAGACAGTGATATTAACGAATCTTGGAAACGCTTTCGAAAAAATCCGGTAAAGCACGTCCAGCCCTGTTTGTTTCTAGGACCATTCATAGTATCGATATCGACGTTGTATCGCTCCAGCTGCCAGTTTCTCTATTCGTCATTCTTGTGAAAAGAGTAACGCTCGAATTGCGTTGTTCACGATACATTGACACGTTCTATTTGACGATCGTGTTTTCTACGTGACTTTAATCTCGTGGAGAATTTGACATCCGTGCAGTTCTTTCTTTTTTCTCTTTTTTTTTTTTTTTTGTTTCATTCCAGTTTAATCTCGTAATGTACGTAGATCTGACCTGTTAACTAGACTACGAATTTTTGTCAATTATTACTACACACGCAATATACGAAAACATATGAAATATCCGAAATTTAGTATTCGTTATTAGTATCTTCAGTGAGTTGAAGGATTCTACGCACGCACGTCAACGGCGTACCGTATGCGTCGTGAAACGCGCAGTAGAATATGCTGAAATCGCGCCGTATGCGCGACCAGATGTACGGTAGAATATGTTCATAATGCACGCTCTTCTCACGCGCGTTTCAAATCTGCCGCAATTCAAAATAAACTCAGTCCTGTGTCAGAGGAGCGTTTTATTCAACCATTGTGTCTCTGGGATCTATTCATTTTGCCAATATGAGTCTCGGTAAATAGCTCAACCCGCAAATTATTTTTCGCTTCTCCTGAGATTTGAAACGCGCGTCGTTTTTAACATACGTGTGCGACTTATATTCTAATAAAATACGACAACTAGCTGCCTCTTTATTAAATTTTTATCAATTCGAGGTAGGAAAAATGAAAAATTCCAAAGACCTATAGTCGTAGCAGTGTAAAATCGATATTCCTGCTATTTCTACTGCGATTCTTGTTATTTGTCTCTCCAAGTGATTCGCTCGAAATTACCAAATATGTGTCATCGAATCGCGAAAAGTTCAAAGACAAAGTTGTACATCTTTTCTCGAGGGATGTGTTTAACAGACCGCGACGAGTTTCCGGTGGCCCGGCGACGATAAATCGCTTTTCCCGGGACTAGTAGATCGCAATTACAATTATCGGCTCTTTGTTCGCGTGCATTTTTCCGCCAGACTCGATATCTCGCGAGTGGGCCGGCTTTGTTCCGTCCTCGAAGGAAATTACCCATCCGTTGTTGATTCGATTGTGCCAGAGTACTCGGGGTTAACGGAGTAGAGAACTAAATGTCTTCGGCAATGGGTGCACCCTTCGCCCTTTCACCCTCCTCTTCTCGTAGGCCCTTCAGTCCTTCGGTCGCTACAGGAACTCGGTCGTTCGACCCGAAAGGATCCATCGCTCTGTATTTTCCTCTCTTTTTGCCGTATTTTTTCTACGCTCGTCGAATCGATAGCTCGGCTATCCGATTGTTTACGTCCGATTGTTTACGTCCGATGCCTTCCTCGATGACAATCTCGTTGTTTCGCGAATTAAGAGTGGCCCGGTTTATCGTTTCTCGTTCGAGATTATCCTCTTTAATCGAAAATAGGTGAAGGCGTGCTTTTTCCTTCCGGCTTTAAGCTTTAATGGAATTGTGAAATAGGATACAGTGCAGCGGACGCAGCGAGAACCACGATGCAATTGGAAAGAAGTGGTTTCGCGCGTACAAAGGTGAATCGAAGTGAAGAGATAAATTATTCTTTACGCGATACTTCGTCTCACGACGTGTTTGACGCATGTGTGTTCGACGAATCTTCCAATCGGTGAGTTACGAGGGCAAATGCTTCGGTATGGGAGATCAAGCGAATCGCTTTTTTCATTTACTTAGCCACGTTAATCGTCGTCTCTGTTCCTTCGTTCTTCGTGCTTTTCCTTTTCCAGCGTTATTTATGTTATGGCACGATGCAGCATCTCGGCAGATAACGAGCAAAACGAATAACAAAGCAACGAACGAAAAGCATCGTTACGATAAACGTGGAAAAACTTTTCCACCGATTTATTAATGTACTTCTTCGATAGATGTTTCAAAAATAATTACCAAAAATAATATCTCATGAAATGTTCCAAATTTTTCTCTTTTCTCTCGGCTTTCTTTTTCATGAAACGCACAGCGATTTTTTACCTCACAGCCAAGCAAAAATTAAAATCATGATTTTCCGTTAATTTCGCTGATTTATACCGCCTGAATTACTCTTGATCGTTTAATGATAATGAAATCTTCGCATACGTAAAATTATTAACGTGTACATTTTCTGTTTACACGAAATCTGCATATATGGAGAAGAGCTTGCATATTTATTCACTTTTTCCGTTATACGTTTCATAAAACTTGACCAGTCTATTCAAGAAAAGGTAGCAAGATTGTAAAGGGCAAAGCAGAATTCCCCTGGGAACACCGTTCATAAATCTAGATGGTGAAGCTTGTCTCGATAAGAAAAACGCAATTTGCAAGTAAAAGTGCACGGGTTCGTCAAACAGGTATCTCGAGACGAACGTTTCCTGCAGATGTTTAGAAAATTTTTGCTAAAAACAACGCGTAGGCTTCTGTGTAGCTCTCGGAGAATTTTGAACGATTTTTCAACCATTTGCGTTTTAACTATTTCTATGCAAAATCATTTGCAATTTTTCCTAAAAGTTACAAAGTAATATGTTCCATAAAGAAACGTAATACTTAAACGAAATGAAATTACGTCGCTTTGGCCATTTTTACGTATTCCTGCTGTTTATTCGACCATTCGCGGAGAGACCCGATCGCGAGAAAGCACGTCAACGGGACACGTAAATTCCCGTTGCGATTAAATAATCGACTCCACGAACTGATCGATCCCCTTATTTCTGTTACGATAATAGAGGTGGTTCGATTGAGTCGATGCGTATGTATAAGTTAAGTAAGTGATTGATTTAAGGGTAGAAACCCGGTAATGACATGTTGACTATTCTAACGATGAGGAATAAGTAAAGTTTCTTTTTTTATTTAATTCTTTACATTCACGATTTGTCCAGTTCGGACATTTGGTAGAATTTTTTAGCTGTTTGATTATCATGTGAGTGGCTACTCCCAGTAGGATACCATCTTCGTGTTTGTTAGGTCGTGTCCTTTGCGAGGTCTGCTGGGTGTTTCCTTTTCAGTCTTCTATCCATGTCTGAGGTGTTGGTCGTTTCCACAGCTAGCCGGTTTGGCTGTGTTCCTATTCTTTCTTTATATTTTCCTGCGTGTCTGCCAATTTCCTCTTTGACCGTTGGTATACCCAGGTCCTTCCGTATATCCTCGTTTCTAACGTACCATGAGGCGTTTACTATTGTTCTACGAATTTTAGCTTGTATATGGCTTTTTGCTGCTGTCCCCCATAGCGGTATTCCGTACGTCCAGATTGGTTTCATGATCGTTTTGCATATTTTTAATTTATTTTCTATGCTTAATTTGGATTTTTCACTTATTAGCCAATGCATTTGTCTCCTTGTCGTCTGTATTTTGTCTATTATCGATTTAGTACGTTGTTTCCATGTGAGTTGTGTTTCTAGGTGGAGTCCTAGGTATTTGATTTGCCTTGTTCGCGGTATGTGCGTGTTCGGTAGGATGTTCGGTGGTGTCTGTTTTCGCAGTGCGAATGTAATATGGTTGCATTTATCGGGGTTTGCTTTTATTTGTTTATCTTGCAGCCACTTTTCTATTTTTGCGCTAGTATGGACTCTTCACTAAGGCTCTCACCTAACAGACCTATACTTTAGACACAATGAGAGAAGAGAGAAAATGAGTGTTTCGTCCAAGATCTGCTACTTTTCTATTTTTGTGATATGTTCTCGTAGTAATTTGACTGCTGTTTCTGGGTTAGTGTTCCTGACTAGTACAGCTGTGTCGTCCGCGAATCTCAGTATTTTGCTATTGGTAGTTGTTGGTATGTTGGCCGTGTATAGTGTGTATAGTATCGGTCCTAAGACGCTTCCTTGCGGAACCCCTGCCTCGATGTCTTTGACTTCGGAGGATGTGTTGATTGATTTTTATTACGAAGGTTCTGCTGCTTAAGTAAGATTTTATTAATCGGTATATTTGCTCCGGGAACTGTTTCCTGATTGTTTATAGTAGGCTTTCGTGGTTTATTTTGTCAAATGTTTTCTCTATGTCCATAAAGAGGGCTGTACAGTATTGTTTGTTTTCTAATGCTAGTATTGTTTCGTTAATGAGCCTGTGCATTTGCTCTATAGTGGAGTGTTTGTTTCTGAATCCAAATTGGTGATCTGGTATTAATTTGGATAAGTAAAGTAAAGTGACGATACTATGTCGGAGGAAAGCTAGCGATGGGTGTGTCTAACGCGAGGGACCATCGAATTCGTTGATGACAATTTTGGTTAGGAAAGCGAGGGTAGTAGGCGTTGCTTCTGATTGAATAAAAGGTTGATGGACTAGGAAGGGTCTTAGCCGCCCTCGATAGAAAGATGCTAGTGGGAAGTATCGTACGTGAGAAAAACTAACTTTCCCGTGTCTTCCCGCAGTAAACAATAAGCTTTAGAAACGATTCGGTAAAGAGACGTTTGTTCGGTCTGAAGGACCTTAGCTAGAAAATTCCTCAGATTTATGATAGATCCTTAAGACTATCGAGGGTACGCAGTAAAGATGCTCGGACATCCGGTTGCTATCTACGTAACACCTACCGTTTCAGTATATTTGTTTTCTCCGCATTTAGCGTACTTCTGTGTATGTGCACGACTTAACTAAACGAGAGTAGATAACTGAAAACTTGTCCAAAGTGATATAAACGGAAGACGGTATGTTTGAGTAACAGAGATTCGAATGTGTGCACCAGATGACGAGAGAGATTTCGTTGTCACCAAACAATATTAATTAAACAGCATTAATTAAAGATAAACAGAGTGATGCTATAATTTAATGTAACGCGGCAAGTTATTTGCATCGTCCGTTCGTTAAAAAATATCTGAAATATAAATTATATTTTTTATGAAATTCACTGCATTTTAAGTTAAAATTTATGTACATCTTGTCCTTCGAAGTAAAGATATTTCTACTTTGTTCGCGATTCAGCTGTTTATTGATATTAATTGATACTTATTGAAACGTTCGAGCTACTTCGCTGTATTACAAAGAAACCTGATAAAGTTAGGAGAAGAAGTAAGAAAAAAGATGAAACTTTCAGGTAGCTCGTTTTTTGAATAATTTTAATTAAATTCTGAAATGTAAAATGTTACACTCTGCGAAGCAAAGACGAACGTACTTTAGTTTTTCGAAAGAGTTTGACGAAATTTAACGATGAAGTTACAGAGATTGCCAGTTTCTTTCAAATCTTCGAAGATACGTATAACACCCTAAACAAATATAAATAATATTTGAAACGACGAGAACGACGTTCGTACAAATCACGAGGAATAAAAAGATTCCAATTAAATTGAAAACGTTGATGGAAACTCCTCTCTTCGCAAGACAAATAATTCCGATTTTTGATCAAATAGATTTTCCTCAAAATTCTGTATGTAATCCACTCGGTTGTTCTCGACAATCTTCTCTCGGTTGAAAATGGACTTCTTCGTATGGGACCGTAGGCGTAACGACGTATTGGATAGCACGTTCTCGAGGTCCGAAAGAAAATCAGGGATTGATCTCGGCAAACTCTCCGCACGGAGCCTGTTACAAGTTCGAAAAGTATCTTGACTCGCCCTACCTTTCAATAATATAATTCTACCAGCGGCTTGGGAAATATCCAACAAAAAATACAACGACGTGAAATCTTCTGTGAACGACTGGCTGAAATTCGCAACGTAAAATGAGGAGTAATTCGTTGTAATTCGCTGTAATCTTCGTATTCGTGTGACTGAAAAAATTAAACGCGGAGTAACGTTTTAAGAAAAACGTTGTCTTACAAGTTCAAACGCTCGTCGCTCTCCACTTTGTATCAGTTGTATCAGTTAACACGTTGACTGTCACGCGTGTTTTCAAAGAAATCTCCGTCAGGCCACGCGTACAGCAGTACCAAGCGTTCTCTGCTAGGTGCTCCCATCGATATTTTAGTAATGCGAATCGCTCAAGCGATGGTCTCGAGAATCATCTTTCGTTTCGTTTGTTCGCAACGTTAAAACCACCGGCTGTTGTTGAATATAACGAAGGAAAGCGTGGTACAGATTATTCCGATCAAATGGTTTCTTATGCCACCACAATTAGAAAAGGAATCAAATGGTACAGAAAACTTGGCATTCGATTCTTTCTGGGAATTTCTGTTGTAAACGCTTTGACGGTTTACAAACTTGCAACAAGAAAAAATATAAATATTAGAATATTTAGACGATTATTAGTTGGAAAATTATTAGGGTTGTCTGAAAATACAAGAAATCCTTGTCTTCGACGGAGTCAGCATAATATCGCCGTTCGGAAAAACGATTCCGGAAGAAGCATTAGACGCGCGTGCAAACTACGTTATGCGAATAAAAGACGTCGAATGGACCGAACAAAGGCACAAAAGAATTTGAAGAAAACAACAACTTATTGTCCAAATTGTCCCGACCTATCTCAGCTATGTATAGAATGCTTTAAAGTTTTACATCCTAAATAATTTTTTTAATAAACCATTTTCGTATTTGTTGTATAACAATTCAACTATTATTACAATTAATTATTAATTAACAATTTATTATTATGGAAAATCTTTTCAAATTCCTACGACGATCCTTCGCGAGTAGTCGAATATGCGACACCCGAATATGCGTTACGTGGCCTGACCAGAAACTTTGCTGACACCCGAATACGGGTCAGTCAACGTGTTTAAGGGTTACGAAAACATAAAAAGAATAAAATTACAACTTAATTAAAAAATAACGACTCCTTCAAGGGTTGAAACACGCGACTTGAACTTAGGTTCAAACTCTCGAAACTTTGTCTTAGACCGCGATTTTTCGCCCCGTCAAATGTTCGTATTCGCATCAACGACCGGTCTATGAAGTATATTTTTGTTAAAATCAACGTTAATATTACGTAACGTTCGGTGGTAAGACGCAAAGTTCTCTCGCTCGAAGATGTCATTAAACGTCAAATTTTCGTAAACAAATCACGTTCTGCGGCACACGAGGCTTTCCACGAGTGTATCGCGCGCAAACTTTGTGCAGATATTCTACGGCCAGCGAATTTCATAACCGTGTATCCGTTACACAGCAATGACCGTTTCAGCGCACGCGACGAATGCATTAGAAAGCGCCGGTTTACATGTTCCACAACTTTCACAAAGTTTAATTACTGGTTCTTCATGACGTCGGTAGCCATGCGGACGAAAGCGCAGCCTTTTCGCGCTCCACGTATAACCACCACATTTGAGAAAACCCTCTGTTAATCGCCTAACCGTGTAACCAGAAACCAGGAATTAAGAATTTCGCGCTTTTCGGTGTGTCAACACGCGATCCACCCGATAATCTCACGTGTTTTATCGTTCGGATGTTGACTCGATCGTTGAACGCTATCGTACACGAACTAATTTCCCTTCTCGTAAACTATCAACGACGACGATACGATGTCTACCTGAGAGACGAGTAACTTTTGCGACGTTCTTTCCATCTCCTTTCATACCACGGTACCAAAAATATTCTTTCTTTTGAGAAATGGAAATAATTGTTCGAAGAAGTCGGCGAAAGGAATCGAAAAGAGTCGAAACTTTGAAACATAGTGGAAAGCAATCGTCGAACGTTTTGCAATGTTGAAACGAAGCGAGCCCTAATGACCACGATTGATTACGGAAAACGTAAACTTTATGTCGACGACATAAAATGAACGGATGAAGAAAAGAAAACGAAACGTTTCCTATCTACCATTATTTTTATCAACTTCGTACAACTTCGAAAACCGGTAGGATTTCCTCCCTTTTGTATTAAATTTCGCAACTTCTGCTCTATTCACGGAGACGTAATTATATTTCCTGTTTCCCCTCGAACGCGAATCCTAAGAATCGTTCCAAGTTAAATCCACGCGAAAGGTCGAAAGGTTAAGTAGCGAAACGTGGATCAGACCCATGGTCTCTGCAATTTCTTCCATCCTTCTCGCTCTATTCTGTCCTTGGTCAGTTTCAATCTTCCATCCTTCTTTGTACTCTCCCTATTGCTTCGATCCACGGTACTCGTCGTTTCAGAATATTACGGCGTTATTAAATAATTAACAAAAAGAAAAAGCTGACTAATACAGACGAGAAACGATTTCTCCGCTACCTTCCTTCCACTCTGCACGCCTCATTTCTTCTGCTCTCGGTTTTCTTCGCTTTAGTACCTTCTTTATTTTTCTCTCTCTCTCTCTCTCCTCCTTCCTCTGACTCTTCCTATCTCTGTCTCTTCGCACGTAGACAAATTTCATCAGCTTTGCCACGACACCCTCTCGTCTTATCAAGACCGCTCTCGATTGTTCTGGGATTTCGTGATTTCGGTGCTTTGTCGCGTTTTCAACGAACGTTGCGTCGAGTCGCGAAAGCGATCGCATCTGAATACTCGAAGAAGCGAATCCTCTTCGTAGAATGTCGCCTGTCGCTGGAATCGATTGGTCGATCCGTAGATTTCATCTTCGCCACAAAGGTGTCTCGTTGGTGATCGAAGGAACAGGAAATTCGAAGCGACAGTAAGCGTGAAAAATGTCTCGAGGAGCTTGGCTCGAGTAGACGTTGGAACGGAATTTCATCGGTGACAAAATCTTACGCGTAAAATGTGTTCGATAGAAGCGCTTGATTAATTTCGAATATCGATTCGACGAATGAAATTTAGTATTTTACAACGATAACGCTTACGTTAGCGGGTTCCGTATGCTGGAAATTTGATTTCGCTATATTAAAACGTTGGTAAATTTATCAAAGGAATTTCATTTAAAATAGGATATAGTCGGGCTGTTGTGAAAAATTGCATGAATCGTGAACCGAAGAAAATCAATAAAAAACGATCGAAATTTGATGAAATTTATAATTAGAGGATGGTAGAAGGTATTCAGAAACTACATCGATTAACTCTGTAAATTGAAAAGTACGGAGAACCGATGATGTTACGAACGCTGCTTTTTTTCATTTCTTCTCAGGATTTATATTATTTGTGTCATTTTCTTGTACCGGGCCAACTCTTGGAAGTAAGACATCTGTTTCCTCGAAACTTATTATGAATATTAATCGCGTGCTCGTGTAACGAAATTAAAAAATCGATGAACAGTTGTGTCGATCAGTTTGCCTTCTCATAGGATTACAGTCGCTCTTTCTTTAAAATACTTTTAAGAAAGAATAACTTTCTTTAAAATTACCACCAAACGAATAAATTGCTTGTCTGTTTGAGAGATTAAAACAACTAGTTTAATGGATAACGCGTAAAAGAAATTTTGCGAAGAAATAGTACAAATTTCTTTTCACAACCATCTTATCTGACGAATCTGTAATGAAAATTTAAACGATACGTTTCCTATATTTATGTCAATTACAGACAAGTTGAATCTAAATCTCTGTATATTTAAACTAAACGCTGAATTATATTTGAACTATAATCATGTCGAAATAACAGGTTTATAATATCGAATAGTCTCGATCTGACTGTGTTGACAGTTGACAGTTGAAGAAACACGTGGAGGTAACGCTATAACACGATGTATCGAAAACTGACACGATTAACAAATTGTGATAGAACTGGCGGGAAATGAACGCGCGGCTTATGCACGAAATTGGTGGCTGTGCCGATAAATTCTTCGCGTTCCAGAAACCACGCAACCTGCGATATTTCACTCAGCTCTGTGAGTAAATATCATCGAACCCGTTCAACGAACAATCTCGAGCGTCCCAAGAATTTTACTTTTCCGTATCCCGGAATATTCTGGCAAATATTCGATCGACAGCAGTCGCGCTTAATGATCCAATCGATCGTTGTTGTTGTTCGCTACGAGAGTGCTTCAATCTCTTTGACACGTAACATTGCTTCACGTATTATTAGGTTACTTGTAAAAATGCAGAGACGACATTAACTACAATTCGCGTCGCTGCAACATTCTTCGTCGTTGATTAAGAATCGAGTTTAAATCTGAAGCAATTATTACCGAGCAATCGATGATCGTTCGTGGCGACTTATTTAAGGAATACGATGCACTTGTTGATATCAAACGCTTTATCGAAAATGCATTAAATTTCTATGTTGTGCGGAAATCGAGAAACCGATCGTGCTCGATATTAATAATCGTATGTTTGATAAGAAAAAGGAATATAAACACTTTAACGTCGAGAACACGAAAAGATAGATAGAAATTTCTTAACGGAGAGCTTCGACGATACAACAGGCTTCTGAAAACCGTACGAGTTAATTTGCTCGGATTGATCAATCGTTTTATGAAAAAGTCTTGCGAGCATCGTAAATCAAAAGCGGTATATTTTAATAACGTTTTAATAAAGCGTTCTCGTGATTTACGCGCCAGCAAATAGTGTTGTTAGCAAACGACGGTGCAGCTGATAAATCAACGATCGCGCAATGATTCATGGAATGAGAGTGCAATTTACTTGAACGGTGTGCTCGCATTTTTCGCGCTTTTCCCTATACGAACCTGACGCGTCCGTAAAAATCCTATTACAGCGCCGCCATGCAAGACAGATGTCTGCAGCTTACCGGAAAATCTTGGCGAAATTGTACCTTCGCAGGAATTAGAATCGCCGTGTTATTTTACTTCCATTTTGTAGCACGACGGGACGCGATCTTCCTTTCGTTAGGAAGATATTAGGTCATCCGAAAAGTTCTCTTGCCTTTTAGAAGGTAACAATGGATGCACAACATTTTCCGTTTTATATCATTTTATCGAATTACCTATGATCCATTTTGTTCCATCGAGATAAAGATCACAACGTTCGATAGATTAGGTTTCACGTTTGTGTAAAGATGCATCGTTGTGAAAGACGTGTCTGTAAAAGAAAAACACTTTCCGGACAACCTAATATAATACGGCCAACTTTCTACATTTATGGTGAACTATAATAAATAATATGAAACTATGGGAAATATATCACGCGTGCGCGTACGGTCTGCCTCCTCCTTCGTTTGAAAAAAATGAACGCGTTTCGGGTTGCGGAATACGTGATAAGCACTTTGTCTATGTAAATATATCGTTTGAATTAAATTAAATTGCTCCTTCTAACGACGATTACTAATGATCTTTCGTAACATATAAATCAACGCGTTGATGTTGTATGCGAATAAGAAAAAATATCCAAAGCGAAAGAGGAGAGTAATTGGTTGAAATTGTGTCAATTTGTCGGATTTACGGGTGTATTAACGAAGGAAGATGAAGATGAAGATTTAATGACATTGGCAGAAACTCATTAAATATTCATGGTTTGTTGCAGAGGAAACAATTGCTAATCTGCCACCCCTTCGAATTCCTCGATTGAGGCATCATCGAGTGACAGATTGGGGTCCGTACTTCGAAAATGCAGAAGGCCAGGGAATCAATGGATCGCAGAACGTAGCGTTGCATCTTGGTGCGACTGCTCTTCTCGATTGTCGCGTGGCGATGCTCTCTGGCAAAAAGGTATTCGTTCGTAAATTTCCATATCGAAGGAACAGAGCAGGAACAATCACGAATCTGTACGATTTTCATCGAAACGCTTACAGATTACTGATCACCGCTTGCGAAACAAGTATTCTAAAACACCGATGATGAAATAGAAAGATACATATCGTGATAAAACAGAGATGAGAAAAATTAACGAACGTACGAAAAGATCCTAACTCCACGATTTCGTGTTCCATCGAGATTAGATTTTATCGTTGCGTGTTAAGAGAAATTAGTGGAGAAATGGCTGCGTTACGATCAAAACTAATTCGATTAAAGAAAATGAATCGCACATGGAAATAATTTGTAGCAGAAAAGCGTTAAACACGCTAGTTACAACTAGTTAGAAAGTAACAAATACTGCAAATTAGAGAAACTGCTTAACGCGTTGACGAGTCAAAGCTGATAGAAATCGCTTAAAACGACTATTGCAGAATCTTGTAAATACGTAACACACAGCCTGCCACGCAATCGGTGTTTTACGATGTAACTTGATTTAAACTCTCGTGCTTTAACCAAACAACTTCTCACGCAGAGTCACATGCAACTGTAGAATGTGTGTCGCAATTATAGGTCATATGGTTACGCCGCAACGCCGACTGGGCATCCCTTTTAACTCTGGGTAATACCACTCACATTTCCGATCCCAGGTACAGCGTTAGCTTCCAATATCCAAACAACTGGAGGCTGGCAATCGCCGGGGTACGCAGGGAGGATCGTGGATTGTACGTCTGTCAAGTGAACACGCATCCTCCGAGAATGCTCGTCACTAACGTCACTGTTCTCGGTAACGCTTTCTCTCTATTAGTTACAAAATATATAGATAGTCAACCGTAATACCATCACCAATATTTATCCAAGCAAATTAAACTTGACGCGATAAGACAATATAGAGAAACGTTTTAGTGCAACTGTCGCGAAATATCCAGTGCTTTTGGCGAACGAATTTTCATATTAATTACGATCGATGATCTCCGACGATCTAAGGTTGATAGATTTTTTATTTTATTCTGCGAATTTGACGTGTTCACAAATAAATAACACAGGCCACCGACAGGCAAATAAACAGCGCAGCACGCGTAAATTTTCTAGAAGCCAAGATCTCGAGAATGCCAAGATCGCTGGAAATTTAGCAAGATTGGACGACTAGCAGATACTGTGAATCTTTCGAGGTTCTTGAATTCTTGAAATTCTTGGATCAACGATGTTGGTAATAAGCTTTCAAACCTTCGGATTAGACGACTGGATTCTCAGACCCTTGGATTTCTTTCCAACTTTTAGAAATCTGTTCGAATGTTCGGTGAATACAATTTGAATGAATGACTGTATCATCCCACGTGTTACGAGTATAACGTCGCGTAACATTTAGTGGGATTAATTCGATACAGTTAAGCTTTCCGCAAATTGCTGTCAAATTGCTCAACTTTCCAACAAATAAATCGTGTTGTGCTTGTCTATAGGTATTAGTCATACAAGTTTCGATCCACTTTTATCATATCCCATGTGTTCTGAAGCAAATATCTAAAGTTTCACCATTAAGTGTAATGCCTTGAGCTCTTTTATGAGATAACTTAACAACATGTCGAATACCAAAGTTTCATTGTATCGATTACCCAAGTTTCTGCATAACACGGTAGCCGTCATTTTTCAAATTGCATACATTATTATTGTCATTAGAAATAATGCACGATCTATATATATCTCGAAGATGAAAGGACATCGGGGCCTCCCTTTTGGAATGTTGGAGGAAACCCCAATACTCTAGTCCAGACTTTTACTATAGTTACATTTAAGTAGTAAAACTAAGAAATAGTTGTAATCTGATTATGGATGCTCAAGGTTTGTGACGATGGGCTTGGGCCCGAAGTGACATAACGGCTCACTGAACGTAGCCACGGTCACGAGAGGCACGTGTACCTAACAGAGGTATGGAATAATTATATAGCTCTCCTTAAAAACAAAGATCGACCCGAGAGGTGGGGAGAGGACTATATAAGGGCAGTTTCACTTAGACTGCGGGGGAATCTATTCAGAGCAGTACTACTTGCACGTTGAGTGACACCAGGATCGTGTATCACATCGCATTCGTCGTCCCGTTGGCCGTGGATTCGTTATCGAACCTGAATTCATTGTCATCGACATCTCGACCTTTAGCCTCTTGTAATAATCACATTTGTACCAATACATATCAGCTATAACCACGATGGCAAATTCGAGCGAAGGTTCGTCAAACGCCCAAAATTCCAACATTAACCCGACATATATATGTCGGGTTCACATTATGATTAGGGTTAGGGGCGTGAAACGAATCTTCATTTGGATCAGACATTATTGTTATGCAATAGAGGAGATATTTACTAGTGCAAATATGATTATTACGGAATTTGACAAGTAACCGTGGTAATTAGACACCCGAGAAGCTAATGACAATGATCCTAGGTTCAATAAGGACTTTCCCAAAATTCCGAAGGGAAGGCTCCGGTGTCCTTTCATCTCCGACATATATATATACGTATATTCCAAACTTCTCAAGGTGTAAATATTTTCTAGATCGATAAAAAATAAATTGACGACATTATTAATACCGTGTTATTGATTAACCGGATAATAAACATGCGAGATATCTCTGTGCCAAGTATATTCCATAAATATCGCGTCAAGCTATCAATCACAATTTATAATCGCTCAAACTGATGGCAGCCACTCTAAATAATTATACGTATAGCGTTTGCAAGAGGAGTATTAAAATATTATAATGGTCTGTGATGCGTCTCATCTAAAAGTAATTGAAGCATCGTGTTTACAAATTCGCTCATCCATCTATGTCTTTGGCGTTTAATAAGCACAGGTCCTTGCAATATTGCTCCTTTTCCTTACCAATAGCGTAACAAATAACGTTTGCCAACCTCTCTGAATTAAAAGGATATTAACGACGAGAAGTTTAATCAAAGTTCTTTGATTTACTAAGACCGGGACAGCAGGAGAAACCAAATGTTTCTCTGTTTATATCATTGATCACAAACCCCGTGGTATAATTATTTGTCAGGAAGTTTGCAGAAAGTAGCTCTGTCTAATGAATGAGTTGTTATTGAACTTCATGCACTTTCGTATACCAGTCTCGAGAGTAAATAGGAAACTAACAAGGTTCCAAGTGCAGCTAGCTTGTTAGTTAATTAGAATGACTTCTCGAGAAGTTGCTATCTATTTCGTAAGAGGCAGACAAACGCGTAACATTACCGCCCAAAATGATATGCGCGCTTACTTACTTTTGACGGAATACGAATCAGCTAGAAAATTACAAACAAATAGAGAGGAGACTCGGAAGAGACACTTTGTCCCTCGTTCGAATTATCGTGGAATATCGCGTTATCGTGCAATGAAAAGATCGCCATTGATAAACGTCAGGCAGCTGCGGTATTTTATTTAAGGAGATCGTTACACTCGGCTCGTATGGTCGTCAAACTGTAGACAAGACACGTTTCAAAGTGATCGAGAGACTATCGCGACTGATTTCAACGATAATATCGTCTACAATCGTTTGACACTTGGACGAATTTTAAATATATTTCATTTCAGAGAAACAATTTAAATTTCACGCGATATACAGCTGCTAATTTCGGAAGAAGATACTCATCGCGAGATACTCGTTGTTTTTGATCGTTCATCTGCCATTAATTCATATGTTACCAATAATAATCACACGTTGTTAATAAAAATCGAGGAGAATGTCAAAATCAAAAAATTTACCAGAGCGTTCGTTCTTTCCTTCGATTCGTTCGCTTGTAAAAATTTTGCTCGTGAAGATTTGCTTTCGAAATTTATACGAAATTCGCGAATAAAATTGAATTTTTAATTCACTTGCGCGCAAGCCAGCTACTTAAATATTATTTATCAACTATTCATTTTAAAAACTCTGCTTCGTTTCCACGTCGTTGCATTTACCAGTGCATTCTGCGCGTTCTTGCAATTTTACATTTCCTACGAATTGCGTAAACGTCCGGGGTCTGTTTGTTAGAAATTTTAGAAATCTACGAAAACGGCTGTTGAAGTTTCAAACGTTGAACGGCGAGAAAGAGGAAATAAATTTCGGCCGACCAATTGTTTCACAGCGAGACGAGACAGCAGCCACGCGGTGAAAAATGCTTAATTATGCAGGCCGCGTGTAAATCCCGGTTGCAGCGAGGAAATTTGCTATCGAGAGATCGGTATCGCGTAGCTAATCAAGTTGGCGCGCACGCGGAGGCAGTTTCAAACGACAGTTGTACCGAAAGTTTAACGCGATGGCAGGATCAGGTTTTCGCCAAGGCTGCGCCTCGAGCGTCTCCCAAAAGTACAAAAGTGGAACACGCCAAGGGGCGCGCGCGTTGATTTTATAGCGCGGCGGGACGTATTTATACAAGAATTTGCAATTCCCCGGCTGTGAATTAGATTGCGCACTTCCCTTATTCTCCCTTTGTTTCGGCGACATAATCGGCCAAGAAACTCAACGAAATCGCTGCTTTCGACTCGTTTTGTCTGATTGTTTCTCAGATTGAAGGTGCTCGATGGGTCGTAATTCACAAACCCACCTCGCCTAGCGTCTACAAATCACATTTTTCTAATGATATTCTTTATCGCCGTCGTTCGACGGCGCAAAGTGTTCCAGTTTTCGTATCACAGCCCGTGGAAAGAAAAATCTCGGATAAAAATAATGCCCCAACATCTGGAGCAAAATATTCGACGTTTCTGGAGGATTTTAGCCCTACGGGTTCCTAGCAAACCTGAACCAATTTTATCCGAGTAATTTCAAATGGCCAGTAGTTTCCGTCGATTTATTTTTTACCGCGCGTGCTATTTCATATCAAGACGCAGGAAAATTGGAAAAATTACAACGATTCGCGCGTTATTCGTCGAGCATCTTTCATCGTTTTAAAATTATCTATGTAAAAGACGTTAACTGTAGGCTGCGTTGCTATACAAATTCCACTTGATGGCGAAAATTTGACCGAATTTGGCGAAATAAAACTGGCAAATCGATCGACGAACCTGGTCAACGAGCTTTAAACCTTCCATTACGAAAAAACGTTCAACCCTGATGATACGAAAACAATTCCAACGAGAACAGGGACCGATCAAACAGGAGGAGCACGAGTATAATTTTAAAGAATATCGACGGGACCATATCGAGAGCCGGGTCGAAATGGACGAGAGGAAAGGCGAGTGATTAATTGCACGCACGCCGCTTTTCCGTCCTCCCTTTCAATATAAAGACCTCCTTTCGTGACCGAGTCCCCCTGAATTATCGACTGGTTCTCGCTTTTTAAATCGAAAAACCATTGGGCTGGCGGCGTATCGAGGATGCGTTCGAATACTCTCGAGCTCTCCGAGGCTCTCCACATCGGAACACGAAGCGGCTGCCTACTTCAAATTGCTATTTTCTCTTCGCGACTCGGTTTACAGATCGTCCCCCGGACCACGTCGAAACTTTTAACGGACGCTCGAGGATGGCCCATTTTAAATTCTCGTTAACGTTTACCGAGCTTCACGAGCCAGCTTGATCTTTAATTCACCAGGCATAGCTTCGACGCTGGAAAAATTGTTATTCCGCCGGTTAATAGGAAACTCGCGACAACCCTGTCACGAGAAAGTAACAGAGTGGACCTTTTGCTCACGGAACACGACTCTTTCTTCCCTTTATCGATCCATCGTTTTTTAACTTTATTAGATGCCCCATCGAGATTAGTCAAGGGGAATTTGCAAGTTTACCGAAATTTGAAAAGACCTCGGTCGAGTATCGGATCGAGTTAAAGAGCCTCGGTTTATCCATGGAAATTTATTCGCAGTTTCTTCTTGCCCTTCGTTTGTATACACACGACAATTGGAACAGGGTGTTCCTAAGGGCCGTTTTTACATCCCGGCGGAAAATGCTTACTTGGGTCAATTCCTTCCAGCTCTCCTTCTCGATTATTGCCAGAGATGGCGTAGGACAATTATACGATTCCTCCGTAGAAATATAAAAAGTTGGAGCCGTAGTATAACGAAGGAGAAAATTGACGCTCTTCGTTGGCAGAAGGAAGGGAGGAAATAAAAGGAAGAACAGAGAAAAGGGGCGCTACGAAAGTAGCACAATTCGGTAAACGGTCGATCGATGCTATATTAACAAAATTCTCCTTCTCCCTGATTTTTATATTCTCTGCGTAATTTTAAGAATTTCACTGGTCGTAATATCAAAGCACCGGGGATACTCAAATATCGTTTCTCAACAACTCTTTTCCAAACTTTGTCCATCTATCGACTACCCTCGAAAATCGTCTTCCTTCGGCCTTTCTTCCTTTCAAGATTCTTTCCAGTTTCAACTACGTCGTATTAAAATATTATTATCGCGTGCTCCCTATTCCCGTGACAAAAATCACGACGAAATGACAAATGCGCGTTCTCCACTCGACGAAGCCCGCACGACCTTTCTCACCCGCTGGAAAAATTCTTCGATGCATCGCCAATACGTGGCAAATACGTCGCAAATGCATTGCACCGCCAACTTTGATCAATGTTCCTTTCGCTCGACTGTTCCCGCCGCACGAGCACCGCGAAAATGCAAAGATTCGCATCGACGAATCCAGGGGCAAGATATCAGAGAGAGAACAAAGCGAGAAGGAAACGAAATTGACGTTGTCGCGAGTCGCTCCTTCGTCCGAATCGTCGCTCGGCGCAGTTCCCTTGCACGCAACACGCCCCTTTTTCCATGTCTCCACGACGTCCCCACGATTTTCTCTATAGCCGTTGTCGCAGCGAACGAAGGAAGACCAGGGAACACGGAACTTCCGTTTAATCTAGTTAAAAGTAGCAAGAGTTTCCCGCAAGCTTCCGGCCGGAAAGTCCTCGCTCTGTCGGACTTCACGGAATCTTAAGCTCGACACGGTATTTTTCATCCCCCGCACACTGCTTCCGACCCACCCTTTTCTCTCCACTCGCCTTCTGTGTCCGTATCCAGGCGGCTACTTGGGTCCAGCCTATGTCTCTCGGCTCCTTTCTTTCCCCTTTCCGTTCTTCTTATTTCTTTCCAAGGCTATCGGCAGCCGGAGAGTATCCGTTTAATTAGAAGATGGCCGAACTCGGATTTTTCCAGCAACCCGTCGCACATTCCTTTTCGAGTAATTTCGCCACTACGACCGCAAGTTGCCCGATCGCTCTTATGAGCAGGATAATAAAAGGTTAATTGAGAAGCTGTGGCTCGCAACAAAAACGAACAACACTGCCGCTTTTCAGCGGCTTCGAACGTGTATGTCGGCCAGTTTTGCAGAAGCAGTGGGTCAATACGTTCGATCGCGAGTCAATACGTTCGAGGTCTCCGCCTTTATGTACCGAATTAGCCGAGATTTAATGTGTTTCCGCGTGCTCGTTAGGCGGAATTAAATTCGTAAAACTATAAGCCATCGAACCAAAAAGCTCCAACATAAAGCAGACTAAATAAATCGCCTGGTAAACGAATCGGCGGTATTTCGACGGCAATTTTCGTTTTTTCATCGAGGTTGAGAGGGCGAAGGTTGAACGGTGGAAGAGAAATTCGAAATACAGCGTATGGGATCGACTATTTCTATCGTTAATAGTAGAAAGTGGATAATTGGATTAAATGAAATTTCAATGTACCGAGAAGAGAACATAATAAATTCAAATCTAGCCGAAATAGAAACGATAAATTGCGATAATCTTCTAATTTTGTTAAAAGTACGCTACATCGTTTATGATATTGCAGGAAACTCTTTTTAAAGTTTCAGCCAACATATCGTGCGCAATTTTAAGAAGATCTTCTCTGGTATACGTGTTATTTCTCAGACTTACAGTGTACATTTACGTCGAATCCTGTCTGTCACATACGAAACGAAAAGAAAGGTTCCGTAAAAATCTAAGTTTGAATTATTATGAATTTTGGTTGAACAGAAGATCAAGATACAACCGGAGAATTATGTCGTTGCGATAATCTGTTGCAGAAAATCGCGGTAAAATCGCGGTAAATTTTACCAAGTGAAATTATATTTCCAATGTAAATAATCAAACGGAACGTTCTAGGAAGAGCTATTTGGAAATTAACATTCAAGAGATTACTCGATTATTTCCGTCTTTGTGGTTAGCTTTGTGGAAGGTTAGATTCGCGCAAAGGTAACGAGAATCTCTTTTAAATGGTTTTACAACGTGCTAATTTCGTACGAAAGAAGCGAGTGTTTCTTAAGCGAACGAAGGTGGTTTATTTAAAGATGATTCGCAGCTATTTCGCAACAACACCGAGGTAAGCACGATATCTAAGGTAAGCAAGAGGCAAGGAGGATAGTATCCGAAGTAAGGGTCAACGTGAGCAGGATGTTTCATAGATTACGTTACAAGGAGTTCTCCGCCGATGAATAATTCATCTCTGGCTAAACATCACACTGTACGAAATACTTTTCATTTTACATGAACGTTTGATTAATACCATGAATAAAAGAATTGCGCCAAACTAAAACACGGAATAATCTAAAAACCTGTTTACGATTTTACGTCGTCTTATTTTATTTAGCACAACTACGTAAGTTAACTTTTTCTCGCGTCAACGTCGATTTAATGCTATTCCGAAATTTCTCGAAATATCACCGTCGACGAATACTTATGTATTCGTTTGGCAACTAAGTGATCGCAGATTTTGTCATTAAGTGGTACTGAGAAAATCCCCAATCACTCAGTTGCCAGCCTAATATAACGAACGCGATAGCGATTTACCTCTGGAAATTATTAGATACACATGCAACTTTGCAAACGGTTGCAAATGATTATATATGGGTTCGAATAAATCGTATCACGGCTTCGTTTATTTTCATTTCCGCCCACCATCCTTCTAGACGCATCGATATACCATTGCCTCGTCGTTAGACGAATTTCGCTCGCCGCGTAAAACGAATCAGAAATCGTCGACAGGTTATTATGGTAAACGTGCGTGAATCGATTGCATTATGGAAAAAAAAGGCAAGAAGATTCTTGCCAAGTAAAAGCAAAAAGGACGAGCAAAAAGGGGAAGGATGCACTCTGGGGTATTCTTCTTATCGCGTGGCGTCGAACCTTCGATTTCAGATCCATCATTTATTTCCATCAGATTCGAGACACGACGAAAGTCGAAAATATCTGCAGCATAAACGCGATATGCAAAAACCCAGGGTGTATCGACACCACCCGTGTCGTTCCGGCGATTTTTATCCCTTTCGCGAACAGAAGCTCTGATAAGGTGCGCCACGCGAAACCCCGAGGAACTCTTTTATCTCCAACAAGAACAAGAAAAGGAACAAACTAAACACGAACATCGTTCGACCCTCTTTTCTCGCGATATCGTTCGAAACATCTTGATCGATGGAACTCCCCGATACACTTGGGAAAAACCAACTATACTATCGATCGAACGCGTTACTATTTAGAGTATCAACGGGGCTAATACTATTTCCATCCGATAAGCTTTCCTTCCGCTGCATATATCAAGCAAATAGAAATACATTTAGTTCAGTCTATTTCAACGATAATAGTTACTTTACTCTCGTTCGTTATTTTTTGACCGATTTTCGCCAGCTTTTACTTTATTGACAACGAACTATCGGAGTAATGGAAATCGAATTACGCAAGTATAGATATTACACCTGTGTTACGAAGAAAAGTATCTGTCGATGAAAAGACATTAGGACGATACGAACGACGTATTTCAAGATGATTCTTCCTCGTACTTTCTGTACGAAGTGCGAATAATTTAGTGGTAGGAAATTTCTGTTAAAGATCGTACGATCCAAAAATTTTTTCCAAATTTTTTCCAAAGATTTTTCCAAAAATTATGTCGAAATCGATGCAACCTATCGCGATATATCGATTGCTAATTCCACGAGATTAACCCCTTAACCCACATCGTAGTAGGATGATCGAGCCAAACGTAAATATTACGGGCACAGCCCGTAGTAGATGATCGGACCAAACGTAAATATTACGGGCGTAGCCCACAGTACGATGATCGGGCCAAATATAATATACAGGGTGGTTGGTAACTGGTGGCACAAGCGGAAAGGGGGTGACTCTACGCGAAAAAGGAAGTCGAAAATATAGAATAAAAATTTTTCGTTCGGGGCTTTGTTTTCGAGAAAATCGACTTTGAATCTTCGCTCGGTACGCGTGCACTTTTTCACATCTCGTTATAACGGATCTCACTGTAGATCCGTTTAAAAAAATTTTTTAAAAATTTTAAAAATTTAAAAAAAAGAAATTTAAAAAAAATTTTTTATAATATAATAATATAATATAATATATAATAGCTTGTTTACGTTTTCGGCCCAAAATTCTCGAACGTAAATCGTAGGTTAAAGGGTTAACTGCACACGATCACGATACAAAACGATGTATTCCGAAACATTAAGAAAGGTATGAAAAATAAAAAGGTAAACTAAAAATGTGCAATTACGATCATTTGGCTGCGACTACTGTCGCAATATCCACAGTTGGCACGCTCGTAAAAGGGAAGATGGAAAACCTGATCGGACAGGAAAATCTTCTCTTTCGGCGCGTGTCGCGTATTTACCCGAGTTTTCAGCGATCGACGAGACAGATGGTCGGAGTGGCGCGACAATTTGCGCTCGTTCGACGTGAAAAGACACGAAGACTTGCGAGTCGAACTTCACACGCGATATGAATCACTGTTCGCGTACAAGACGCGCGTTCAATTAGGTCGTGGCGAAGGAAGCTTTCACTGTAAAGCTTCGTCGATCGATAGTACGCCGCGAAAGCACAATAAGATGATTTCTAGCCGCCTTTATCGTTGTCAACGCCCGTTCAACGGTGTACTTAAGACACGTTCCTCTGGCAAGCAATCGCGGCTTCGTGCTTCCTTCGTCCTCTGGATCGTTCGATATTTTCCACCACTCGCGGCATTCTACCTGAGAACTTGAGCACTTGCAGCATTCTACTCGCAAACGAGCGGAGATAATTATCCCACTGTCGCCTTTGTCGTTGTTTTCCATTGTTATTTCTGATAGATCGCTTTGACAGACTACGTCTGCTTCAGCGTGCAAACTCACCAACGTACGCACGGTAATAATGCTCGTACGTGCGTCTACTAGTTTCTTGCGTTTGCGTATCTTATAGACGGTGAATCGACGATGTTGAAAATTGTTGAAAGCAGATGAAAGCACGAGGCAAATACGATATGTCATTCCTGACGGTAGGCGAAGTGGAATCGTATCGAAGGTACAATTGCGAATAAGAAAGCAGTGGAGATGTGAGTAACGATAGGCGTAGTACGAAATATACGTGGCGATAAAAGTTATATGTCAACCGTTCGAGCCACGCAATCGCCCTAAGATTAGAAAACATCCGTTGTTATTTCGCGGGATTTTGTATGTCGATTTTTTGGTGATCGAGAGAAACGTCAAGAAGCTCGACCTTTTCTGTCAATAGCGATGGAAACGTCCCGTAATACTATCCCGTGGACTTCGAACTATTTTCGAATTAGACTACGAGAATTAGAATAAGAATTGGAATGTTCTATTTTTCGCTGAAAACTTCGTAGTCTAATTTGTATTTTATTGTCTTTTCGCGCAGAAGACGTCTCACCGTATACTTGATATTTATTTAAACTTTTCAACGATTTCTGCCCGGACGACTGCAGCGCAGTGGTTAGCGTAATTGGTTACGAACGCTGCAGACTCAGGTTCGAATCCTGGCACTCATAGTCCTGTTTTTCACGATTCCTAGACAAGAAGAAGGGAGCGGTCCGAATGGTTGGTAGGAAAATCAATTCTCCCATCCCGGTTGGAAATAAAAATCTTATACCGCAGCAGCAAGCAGCACGCTATCACGAACTATCCACCTCAAACATCTTTGTATTAACGCTAAAGTTTTATTTGTCATCAAACTGACTTTACGAATACCATAGGCGTCAACGTTTTACACGCAAAGCTCTGCGTGCGTTTGAATTCGCGCACGTGACACGGTATAAAGTCTACTTTTAATTTCACCATCGGAGACTTTTCCGTTTGAGTTTTATAGAACCATATACGTAGCTATATACGTAGAAAGACGATTCGTTCGAATAACATAACTCTTAACTTGCTTCGAATGAGCTTGGAATTGTTTCAGAGATCAAGTTTATGGTAGAATACCAGAGATTGAGATTCGTTTGTCATCGCCAACCGAATGATGATCCTTCTCGTACAGAGAGTCAGATAGGCATAAGATACGCTCAGGGTGAAAAGTTACTCTACCACGAAGTTTTATCTTCTGCAGGAACGAAATATGATCTTCTGGTGAAGCTCGTCCGTCAATTTCTTGCGCTGACATTTTACAAGTTTTCATAAACTTATACCTTCCATCGCGTACCTTCCGACTACGCATTTTTTAACTATGACACTTTCGATTTAAAAATATCAAGAGCCAAACAACTGTTGTCAGTTTTCGATGCTTCGGCGATTCGATTAGCAAAGGAAATATTCCAAACAAAAGAGACAACGTACGATATGGAAATAATCGACGCTGCGAATGATTTCCAGTTTACCAATTAATGCACTGCACAAGCTACATTTTCACGTGCTTTCGACGGATATATCGTTTGAACCGGTTCATCAAACTAACCGTCATGATCGAATAATAACGAAATTTATCGACAACGTCATCGACGACGAAGCTTAGCCAAACAAACAGCTGTGCTTTTAACATTTTCAAATGTCCAATCGAAAATCATTCCAACTACATATACATAATACAATACCAAGCATTTCACAGGTTGCCTTTATTAAATGCCCCTAATTTCCATATATTTTCTCACATTTCGAACGTTACCAATCCGTCGCTGTCGTGACAATGCCGATGAAATTTCTAAATGTACAAGTATCACGTAAATAACATATTCGAGTGTTACGTATCTACAAGTGTTCCAACGCTTTTGCGAGCCAGTTTACGTTGTATACAAACACGATCGTGTGGTGGAAACCGCATTCACCGGTCTGTGATTGGAAATGCGCACGGAACGTAGTGTTTTCCGCGGCTATGCTGGAACGAGTTTGAATTTCGTGCCTGAAAAGATTCAATTACGTCGGGGGAATCTTGCAGAACCTAGCAGAGAGAGAGAGAGAGAGAGAGAGAGAGGGAGCCGAAACGAGAGCACGTACCGTGTCACGTACCCTCCGTTCTTTTATTTTCCTTCTCATTTTTAACCAAAGGAACGCAACACCTTGTTGCGCGTTTTCCCACCAAACTTCTCTTCGCGTTCGCCCTACCTAATTATCGAATGGGAACTGCTTGCCCTCGCGAAAGAATAAACGCACGTCTGGGGAAAACAATCGCGACAACGCGCGGCTGCCTGAAAATCTGCTTTCCCGGAAATGGGAGAACTTTGCTCGCTGCGTTATAGCGTGGCTTGCTACGAATCGCACGATTATGACTGTAGGAAATCGAATTTCGACTATACGCGTTAACGAAATAACTAACTATACGAGAAGTTGGACCGTCACGAGAGATAATAGGACGAGCTACTGTGATCTTGTTCATTTGTTGGAAACGACAGATGCAGCAAGGAGTATAAACTAATTTGGAATTTCTTCCTTCGTGTTAGAACTGCATCGCGCGTCAAGAAAAATTGAACTGAACGTTAAATATTCGAAACATAATTTAAAGGTTTCTAGAATCTGGAACGAGTTTTAAGAAAAAAGGACTTTATCTTAGATGACCGAATAAACGAAGAGCATCGAACAGGTTACGTTGCAGGAACTTGGCAATTAGGAAATCCTGCGGATAAATCCAGGGATTCGTCGCGGATTCGTAGGGTTCGCGCCAAGCTACTATTTAAGAACATCGACTCGAAGAAATCCGCAGACGTGAGTCTGAGATTCGTTCCGTACCGCTTGGCGCTCCTGAATACAGATTACTCTCAGTCTAGAGTTGTTAAATCCTAAATAGTATCATCTCGTGGTCGAGCAATAAGACAGAGCACTTTGTAGCTTACGCAGGCCGCGTGTTTCCTAATACCCAGTGTCCCAGTGCCATGTGACCAGAATTAGACGATTCTTGGAGAATGCAACTCGCGCTAAATTATAACTGCGAACGGGAACCTTGGCTTCTCTGAATCCAAATTTCGCCAGAAATCGCATCGTCCCAAAGATTTAAATCCTCCCAAGCTAACAACTATATCAAGTATTTTATACTACTCATTGCTATTATATATTCGGATTATCTTATGTTATTTGTAATTGCTAAACTACAGGTATTTATGCAAATTCATATTTTTATGAATATAACTTAGAAAATGGAAATTAGGCAGAAAATTGACATATCCACTGGGTGGATATTAAATACTCTGGATATTTTTGCATTGTATAGCATAATATAGCATTCTGTTCATTTATGTATCTTGGAATTTTCCACAGATACGTAAAAATTTACAATCTGATAGTCGAGTATCCGATCTTCCTGATTCGTCCCAAACATCTTCGATTCTCCGCCCTATGCCGTTTCTAAAACGATAGTTGAATTTTTCCTTCGAAGAAGATTTCTGTCTCTGCGTATTCACGATATATCGGGAGAACAGAAAATCAAATCACGACAAAGATTTCATCGTTTTTGGTAAGATACGATTCGTCACATTCGTTTTGTAGCTCCAGACATCAGGATTCTGGACGAAGCTAGACACGAACTACGTGATCGTTACTACAAAACCGGAAGCGGTATCGAGCTAGCTTGCGTTGCTCGACCTTCTTGTCCCGACTCCAGGATACCGCACCCTGTCTGGAGGAAAAATGGTGAAACGTTGCCGGATCATGTCAACGTTTATCACATTAATGGGTGAGCATATAGAGTAGCAAAACGGTCGATCGAACAGAACTACGATAGATAACCGACGTTCCGATTTACCTTCGTTCATCGATGTGCAATTGTGTCCACGTATCACTGAACACGTAACGTTTTATCGGCTCGTCTGCCTGCCGAAAGCTGTATTCCCTTCACCTATGTCCTTTCTGGATAACGAGCGAACCGTTTAATCTCCCTGGAGGCGTTTTGCGAGACGCTCGGTGCTCTTGCAATCGCTACTTCCATTTCTACTTGTCGCTTCCGCCGCCGCCTTCACATACGTTCCTTATCTTGTCCTTTTTGATAATTTATGTTTTCGATGGCACTGAGCACAAGTTGCAAAGTTTCGACCAACTTTGTCAAGGTATAGACGAAGAATTTGATCGCGCGATATCGGTACGTCGATTTAAGTAAATGTGCAATTTTATTAATTTTATCATTTTTTTGTATTTTGCCCAATTTTTCCACTCTCGTACATTTTTCCAATTGTGTAAATTTTTCAAATCGCAGTTGTTGAACCTACCGTAGCTATAAATTACAATCTGTACGAATAACAAATTCTATATTAACCGATCAAGATACGATACACATGTTAAGCGAATCTTTATTTGTCGACCGACTGTCCGCCTTTATGATGGCATTCAGTACGGTTCCATCTGTTTCGCTAGAATCTAAATTACTAGATTAGGAGCCTCGGCTGTCTCGTTAAATGTAACAAATTCATATCCATCGAGCGTTGGCTACAATCTGTATCGCTGCATTTCGGGATACTGCTATGATTTAGTGGCCGATTTTAGGAATCTGGTAACAATATGTATAGTTTCTGCGGTATACATAGTCCACTGTAATTTTGTTGTCGATACTCCATGATCCTACGATCAAACAGCGGAAATATACAAGTACGTCCGATATGTAACGTGACAACTGATTTTTCAGGTCGAACGAAGATCTGGTGACCAAGCTATATATCGAGCAGGCGAAAAAGACTGACAGCGGCGAATACTCATGCTCAGTGAGCCAATTTAGTACCGCCGCGGTGCATATTCACGTCCTGAATGGTAAATTGAATTAAAGGTCATACGTTCAAAATTTAAGTTTCATTGAAAAAGGATTTTTGTTCTACGACGAGTACAGAAAATAGAGGCAACCGCTTGGTAACTGGATAAACGTGGAATAAAGAGGCATAAAATGTCGGGGAACAACGTTTAAAATAGAAAGCCTGATATTTAAACGATCGAAAAGGAGTTTAAAACGAAATTCGTAGATTCGGGAAAAAATGCGCGAGGTTCGTTTGAAATAGCGAAGATACATAAATAGAAGATTAATGAAAAATTAAAACGTAGCCACGCTAGGTATTTTTTTGTATTATACAGGATGGTTGATAACTGGTGCTACAAGCGGAAAGGGGGTGATTCTACGCGAAAAAAGACGTCGAAAATATAGAATAAAAATTTTTCGTTCGAGGCTTTGTTTTCGAGAAAATCGACTTTGAATTTTCGCTCGGTACGCGTGCACTATATCGCGTCTCGTTATAACGGATCTCGCTGTAGATTTTTAAGAAAATTTAAAAAAGAAAAAAAATTAAAAAAAGAAAATTTCTATTCTATATTTTCGACTTCTTTTTTCGCGTAGAATCGCCCCCTTTCCGCCTGTACCACCAGTTACCAACCACCCTGTATACAACATATAGTCAAAATTCTAATTGTCACTCAACAAATCAATATTCTTTTCCTTACTTCGATCCACGAGTTTTTTAAGAAATTAAAAAATTACCAAGTATCCACTTGACTTTTTCATTTTTAAAATAAATCGTACATAGAATGTGGAAATGCACGTTGAAGCTTAGGTACATCTTGTAAGTTACACGATCGTCGAATACGTAGCATAAAAACCGTTGCCTTTGGTGAAATTTTTAACAATCGTATAGAATGCGTAATCTCGTTAGTCTATTTGCGAACCGGCTTTGAGTAAACGTCTACAGTATAGTAAACGACAGAGTGGTATTTATTGTCAGACGTCGTCGTTACAAAATTTATCAAAATTAAAGCCAACCATGAAATCAAGAATAACGTAACATCGGATTATGACGAGTCATTTTGTTAAATTTTTAAATAATGTCTTCCGAAAATGTTGCTTCGACTTTGAGAAATTTGTTAAATTTCGTAAATATCGATATTTACTCGCAAGAATCATATAACATTTATAGAATGCTCAATCTATTTTAGCTAAATTAAATAGTTTATGACAATTAAACGATTCCGATTGAACTAACTATGCGTTTTAATTAAAAAGGACAGTAATCTGTCATTCGTTTCATTCGTATAATTAAAGATCAAAAACATTCCAATTGGTGCGATGCCAATTTAAAACTTTACTTACTTCAGATCATAGAAGATTAATTACTGTTCCAAAAGTAGAACTTCATGCATAATCGAAGTAATTAATTTCGGCAAGCTTATGGTTACCAAATGAATTGATCGAATTAAGTTTAAAAATGTTTAAGAACTTTCCACTAATTCAAAATTTAATCTTTCAAATGAAAACTTTAAATTCGACCGATACTGCTACAAACTCACTTTCACTTCAATTTGACGAACGTTTTATAAACAAGTTTCTAATCGCGAATATTTACCGTTTGATTTTCATATCTTTATGTATTTTCTTATATTTTCTTCGTCGTAGGTGAGAAGCAAGCAGCAGTTCACCACGATCAATGGAACGCAGCGCGAACGAATCACGAAAAATTAAAAAGTCTGTACGTCACAATCGCCAGCCTTGTTTTCCTCCTTGGATGATCTTCTCGCCATAAAGTTCATCGAAACATTTTGAGGTTATGATTGCACATTATCTCGCATCGCTCCCTCTCTTGTGCATATCCGCCAGAAAGCGTTTCTAGTAACGGATCAGTATTACGATGGAAGAAAACTGCCGAATAAATTGTACGCAATAATTTAGTGTGCATTGTATACAATATCGCAAAACCACCTCCGAACGACGTTGTGAATACTAACTTATGTCATTGCAATCCGGTAACAAAGTATATCTCGTGGAAATTTTGTTTTACGAAACCGACCGAACCTAAAAAAATGCATGTTACTATTCGACCATATCGATTTAATGCAACAGACGTGTGAGTTTTGTAATGTTTCGATAGATTGTAACAGAGAATAAAACATGATAAGATGTGATTCACCTAAAACAAATTGCGCCTTTGTCTTTCACGAGGTTTGGCTTATATTGAAATATATCGATTAGTTAATTTAATATCTTCTTGTTATCCTATTTTAATTAACTTGCAAATTATTACAAATCGTTGAAAATTTTCTAATGCTTGTTCGTTTCTACAAGAACTGTTCTTGATAAATGGTTAATGTTACGTGTAAGTGTGTTAGTGTTAAAGCGAATGAAAGGTTGCGTTGTGCGTTTGTTACACGATTTAGGCTATACGATATTCATTTTTCTTTTTAGTGTAATCGCTATCAAAATCGATTTTAGATCGTCAAATACTTGGAATGTTATTCGGTATTCCTGACCGTATCCATTTTTAATCATATAGTAATTGTACCAGTGAATGAATAATTAAGTTGAAACTGTAATAGCAACCGTAACATGCATTTGTTAGGGCAAACATAAATGTTCTCGACGAACAACTGCGAATACTAGTAGTTTAAAGATAAGGAATAGTAATAAACGTTCTATTCTTCTCCTCTCGATGGCCTGTACATAAAATACCTTAAATATTGTATAGTCAAGGAAACATTATGCTCGATTGGTCGATCTATTGCGACTTGACATAATTTTACAGGTGTGCAAATTGCTTGCTCTTAAATATGTGTATAATTGCCCGACTTAAATCGACCAGTTTAGCTACGCGCATATGTTCTCAGATAATAAACTATCATTAACTAATTTCATCTAAATTTATTTGCTCAAATCATTCTACCTTCCCAAACATTTGCTTATCTTATCGTTACAATTATTTTGATAGATATTTATCTAAATCACTACTAATAATAGATTTTTTTTTGTTCTCAAGTTAAAATCAACGAGTATCTCTATAACCACAGTTATCGAAAAGACCGAAACCATTTCCTCTGTTGCAATATTCTTATCGACTACTTTTAGTAAGAAGCAGCCAGAAGTTTCCAACGTTACCGATTCAGCATAGGATAAGATTACAATGTTTACAGTGGCTCCAACTGACAACCTTTTTGATATAAAATTACAAATAAAGAATAGCACAGAAGAATATCCTATGATCAGGAACGAAATACAGAATCGTTGCTCATTCTTCTAACGAAACAACTGTTTGGAGCGAAATGCTCACAGCTCCAAGCACATTATTATAGAAACAAGGAAGGCAGTACAATAGGAATTATTTTTTAATTTAAATAATTACGTGAATATGTTTTCTGTATTTTAGATACTCGTATGTACTTATGTGTTACTTGTATATACAAGAAAAATAAACAAAATTGTTCCCAAAAACAATATGTCTTTCATTCGGTATGAAGTTTCGAATTGATATTTTTTTAAATCGGAGGATATCCTACTACATTGACTGAATATAAATAAAACACATAATCAACTAATTCCTAAACTGATAAACAAAAGACATAAAAATGAAACGTTACTACTTACGGATAAAATAGATATCTATATTCACTGTGCTCGCTACAAAATTCTACGTAATACAACCAGCCAGCCACCCGTTCAGTTTCAGATTTTTGTCATACGACATAATTGGCTGATCAAAGGAATAAAAATGCATGCAATTCATTAATATGTAAATGCGAAGAGCATAAAGAAATTTTACCTCGGCCCAGAAGAAGTCATCAGAAATTGGAAGTCATAACGCAATATGGAAGTAGGAGATTGTAAAAAATCTGTAACAGAAAAAGATGGAATTTAATTCAGAGCTTTAATATACATATAAATATTTAACAGGTTATTTGAACTTGTCGCGGGACAACTGATCATATAATAAAGGAGCGTTCAGACGATTAATATTATTTTCAGTATTGACGACCAATATATATTGTGAATATAGTGCTGCATATTGACAATAATACTGACGATATTGGCAATAATATTGATCGTTTGAACCCTCTTAAGGTCATACTGATTCTCCTTACTACTTACAACTTCTATACTTACGATATAATAGTAGTTTACTTCGAATAAATGAATTCAATCACCAGAAGTTTATTTAATCGGGCACTAACTAAAGTTTTATTTAAATAAACGGAGCACATTCAAACGAACTAATTATATCCGCGCCATGTTATAAATTATAGATGGCGTAATAAAACTTAATGAATCAAATCTCGTACCTCGATTAACAACTAACTTCTCTCTAGTAAGATATCTTGACAACTGGACAGTGAATAGTGAATGTAGAATTTCATATAAAAGTATATGTACAATGTATATCATTTGGGGGCGTTAAGTTTATGTGTTATTTGCTATGTTTTACTAAAAAGTTACTGTACAGATAATTAACTTTATTTCCTATAAATACAATCCATTACAAACTGTCAAAAATTTCTAATTTATTGACATTTGTTTGAAAGTGCTAATATGTATACATTTCCTGTTAGAAAATACCGTGCCTTAGCTGCAGAACCATAAGCAATTTTTAATGATTTCTGTAGAAAATTTCAACAACACATTGGAGACAAAAAGTATGGAAAACGTTATGGAGGGTGTAAATGGACAATTACAAATAAGATATCAAAAAATTGCCACAGAATATTCAAAAGTAAGAAATATTCAATATATCATTTACATAATCTGGTTTTTGAAAATTTATGTACTAAGAGATGTTTTTATTTTTAATACTATCATCTGTTTGTGAAAAAGAATTATCGCCCTTACTAGTTCGATATTTGTAAATATTTATAAGAAGATCATTATGAAAGAATTTTTTCCTTAGATTCGTGCTCAGGCAAATGTTTTAAAGAGAGCTGTGATTGATGAACAAGCACGTAATGCTGATATACGAGAGCAACTGAAAGAGAAGGAAGTAGAACTTCGCAGAGCCGAACAAGAATTAGACAGTTTGTCATTCCGAAATCAACAACTAACTAAACGTATAACTGTATTACAAGAAGAACTTGACAAAGCACAAAATAAATCTAAAAAGGGAAAGAATAAATTATCGGAAAATAATAGCCAGGTACTAACATCTCCAAATCATATTTTGGATGAAGAATTTCAAAAGAAAATAGTTGAAAATGCCCAGTTATTATCGCAAATCAGTGATAAAGATAGCGAAATTGAAACCTTAAATGAAAGGATACAACAACTAGAATCTAAATTAGATTATTGTGAAAAATGCAAAATTGAATTAGAATGTCAATATCAAAATACTATAGACAAGCTGGAAAGAGAAAGAAATGATTTACAAAAAAAGTTAAATGATAGACAAAAGCAAGAAGAAAATGTATCGTGGTCTAGTAACGAAGGTAAACGAGATGGATACGAATCTGATAATAAGGTAGGACATTCCAATTTCCCAGAGGTAGAACCGTCTCCATTTTCATCGCCATCTGTATCACGTAGATCGTTAAAGTCTATTGGCGAAGGTCATCCTAAGGTACAGGAAGAAAGTAACGACTTTGATTTTTCAAAATCGTGTGACCTAGAAAAAGAAATTAACCATTGGAAGGCACAATATCATATGCTTAAAATAAAATATGATGAGATACAGCAAAAGGCTTGCATAAGTAATGTGCAGATTGAACATGAATCTTTGCAATCTGCAGAAATAAATAATATGGTAATGTTTATTTCAAATTACTTATAAGAATTTTTATTTGAAATAATCTAATCAATAAATGTTTATAGCAGATTGGAAAGTTAACAGTACCTTTAGCGATACCAGAAGAAATTGAAGCTCGAGAAGCAAAAATCCGAGATTATTTTCTACAAGAAATCGACAAATTAATAACAGAAAAACATATTTATCATGTGAAAAATTTAGCTATGGCTGCTAATGTAATTAAATATATTTATGCAATTTATTTGTATGTAAAACTTGATGTATTTTTAATCGAGAAATATTTTTTAGAGTGAAGTTCTACAAGTTCATTTAGACACAAGCGAATCAAAGAGAGAAAAATGTGAATCGGCTCTCACAGAAGCACTTTCAAATTGTAATACTTTACAAAAAGATAAAGAGATACAAGAAGGAAATTATAAAGCACAACTCAGTACTATGAGCGAACATCTTGCTAATATGAATGAAAAACTCATTTCACAAACGGAAGAAATACAACAATTAAAATTCCAACTTGTAAATAAGGTAACAATTCCTTATAAAAGTAAATGCTATTATTTTAAATACTCAGCGTATGGTTTAATAATTTTCAGAACAGTAAAAAGGGAAAACAAAAGTGATACAAGTCAGGTTATAAAGTAACGATTATTGACATTCCTACAACAATGTGCTTTAATCAGAATTATTAGTAATTTGAATTTCGTGTACATATGCAACTTATGCCTGACAAACAGTAATTATTTTCCGTCATATTTTAACTAATATGCTATGAAAATTTTAAAATTTCTCTTAATGTTATCTTATTTATGAAAGAAATAAGAATTATTATTGGTGTTTTATTTATGAATATTAACAACAAAAATTATAGGTTATGTAGCATCGAAATATACATAATACTGTCATTTATGTACATTTTACAGTCTCATTACATCAACTGATTTTTATTTCATAAGTTCAAACTTCTCCTTGTATTTCATGCAACATGAAGTAAATTAAAATATCTAAGTTGATATTCTCTTAAGTATTTAATATATAATAAATAAAATAATTAAACATACTGGAAAATTTGCTTTTTTTATAAGAGAATCTTAAAATATTCCCATATTTCCGGAATAATAATAAATATATTTTTTCCTTTACTTTATATTGAATTTTATATTTTAATAAATAAAGGTAACTTAACTGAAAGATTATTAATCATTTTAAATGCTCAGTTTTGTGAAATACTTGAAACATTACATTTTCTTTTAATATCTTTCTAAACTCATACTATGTAGAAAAAATTTCTTTAAACGATTACATCTTATAGATATGTTATCTTCTATCAAAGTTTTGCAATGGAACCTTCTACTTTATTCCATTACAGTTCATTTCTTCAGGTTGTACTTTTTTATATCTAGCTAGAAATAATCGAATGTCTACACAGCATTATCCATATTGGCATTTTTTTGCATGCCCAGGCATAAAACAATTGGCGGATATGGGAGTCTCACCCCTACAAGCATCGATCCTGTCATGAGGTACACTGTGAATACAGATGTATAATGTTATTATCTAAATGAACCATAAACAGAAAAAACGAACATAATGTGAAAGAAACTTAAAAGAATATAACTCATTTCTTTTCTAAATTTTCACAAACAGAATTTAATCTAAAAATTCACCAAATAAAGCTATATATTTAATTATCATCGATAAAAACGATTTTCCTGCTAAAAAATTACAAGGAACTTTTTCGAATTCAGTGAAAGGAATCGAAGAAATTCAATTCAGGAATGAGAAAGTAGAGTTTTTAACCTTTAAAATGGACCCACATAGATTATTGTATGATTTTTTTCCCACGGGATTGTAATACTTAGAAGATTGACAACATTTCGACCAAAACTTTCACTCGAAATACAAGAATACATGATTAGAGTTAATTTCTTTTAATTCTATAATACAAATTTATTTTATCTTCTATCACCTAATAATTAAATTGAGACATGTAATATATGTTTTCTAAACTAACATGTACACATATAACATAATGTTAATTGGACAGATTGTATAAAAATAAGTGGAGAAGATTCTATACTGTAAATATTTCTATCAGCTTCACTTTTTGTTTCACTTTGTGTTCTGATTGTTGTATATTAGTTATTATTTTCCTTGTTTTCATTCTGTAACACATTAATATGAGTATCAAATGAAACATTACTTATAATTACATAAAAGTAATTAAGAAATCAAGAGTATAAGTAATTAAGTATTTACCTTTCTGTATATTGCAGATTCAGATTTAGTATGGGATTGTATCAACTTTGGAGATACATCTAACATTTGTGTAATATTTTCAGTATGAGAATCCATAAATTTACTACTTGAAATAGAGGTATCAAATGTTATATTATCAATTGCAGAAGATACAAGTGTAATGTCAGATAATGCAGTTGAATTTGCAATGCCCTTCATTATTTCACTATTGGTGATTGTGTCATCTTGTATAGACTTATATAAAAACATGATAGACGTATATGAGATAATATTAAGAGTACATAAAATATATTTTATCACATGTATCACTTACATCATCATCTGTTGTTTCAAGAAATTTTCTGCTTTCTCTAAACTTTTTAAGAATTTGTTCATGTGGAGACGTTACCTTAAATTGACGAGGATAGGAAAAGTTTTTCCTTGCTGGAGTTAATCCTAGAAAAAATTCACAAATTAAATTAAATGCGAATATTCCCTTTTTTTTATTAATCTGTGCACGGTAACAGACCTGTTGCGACATCACGTTGCAAATCTTCATCAAAAAATTTGTTAATTTCACCAACTGTTATTTGTAACTGTTCAATAATATTATCATTCCGCACACTTGATTCCCTTATTTGGTTTTCTAATTGGGCAGATACGTTTTGAGACACATATCCAGTATTTTCCTTTATATCGTTCACGAATCTTGAATGGTTTTTACTTATATCTGAAATTACTTCATGTGCATCCTATAAACATGACGCTGCATTTGTTAATGTTTGATACTTCATAATATGTTAAATAAAACATTTCCTGTATATTTACATTGATTAATGAAAGGGATATATTCTTATCTGAATCCATTTTCAGTTGCTCTTCCTTAATATTACATTCCATATCATTTGTATACTGCTTCGACATATTACAACTTTCATTTATATTTGACTTCAATTCGTTTATTAAATCCTTTCCTCGCTTTGTAATCTCATTTGCAATTTCTTCATTCTATTGACAAAATAAAAATCAATTTTTTTATTCGAATTAATAAAAAGGATTATAATTCGAAAATTACCTGTCTTGTTGTAACAATAACGTTATTTTCAATTTTCTCTATATCCCTTTGTATATAATCTTTTAAATCATTTCTCATTTTAACATTTGTATTAGAACTATTTGTTGCTTGAACATTAGCTTCATTACAAATTTTACTAATATAATCACATTTGTCAATTGTAGCAGAATAATGTTTTCCTTGACTTTTATGTAATTCGTTTGACTGTGAAAATAGATTTCCCATCATCTAAAATACAATAATTCTATAATTTTGAAATCAACATTAATATTTTCGGAATCGAATAAAGATATATTCTTTATACTTTAGTAAATAACTGTTGTTTTTCACTAAATTCCTGTTTTTTACGAAGTACTTCAACAGCTTCCATAATACTTTTGATACTTTGGCTCATACAATCATTAATCTCTAATTCATAATTACAAGAAGCATCTATCATTTCTTTTAAAAGAGTCGAAGTTTGTTTTAATTTTTCAGATACATTATTCCTTATGATTTCCAGGTTTTTAGCTATTTCATTTTCTATCATACTGTTGATGCTTTCAACCAATTGCAGAGAAACGACACTCATTAATTCATCTTCAGATTCCACTGTACCAACCACATTTCTTACTTCATTTTGTATCCAATTCTGATACTCTAAATGCTGAGATATTAAAGAAAAACAATAAGTCTTTGTAATTGGAAATCAAAAGATGTAGAAATAAAATATGCAACTTGATAAGAATTAACAATACATACAAATTCATTTATATTTTTTGTTAAATTAGTAGTATCTGATTGATTCGAATTGCTCGTCGCGTTTCGATGTACTATCGTGTCAATACCGTTACATTTGGTAGAGGTTTCTATATTCAACAGAATAAATAGAAATAAAAATTAGTAGATGGAATATATACGTGAATTTCTATAATGTGAGAAAGTATTTCTTACCGATGTCATTTTTCATTGCTGGAAAAAGTGTCTTTAATTTTTCACCATATGTAGATATATCTTTTTCTATATTTTGCAAACATTCACAAACATTACTTTTCACGGTTCTACCAAGGTCTTCAAATTTTTGTTCTGTTTTACTTGGGAGAAGAAAGACAGCAAAACAATTATTTCATCGTACAATAACATGTAAAATATAAAATATTATGCCTACTAAGAGATTTTTTATGCATTCAAGAATCATAAAATTAGCATTTGCATAGTCAAAAAAACTGTAAATGTAAAGAGACAAACCTTTTCCTGTCAATTTTGTCGTGTAATTTATATGAATCTGTTATTGCTGTATCTGCAACATTTAGCAAAGTCTGAGCCTGATTCAATAAAGATTGTTCTGTATTCATATGTCTCTCTACTAAATATTTATGCTCATCTCGTTCCTGCGTTGTTAATTTTAATCGATAATTTGACGACTGTAGAGCTTCAGAGAAATTATTTAATTTAGTCTTAACTTCATCTAATTCTTTTGTCTGGGCAATATTTTGCAATTCAAGTTCATTAAATATTCTCTAAAAATAAAAACAATATACTAAAATTATAGGCAATAAGGTAGAGAAATCAAAACTTTCTTCATTAATAAAGATGTACCTCCTTGTCTTGCATAATTTTCTCAAGCGCTTTTATATGATTAATTTTTTCTTCTATTTCCTTAGTCTGTCGTGAAATTAGTGTTTCCATTTCTCTATAATTATCATCTGCAAGATAAACACCGTTTCTATCACGTGAAGCTAATAAATCTCTTCGCAGCTTTTCAATTTCTTCTGTATATTGTTTCAAAAATTCTCGTTTCGAAAGTTTCTGGTTTATTTCTGGACGATTTGTGATATTTTTTGCACGATGTGCATAATCTAGCGTTGATAATGTTTCCTCAAGGTTAATGCTAGCAGGGGATACTGTTGCGATAATTGATGTTTTTGTCCGACCACCTAATGATTCCTGCAGTAATCTTGTAAGTTTAGATTCCCTACATAATGTAAAAAGTAATAATGTAAAGTAGTTATATAACTGATCTTGCTGTAAAAATCAGGATATTTATTTTTGTCACCGGTAAGGTATATGAGGTGCTTTTTCAACAAGAGCTGTTATAACTCTGCCAAGAGTTAATAAAGACTGGTTAATATTACCAGCTTCTCTTGCTCTCCTATCAACAGAGCCAGATCTTCCAATATTTTCGCTACCAGCCAGATCCACTAAATTTAATTTCCCCATTTTCAGAATCTCTTCACCATCTGTATTACCAGTACTTTCTTTCATATGTATAGTAATTGAGAATATAGTATGGGACCGGCTGTAATCATGTTTGGACATTTCATGTGTTGGAACCAATAATATACTTAAAATGTAAACTTATATAATACACAAAATGTTTGCAAACATATACCATCTGAAATAATTAGTAAAATATAGGAGATATGAGTAAAATAACACATTTTATTTTTATGCAAAGTATAATAACATAGAAGTAACTTTTAACTACAAATTTTCACTTTGACATTATATGAGATAATATAAAAAAATATTCTGCACGAGGATAGAGAAAAAGTTTTTAACTCTTCCTCATATCTCCTAGTACTTAGTGATTATTCTAATATTTAAGCTAACATGCATATTTACAGACATTTCTAATATATAAAAATTAACTTTAGTAATAAAAAAATAATGACCTAGACTGAGTATTCATCAATGTTGCAGCTGTTTGCCTTCTGTCAGACCCTTTCTTAATAATTTTATAAACTTCACTTGCATTGTGTATTGTTACTTCTTCTAATCCATGTATGATTACTGCACCTTTCTTTGATGCATCTTCATATAGCCTATTCAATTATCATTATATTAGATGTGTACGTGTGTATGTATACGTTAATCTATCAAAATTTAAATAAATAAAAAAAATTTAACTAAATATTTGAGCATTTCTTTTTAGTTTAAAGAACTTGAATTACATACCTCAATTTACATGCATCATTACTAGATGATAAAAGATCAAATATGTCTTCATTATAGAGTTCAAGAAAACTAACTCTAATTGTATATTCCTGCGTTTCCAGTAGTTGCAATTTGTCAAATAAGTGACTTAAAGAACGTGGTATCATGCCAGCAGACGAGTCCTACAAATTATATAGTCTCGTATAAGTATAAATAATATCCTTTCATATTTTATTTTACACTTTTATATTATATTATTTAATATTTCTTTTCTTTATACTTTACATGATTATTAAATCTATCTTATATGCTTAATAACTGATATTATTTTAGTTTACTATCACTATTGTATTTTATAAAAATATTATTTACTAATACTGACATTTTATATATTATGAATATGTTCATTATCATTATTTATGTAATTTACTATGGAGTACTTTTGGGAAATTATACTTATATATAAATTTCTTGTGTTTATTTCTTTTTTCATTGCTTCATTAAATATTTATAGAAGTTATTACCACTTTATTTATATTTGAAATTTTATATTTCATGAATAGATGAATGCAAAAAATATCTTACACTGTGCCAATATAATGTTCGATCATTGTTAATTCCTTCCATTGTGTATGTCTTCCCTGTACCAGTTTGACCATATGCAAATACTGTACAATTATATCCAGCCAATACTTGTTCCAATAATGGACTAACAACGACATTATATACATCGATCTATCAATTGAAAAATATGTAATAAACTAACTTTTCCTTAAATATAGATGTTCATTAGTCATAAATATATACCTGTTTTGACAAAGGTCCAAATACATTATTAAACTTAAATTTTTTAGAAACTTTGTCATTTGGACGTTCATGTATTATTATTTCCCTATTATTTGGAACTTCTAATATGGATGTAGATTTATTGTTTTCCTCAAAATTGCTGATAGGTCTAAGAAAATAAAAATTAGGAAATAAGACATAAGAAACCAAACTTTTCATGTAAAAATAAATTATATTCTAACAACTAATGCTTACATGAATGTATAACTTATATAAATGTTTTAATATCAAAGATTATTTTTTCATATCAATAGCTATTATTACTAAATATTTATTTCGTTTCAGGTCTCTTTCGAATCTTTAGATTTTTACCTTCTTAATTTTTTCGGTATATATGAAACCTTGTAATTTACACATTCTACTGATATTTTATTGATATTAATATCATAATCTTCTAAAACAACAGTTTAAAAAAAAAAACTAAATCACTCACCTAACACGAACAAATACTTGTATCTGCTGACATTTTTCCTTTCTTCCACTCCGTGTGTCGTTCATCTTTATTATTATTTAAATTATGCTGATTTTCGTTGCAATCAAACTACTATGTAAAATGATGCAGATTATTCGTTACAATTTAAACATCAATTTAAAATGTGTAGTACCTCACAAAGTCACTTGGAGCGCTGTTTTGTAAATGCTCTTGCGCTGATTTGTGGCGAGCTAGTAACAGCTTCTATTGCCGCAGAACGGGCAGTGATCGCAATGGAACAAGAGTCGCACACATCGAGCGACAGAAAGCAGACATGTGAATCCGTCTTCAAAAATCAACACCCCTCTAGAAAATACAAATAAATTTATAGTCAAAATTTACAGTCAAAATTAGTCAAAATTTTAACGAATTACATTATTGAAAAATTTGACTAAATTTAGGTATTAACTAATAAATCTTCCGATTTTAACTCAATTTTGTTATGAGCTAACTACATGTATTGTTAACTTCTTATTTTAGTAAGTGTTTTTAAGGTTACTATCATAAACAACAGTAAATTGTTTTATGAATGAAGAGTTTATATTGTGCATTAATAACACAAGCGAATATATAGGATTATGTTGTGATTTTTATAAAACAGTCTAGAATTCGCGCTTAATTTTTATGGACAATTAAGGCATCTATGCAATGCAGATGCACAGTAATGCAACAATATTATGTGTATGCAACTTAAAGTATGAAAAATTAGAATATGTTATAAATATTTCATGTCAATTATCCTAACAAATACTACTTTTGTTCTTATATACCATCAGTTGTATTTTGCAGGAATAAATTGCATTCTACAATAAATTCACTAATATATATAATCAAGAATTTTTCTACAATATTGTCTGCTGTACGAATTAGGTGACAAATCTGTTTTTGTCAAATAAATATTTTATTCACGTCTATAATATTATATATTTATGACTGTCACACAAAACATTGAAAACATGGCGAAATTGAAACGCGCGATTTGGAATGTTTCTTCCAATTTTGCTGCAAATCGATATTTTTCGCGTTTGTTAACGTAAGTTTTAAACTAATATTTTGTTTATTAATTTATATTGCATTTATTTGAATCTCTTTTCATATGAAACAATTTTGATTTGATTATAGAATATGAGATTCATTCATAAGAGGCAAAATTTGATAGTGTTATTTTATGTTTGCAATGAACTGGAAATTAATTTTTGTTTGTAGTTCTCAGTGGTACAATGTGTCTACAGATTCATTATTAAATAAAACAGTAACGGAAAATGCACTGAAAACCGAAAATGATATCATCATTACAGACAGTTGTGTTCAACGTTTAAAGGAAATTACAGATGATAATGCTTATTTAAGAGTTACAGTTGAAGGGGGAGGTTGTTCTGGTTTTCAATATAAATTTGATTTGGATACAAACATAAATGAAAATGATAAGTAAGTGTCATAAAAATAATTCAAATATTTATGTGACTATAGTATCACTGGTAGCTAATTAAATGCAATGATGTATTACAGAGTGTTTCAAAAGGATGGTGCAAAAGTAGTTATAGATACAACATCTTTAGAATATATTAAAGGATCGACAATAGAGTATCACACAGAATTGATACGTTCTGCATTTAGAATAACTAACAATCCATTAGCTGAACAAGGTTGTAGCTGTGGTGCTAGTTTTTCTATTAAAATATAATTTTCATGTAAATTCAATTGTAAAGAAGTTTAGATGTATGCATAGATATATTTGTTGTTGTTGTGTTAATAAAATGGTTAAGAATATTGTTACATTTTTGTCAAAATTGTAAATTTTCTAATTTATTTGATTATTTTATGTATATCTTACATTTAAGTACTAAAAATGATCTTAGTATATAAATTATATGTTACTAAAAATAATTATTGTCTGTCAGTTGTGAATTGTTAATAATTAAAGTTGCTAATAATTCTGATTGAGATACTCATTTTCCCTATTATCTTTTGAAATTGTTATTATCATTATTATTTTAATTATTTAAAATTATTAAATCGTATACTTACTAATAAAAATAATATTTACAAGACGTAAACAAGATGAAAACAGATGATTCTCGACTATGAGGTTTCGCAAATAACGTTGAATGACTTATAAAATTTTGAATTTCTCTATATTTGTCCTTAAAATAACTTGTAATTTTTACATATTAATCCAGTGATCCATTTTGGGAGGCTAATTGTTTCGATTGGACTGATGTCACAATTTTTGTAAGTTAATGTTTTATCTTCCTATATTGCATTCGTGGGAAAAATAATTGACATTAAAAATAAGTTAGATTATCAGCCTAAATTCTACTCTAGACCGTAGACCAAAAAATATATAAATAATCCGAATTCTGCAATTTTTTCTTATGCATCTAGATTCGATAACAAGTTATGTTATTAACTTGTAATAAAAAATTTATATTTGTAATAACGTCTAGTTTTTAAAGGTACATAATATTTACGTTGAATTATAAAAGATTTTTTACAATAATGTTTTACAGTAATGTTTTATAGATTTAAAGCACTTAATAACTAACTTTGATATTCACATTTAATATTTTCACTCTTTTTTTAAATCGATAAAACATTCTTATAATTATAACTTGAAGAATACATTATGAGTGATGCAATAATGTACAAAGCAATGTGATATTGTCCCCAAATATACTGAATCTACATAATGTAAATATTGAACAATGTATGTATATGTATGTTACAGGCGAAGTCGACCTTGCTCGGGCAATATCGGCATTACACACCGCATATCGCTGTCTGGCAAAGTCAGGGGAAATAATTCAATGGCGAACATGGTCCAAGTCCAATATCTCATCATTGAGTGGACAATGTCGGAAACTATTATTTATTTGAAATGTAAAGTCGGTATTGTGCATAATGATAAATCCAAGTGGACAGCGTCGCGCTAAGTTCTTCCAGTTTTATTCATCGCACGTCAGTCATAGCGTTTCTTTTGAAACGAAGTATCGGTATAGGATTAGGTATATAAAAATTTCTGGCTAGCAACTCTTTCACCGATTGTGCACGGGATCACAATTACGACCGAAAACTATTATCGCGCGTGTTTTTCCGTGCGTAGACGTTCCCATGCTATTGGCGAAAGAATTGCGGGCCAGAGATTTTTATATGCCTAATCCAATACCGATATTTAATTTCAAAAGAAATGGTGTGACTGAGATTAATAAAACAGGTATAACTTAGCGTAGCGCTGTCCAGACTGAGTTATCATTATTCCCAATATTTCAAGTCTGGCAAAGTTCGCAAAGTACATAATAATTCCGACATTGTTCACGCAATGGTGAGCAAATGTGAATTTTGTTCGTATTATATTGAACTATATTCCGTATTCAACTATTTCTTCAGACTTTGCCAGGCAGCGGTGCATAATGCTGACATTGCCCGGACAAAACCGATTTTGTATGTCTTGCAGCCTTCGCCCGTAACATATATATAAAATAAAGAGCCAATTTCATAAAACAAAACTGATGAATATACATATATAATAATAAAAATAAACATACATACATACATATATCAGTTGCAATGTCTTACATAAATTATTATTAAAAAATTACATTATATATATATATTCTCTGCTATGGTAATTAAATATCACTATATTTTGGCCTTAACAAAACCGTTTTAATTTCTATGAAATTGACTTTCACTTGTAATATGTCATTTAATACAAATAAATGACATGTATATACTCATATATATACAATGAATTATAAAATTGTTGGTAAAGACAAAAAAATTAAAATTATGTTTTATCTTTTTATTAACATTTTGTCTAACGTTTAAAATAAGTGACAAGCAACTGACAGAATGATATATGTAGTTCTACGCATATTATATGCAGACATATATTATGCGCGATAGTAAAAAGATTTATATTTAATTACTCAAACTATGCTCGACAAAATTCATAAGAAATGTCTGAAGGTTGCTATAATTATTACAATAATCAAATCTGTTTTATGTATCTTATTAATATTTAACATATGTATCGTATATATGTATTATTGTAATAATACACTAATGTTTAATATTTTTACATTATATTTAGTATTTTACAAAATTAGAGTATTTTGTACTTTTATATAATCTTTTAATTAATGTTTTTCAAGTAAATTTATGTCTACCAATAATTTTATAATTTATTGTATAATCTTCATTATTATCTAAGAATCTTTATTAAGACAACATTTTTTCATCTAAAATTGACGCACTTGATGGCACAATTACTAGAAGGAAATCATAGATTAAGCTTATTTATTATATATATTTTACCAATGACATTAAAATTTAAATTCTAAAAGATTCTATTTAATTGATAGATACAATAAACTTTCGTTTTTCCTATATCATAAAATTATGTTTGAATAATTACAGGAACAAGATTTATTAAAATTTACAAAATATATTATATATAACTAATAAATATAATGTTTATTTATACCTTGTTGTCATGATATTAAAATTTTAAGAATTAAGTTTGTTTTTGGTATTCTAAAAGTACGTAATTTTTACTTACCAAGATTTAATGACTTTAGAGCTCAAAAAAAATTATAGATACGTATTTGTTATCTTTTCTTTGTTTCTTTGGCGAAAATAATTCAATGTTTGAAGCGTGGTGATTCAAGTATTCCAAAAATTGGATAAACGGAAGTTTACTGCATTAGTTATATAAAACCATATTGCTAAAACAAATTTTTAGTTACCTTTAATTATTAAAGGTAATTATCAAGTATTACGATATTTATAAATATAGTATGAGTATCGTAACATTCTCAATTTTAAATTCCTTTGCACGAATTGTTGCATTCTTACCATGCGTCAAAAAGATTTTTCTTTCTTCTCATATATTTTAATCGATATAATTAAATAATATTTAAAAAGATGTTTCTTAGATATCTTTGCTGGATACGTAACATAATGATGTTACGTCATCAAGCGCGTAAAGGTACTACAATGTTTCCTTAATAAATAAATACTTTAACTTTTATTAATAGAACATAAAAAAGCTAAAGATTATTTACGGAAATAATTTGGTTGATCCAACCAATGAACGCCGAAACTTTGACATAAACTCCAGGAACATCCAATCTTCCGCAGCCAAAACCCCATGACACCAGTCCAGCCAATTCGTAGAATCCGTCATCTTGACATACTAAAGGACCTCCACCGTCGCCCTATCAAATATTAGCTTTTGCAATTATTATACATAATTGTTTAAGTAAAATATAAACAGTGCTTTTGCATGTATTAACTTGACCAATAAAACATACTATATTTGCAAATAAATAGTAAATATCATGAAATGTACGAACTATTATTTTTTTCATTTCTCATCTATGTAGAAAATATCGTTCCATTCTATTTAAAAAAAGTAAAAGTCATTTCACTTTATCACGTAGGAATTGTATCATTATCACAGAATTTGTATTATTTTATACAGGTATTGGTTACTTTCGTTAATATCTAATTGCGCTTGATTAATAAATGAGCCATAGATGAATATCGTATGTGGTGTACACTACTACTATCAGCTATATTTGCAATCGATTTTGTGAGTTATTTTCGCGAATACGCAGATTTCACTGTATGGTATGTATATATATAAAGCAGAATTAATATTACCTGACATGCATCGTTTCCTTGTTCGCCACCAGCGCAAAAACTACTTGCTGGCAAGATGAAAATTTTTTCAGTTACGGCGTTCACTTTACGTATACATTCTGCGTCGCTTACAATTGGTATCTCAGCTTCTCGTACTCGAAGCGGGATAGGACCAGCTACATACAGAAGTAGACACACCTTATTAAATATACATATATGTTCTACATGAAAATACGTATATTCAGGAATATGAAATTGGTAAAAGTGGATAGAATTATGTAGAAATTATCTTGATAATATGCTTTATTATGCTTTACTTCACAAAGAAAATGACTCTTTATTGTACTCATCAAATAAAAGTTAACTACGCACAGTCGTAGTGCGCGCTGTAATAAAATACCTGGCAATTTATGTCAATTTATGTCAACTTATATACGTATGTACATGCCGACAATTTCATCGAAATCGGTTGATGCAGAAATAAGCAACAGACAACGTTCATAATAACAAAATCTATTTACTACTAACTTTGATGAAAGATTTTGTTAAAAAGTTTCAATTTGTTCGGAACTTTGCTACGTGTACATACATATGTATAATGAACAAAAACAATACGGGAATCTTACCTTCTCCCATATATCCATAACCAGTGACGGTACATCGTTTACCAGCTGTATGACTAACCCCTCGTGCAGGTAAACATACTAAGCAAACACCGTCCTTAAGCTCTGCTTGTCCATGAAGCTTTAATAGCGCTATATCGTTATCAAGAGTCTGACTGTTATGATTATGATGAATGTAAGTGGTCGCCACTCGCAGAGTTTGAGCACCAGGACTTCCATATTTTCTCGTCAAATCGTGATCACCTACCCTTACATAAATCGCATCCCCAGATCGTACAATACTACAAGTAAAAACGAGGTAATATAATCATTTTAAATGTCCACTTTTTCATTGTCTGTAACTTTACAACGTTTTGAAAGATTATAGTAAGTAGGTTAATATTATATAGTGGTAAATGTATTAAAATTCAAAACATACTGATCACGATAAAACTTACTTTGTTACACAGTGTGCAGCTGTCAAGACCCATTGCGTGCCGATGAGTGCACCACCGCAGAGGTACTGATTCAAGGAATTAATCAGGGCAACCTGCCAACACCATTCATTGGCATCTGCATCTTCCCCTCCGACAACGCGTGCTCCTCTTTCAAGACTACGTGCTTGAATCGGTCCGCGGGAGGTTCCTTTTACACCACACACGTATTTACTGTACACGGGGCTTCTCATAGTTGTCATCATCGTTGTTGTTTCATCTACAAAGTTAGCGTAATTTTTTACATAGAAATAAATTTTGCTTAAATTCTCCATTCCTGTATTAAAAGACAATACACGATTATGAATAAATACAACGTCGTATACGGTAGTATGTTGTACGAAATCTTTCAAAATTACAAGATAAATTAAAAACCGCTCGTACGAATATCTTGAATAAATCTTCAACTTGAGTGTTATCAATGTATAACTTACATATAGCTGTTGTAAATGGTGTTGTGTATGGCCTCGAAGTAACATACATGGTGTCATTTCTATTAGTCAAAATTGCTTCGCTAGAATTTCCACCGTTGATTTCTCGTATCAATGATTTTGGAGCACAACATTGATGCCCTTGTTTCTTACATTTAAACAAATTCGTCAGTTCAGCGTTTCCTATAAAGAAAAGAAAAAGCAATGAGAAATGTTATTCATACGTAACAAATTCATAAAATCCGACGTTAAATTTCTACACAAACTTTTAAAAGATCAGCGAAATAGGCAGAAGGAATGGAGATAAATATTACAAAACTAATTGAATTTTATGTATTTTTACAACAGTTGTACGAGTCATGAATCGAAGTTTTATAACTTTTAAAGATTTAAAGCTATCTGCCCTTTCGAAAATTGTGCTGCATCATTATCTTAAAAAACGGAAAAATTCATAATAAAGTGGAATCTCGGTAACTGGAAACTCAAGGAAAGTGTTAAAATTTTCACGTTACTGGAATTTTTATCTTTACCTTATCGAATTTTTCGAATAAAGGAGGGCCGAAAACGACTTGAAAGGAGGCTTTGTACGAGGGTTAGCATTTTTCTAATTAAAGAGGCTCGAACAAAGATAGATTTAACTTTTTGCATCCTTACAGTGAATAATAAATCATGTCGCTTTGATACACTGTTCATCTAGCTACGTATAAATACAGAACCGCTATCGTCAGAATGTGTACAAGCAGATCAAATAATTCGTAGTATCGTCCCTAAAATTATTTTTCATTTTGGAGTCTTTATTCGTTGCTTAGGCATGCCAAAACGCATCAAGGAAAGACAGAATTGTTTAGTCAGAGTTTTTAGAAACTCGTGTCTGTCGCCCTCAATAGCGTAAAGAAATAACGTCATAAAATAAGAGTTTCTAAAGGATAAATTAGAAAATCAGTTGTCACGATTCAATAATCGAATAGTCAATCCTGAAGTACTGTGTCGTTGTCAAACCGAAGAAAAGGAATTTTCAAGAAAAAGTGCGCCGAGAGAATATTAAACGTGTGCTCTTGACCTTCAGTGGATTGGTATTTAGAATTCTGGGTAATTTCTGATCAACGGAATCGACGAAACGAAGTCTTCTTTTCCTTGGAAATGTCAATTGAATTCTAATTGTCCAGCTAACGAGTTTATCAGTAGTTACCTTAAATTAAATCAGTAGTTATCCTAATTAAAATTACTAAGACTTTCGAAGCAAATTGTTCGCTTCTTTAAAATTGAAAGTCGCTTAAAAGACAGTACATATAAAATAAAAAATAAAATTTACCACAAGCTAAGAAGAAAATAAATAAAGGATCTGTAAATGAATTTCTAAGGGAGTCTATAACTATTATTATTATTATTATTATTATTTTACATTATACGTTATCGATGAAAATAAGAGCAAGACAATTTCGAAATACACGATGCAGATATAGCGAAAACATATTTGCGAAAAATGTATTAACGTTAACGAAGTTATTAGCTGTATAACATACGCAATTAATATTTTATGGTAACGATAAGTTTTCAAACGAATAAAGTAGGAGTAACAAAAGAGAAGGGTAAATACTTACTGAAACAAGTGAATGATAAATAGGAAACAATACACGACCCAGGACACTCTGCGCGTGTGTCTCGTGGTAAAGAAACTGTAGTAATCGATGGTCTCGGTGTGGGCCTTGGCCTTGGCCTTGGTGTCTGATACGGAGAAGATGGTGTCACTACGTTTACCGTCTATGTGCGAGTAATTTCAATTTTCTTTTTCGTATGGGTTATCCAATATCTTACTTGCCTCAATTTAATCGTTCCATTGAAAGGGTTCTACCGTAAAAAAGAAATAGAATCACCTGCGGCGAGCTTTTCGTGTTGTCACAACAAATATATCCGGATTGACAAGTCGAAGTCTTCGCTATTATTGCGTTTGGCCGTTCACAGAAGGCTGCCATAATGGTTAACAAGCAAAATCCGGGACATGGTTGTAATTTTGGTTCCGGCGGTTTCGTGGTTGGTCCAACCGTCGTTGTTGTTGTCGTTTCCTGTTCAATCGGATTATGGTCGTAAATACGAAGTTGTCTCTTAAGAAACATTAATTTTTCAACGACTTTACTTTCTTACAGTTTTTAAGAAAGCGTCGATAACGCAACAAGATCCATCATCGGGGCATTCAGCTTCTCCATCCACTTTATCGCATAAAAGAGCGAAGAAGCCACTAACGCATTCACCTTTACACGGCTTTCTCACCGTAATCTTTGGTCTTGTCGTAGTTGTTGGTTGTTTCGCTATCGTAGTAGTCGTTGCTATCGTAGTGCTGGCTATGCTCGTAGAAGTAATCATATTTGATCTTACAGTTGTAAAAGGCGAAGAACCTTTGTAAGATGTATTGAGACCAGTCTTTTCATCGATGCGACTTGAATTCGTTCGGTCAATGACTAGTAGTTCCGGAGGAGGTGAATCCCCAAACGCATCTCTGGATACGCAACATTTATATCCTGGCTTGCAAAGGGTGTCTATTACCAGAACCGCATCGCAGTAATCGGCAATTCTCTCTGCCATACAAATTCCTGAACACGTTTTTGCTAAAAGAAAATAATTATGTGATAAGTACCGTTGGATCGTTGATTGCAAAATATTAAATGACTTTACTTGAGAAAGGATCGGGCACTGGTTGATTAAAAGCCATTGGTAAAAGTTACCTCGTTCGTTTTAACTGACCGATGCTTACGATTAGAAGAAATTAATCGTTACAAGTTAAAAGTTATTAAATTCCAAATTGAGTTCTATTTGACATTTAAGAATGTATGTTATATTAAATGAACGCTATTAACAATTAAAACCGATTCATACGAGATCCGAGGTGATACTCGTTAGAGATTAAAACGTCAGTCTCACAAGAAAGAAGATTGCAATGATTAACCAATGATCTAATTGACGATTGAATAGCCACTCTAATCGTTAACTGTGATTATGTACCAGTTGGATGAAAATTTAATTGTTAATTTCAGAAAAAAAATGGAAAGATATCGTACAATTTTACAAAATTCGAAACTTGAAAAGGATTGTTACTTGAAGCTTAGAAGGTATATAAAGATTTTATATTTTACTATAACATCTCGCTTTTTTAATATATAGTTAAAGATAAAAAATACATACATGATGTTTTATTCACTGCTTCTTTCTGATTTTCCTGAAAAATAAGTAAAGTGTTTATATACTTTTAGTCCTTATTTTCAGATATTAAAGAATATATCTATTTGCGTGCGTATCAATTTTTCGACAATAATAGTTCCACTATTTAACGAGGCAATTGCGATATGAATCCGATCACTTTTAAAGAAACGACATTCCGTGTATTCTTTATTCTGTAATAATAATTACGCCGAACACGTCAGTGGTCAAGTTTGAGATATCAAACATGCATTTATTACTTATACGACATAATAATTATATTTATTGTTTCGAAGAATACGATTTTGTGAACATACAGAAGTAGCTTTTACGGAAGTTGTTGAAGATACGGTCGTAAGTGCTGTAGTTGTTGAAGGTGTTGTTGTGCTCGTAGTTGTCGTTGTCTTAACGGTAGTGATAATAGTTGAAGTAGAGTCATCGCCATGAGGAGGGGCGGCACTTTCAGAAGTTCCGGTACCATTTATAGGTGCCTCGATACAACATCGCATACTAGTAGGGCACTCTACATCTTCAAGAACTTCGTAACATATTAACGTTGCAAATGCGTGTACACACACACCTGGACAGTCTGCACTGTTGGCTGTACTTGTTATGGAATCTAATAGACCTGAGAAAAAATAAAAACATCCACGTGAGATCTATTTAATGAAATTCCTGTCACTTCGTGTACCTGTCCACCACATTTCTGGATCGTTACGTTCGTGTCGAAGATGCAAATATCATTAAAATCTCTACTCACGACAGAAGGATTACTACTGACGTGTTATGACTTGCTTGATACCAAACAACTTTAGGAAATGGACTTTTTACGTATCTAAGAATATTCAAGGTATTTAAAATGGGGTATTTTACATATTATAATTTAGTAACAATATGTATCCGTTAAAGAAAGTTTGTAAAGCTGTACACATAAATTTTAGTACAAATATTAAAAAATTAGCGAAGTTAGAGCGTCGATCGCGCTAGAAATTCTACTAATATTATACTCAAGCATTTGATATTTATAAATTTTTGACTCAATGGAAACGACAATTGTTTAATAATATCTTATTGCTAAGATTACTTGTGAGATATTTTTATGCACGATAATGAGTAACACGTGTATTATAAATTCAACATCAACTATCGGGTACAGGTGCGAAGGCACGGTGAGTCAAGAGAAATTCCTGCATACGTAATCTTACGCTCCACTTATAAAATGAAATGGTCAAGCGTGATTGAATTTGATCTTGACAGTTGGTGAACTTCTAAACGAAATTAATAATTCCTTGAAACTGTCCTCTTCGCTCACCACTGTTATGGGAAAAATTATGGAAGAACCGCTTCCGGATAAATGTTTGAAAATTGACAGCAATGCCGAAGAAGGAACGCAGAATCAGTGCATTCTCAAAAAACGTTAAACGATTAGAAACGAAAGATTGCAAGGAGAGGACTACAATGGACAAATATGTACATTGTCAGAAGAAGGTCGTTCGTTGATTCAAGAGACGAAAAATATCTTAGTTCGTAAAAGAGCTTATTTCAAAAGAAAGTCAATGGGAGAATAACATTATCTTTGCTGACGAGAGTAAATTTAGCATTCATTCTGGCGATAGAAGAGTTGGAGTGTGTATCAAGAAAGTGGAAAGGGGAACTAATTTCGAAACATTTACAACCAGCCATAAAGCAGGATGATGAATCAATACAGAAGTGATAATGATACGAGGATGTAATTCAATTTACGGAGTGAGAAGCCATCGTGGAAAACAATTTCTTTAAAAATATTGCCGATATGGAGACCAAATAAACGCGGTAAAAATTGGACAAATGCCCAAAAAATCCAGTGTATCGGTCCTAATTATTATTAGGCTCGAGATTTCCCCGAACGTAGAAAAGGACATCGCGAGTGAAGGAGCAAGAGTTCGGAGAGTCGAATTGATCGAAAGAAACGTATCGATGAGACGGTATTAACGCAAGAATAGACTTTTTTAATTTTTCATCTTTATCAAGTGAAACGTTTATCCAAGTGACTACGAGGCTTTTCTGATTAAAATAAGGCCAAATTATGTAATTTGGAGCGTATCTCCTTATTTAAAAAGTGACGATAACTTATTTTCTTTTGCCTATTAAATAAAACTACACGTTTAAGTCTTTACACGATAACTACCTGAAGCAGAAAGTGTGTTTTGGCTGAGAATTTTTACTGTGCCGTTTCACAAATACGCTTCGCAACTGTCGCAACGTTCTTACAAATGAGACGAACGCGCCATACGATTGAAAATATACGTATATTATTTAAATCAACGATTTACAGCGAAGGAAAAACGTACAACTTTTTATTTTGAGCTAATGAACAACGATCGTTAGATTTTTCCAATGATTAAGTAAGTAAATTTCAAGAAATTCGTCTCATAGCGTAGAATTCTAGGTGTTTTCACTTTAGCAGGCATAACGGCCCAAACAAACATAACGGTAGTTAATTAAACAGCTTGGCTTAATCGCATGACCGTTTTTGATACTATACGTGCCATTTCTAACATAATTGTCTTAGATCGATAATAAAGTCACATCTATATTCCGTAGACATGTTCAATTAGCGTTGTACGATTGCGTTAACATCGTATCTATATCTTTTCAACTCTAGAAAATTGCATTGAAAGATAATTCTCTGTTATATGAAGGTAATTGATCAGACGAAATTATCTGCTCTTGAACTTACGCTTTTTCTTTACGTCTTCGTTGGAACTAGAAATATGTTTTCAAAATAAAAAGAACATCAAATTTTAACGATATAGTTTAACGATATATTTGACGAATATGTGCGCACTAGACTGATATTCAAGCTTTATATTCTCGAAAAGAACATTTTATTCTACGAAGTAACGAATTGAACGAAATAACTCGCGTCCCCGTTTTTCGATGTTCACAAACGCAGTGCCTTACGAATTGACTTTTATGGACGAGATACCTCGAATTCTAATGAAAAGATGTGCGACATATCTCGCCCAAAGCGTCACACGAACGATATTACGTCGCGAGATACCAAGTACAAAATATCACATGAACGACACGGCATTGCGAGGTATCTCGTCCAAATCGTGTCATCGAAGACCTAACGTGACGAGATATTTCGTCGTTCTATGCAAAGGGGGACTAGAGCGTTTACAAACACGACTAGACATCTAGAGCAAAGTTATTGGTAGTAAATTAAAGTACAGAAGTAAACGTGAAAAATATTTCTGTATCAATGAGATTAAGCAATAGTGAAACACCGAGATACAGTCGTCGTTTACGGTGCTTGTGAAGAAAATTTTATGAGTGCGAATCGCTGTATGCGTTAAAATATTGTTTTCATTTAAACGCTTAGTGAAATGTTTGGAAAATCTAGCAATTTCTCAATACGAGACGTAAAACGACTAAAAATAGTAAGAAACGAAAGGTATTTTAATACTATAATTGCTACGAGCAATCATGGCAATCGATTCAATTCACTGATCACAACGAATGCATTATCAGCACGTGAAACACTGCGACGAAGAAGATATTTTACATAAACGAAAATAATATATTTTTACCAAATATCCTATTCACACGTTCACATTTACAAACTTCAGACGAGTACATTTTATTGTTGGCTCACTGATAGGACAGAAATGTTCTATCTTTGTATCTGAAACACTGTCACTTTGTTAGATAATTTATCATGTGAAACTCCTTTAACAATGTGTTACCAACACAACAGTTGCTGTGTACAATGAATGTGTAAGGTTTGAACCTTGAACCTTGAATGGATTGAACCTGCAGGACTCGTAAGCGACTCGTTCTCCGGACCTGATCCTCATTAGACTACTTTTTCCGAGAATATGCGAAAAATGAAGTTTATCGCGAGCTGCCAACGATGCACGAACATACGAACGATCGAATTACTGCGATCACACACTTGCATTGACTTTAAGAATTATTTATATAGACGATCATTTAAAGAATAATTACTGCTTCTTTGACCCATATACCTTCATAATTTATGCAAGTATTATACGTTACATTCGTGGAACTCGAGTTAACTTTTACATGCAAATAAAAGAGGGAGATAACAAAAGACTAATTATTATATTACACAATCCCCTCGATACCATAGAACTTTTGTTTGAAAAAAGATTTTTTATATAACCACTTTCAAAGCAAATTTAAAGTGATAAAATTAAATGATTCGCCCTGTATATTTTGAATATCAAAATATTTGAAAATCAATGTTTGTTACATAATGTTTGAATTATATCTTTGTATTGGTCATTTAAAAATGAATCATTTAAGAAAAAAAAGATACAACGTAACGACAAGCTAGTGAAGCATCTAAAATTTTTTAGTTTTCATTTTTTTCATTAAGACAGGAAATTCGAACAATTGCTAATTACGTACGTAATATATACATATGTATCATCGCGTACTTTTCAAGTTTGCCAATGGCCTTCTCACCAACAGTGAACTTGAGCGTCATCCGCATAGCGTTGTACAACTCCTAAGTAGGACAATCACATCCTTCCAGATACTATCTATACAAGCGTACACAGCATACATTCACGCATGCGAATTTCTATTTCTCGAAACCTCCTCTGCAACGAACTAATTTTATTTGCAGTTATTTTCTATATACTTTTACTAAATGTTGTTACTTATATAATCGATCAAAAATTTCTTTGTACTACGAGGGAAAATGTACATTTCAAATTTGGTAATTGAAAATTCTTTCTATTTCTTGAGACAATATTTTAGATATATCGCTATTTACTCATAAGCTAAATAGCATAACAAATCTCTCTACAGGGAAGGAGAAAGCAGAATAAATAAATTAAAAATTATATAAAATTATATATCGAACAACTCGTTCTAAGAATGGAAAAATAAATAGATAAGTAAAATTTAAGAAAGACATTTAATAAATCGAGAAATATGTGGAATAATATAAGATTGAATTAGATATTCCTTATCATTTATTGTTCGCAGCTGATACATCAAGCTATATGTATATGTGTGTATGTTGTGTGTAAAAATTAAAAAGCGCAAATAAAAGTAAAAAACCATTCAAGAATGAGAACGAAATATTATGAAAATGTTAAATTTACAGGAGTATATAATTACAAATGCAATAGTATCCAAGTGAGAAGAAATAATTGATTTACCTGACAAGAAAGTGCCAGCCAAAGAATCGTCGTCCTGAGCAGCGATCGATCCGCTAAGTAGGAGGAAAAGGACGATGCCCCCAGGGACTGTTCTTAGTATCATCTTCGCTTTCCTCATTCTCTTTCTCTCTCTCTCTCTCTCTCTGTCTCTTGCTTCCTCTTTTTCTTTCTTTCCGCTTCTTTTTCTTCAATTTAAAAAGGTAACCGCAAAAACAGTTAAAGAAAGACACACTGTGTCGTTACCCGGTTCGAACACGTGCGTGTCAAACTACTTTACCGCGAGTTCGGCAGCCACGGTATTATGTGGGCCCGCATTGCCTGTTAGACTTGTTTGACTGACTGACTGACTGACTGAGGAGGTACCGGGGCCCACTTGTGGGTCAGGGTGCGGGTCCCCTCTTTTACGCCAGTCAGAAAAAGGAGAGAAAAGAACGAAGGCGGAGAAATAGAGAGAACGATCGTCGACGACCTCACTAAGAATTACTCAAAAAGAGGGGGAAGGGTTGTTGGCATTAACATCAGATATTTATGCACGATATTTTAAATATGTACAATTCTGCTATTACAATTTATTAGTAATCCGTAATATATACATGTTTCTTTCCTGTTTACCTTACTCACTTCTTTGACAATAGATTAACAAACAGCTTTGAATCAAAGTATGTTTACAAACCATGAAGAATGAGCCATTTACTAGCATATATTATCAATAAAATTAGTGTAATAGCATTAACATATAACACAAATAGGCGTAAACCATTTCGATGATGATCGTTATACTCGGTTTTCTTTCATTAAATTTAATTACTGTCTTATGTTATTTATTGCTTTATATATTCTCTAATTTATTAATTTTTACTTATATTCGATTTTCCTCATTATCTGATCTCAACTATATCGGAATCTCTCTTTTCCCTATCTTTCATGTTCGCACTGCTCTTCCTCTTTGCCTCTCTCTCACTCCCCTATAACTTTTTTCTTCCGTTCTCTCTTTCTCACCGCATGTATATGTAAGTATATGTGCACGACTAGCGGTACTTTACCCGTAAATGTACGGGATACCGTACGATATTTCCCTTTGGAATTTATCGTTCTTTGCGCAACGGTCAATCCTTCGTAATCATAGTACTACATTAACATACGTCTCCTTAAAAAGTTCAAACAAGAAAATAACTTGAAACCCTATTATTTGTTTCAATATTCTACAAGACTATTAATTGTAAAAACAAATTTTTTTTTGGTATATTTAAATAATTCGTCACATTTTTCAAATTCTCTAACATATTTAATTATATCAAAATATACAATATTCTATTCAATATAAAAATTACACTTTACTAGTTAATAGCACTTCTTTATTAGTTCTAGTACAGCAATTATAGACACAAAATATAATTACATACACAAAACATGTAATAATAATAATAATTATAGTAATAATAATAGTAATAATAGTAATAATTAAAGTTTAAGTAGACCTAATTGCAATGGATCAATTAATGTAAATTTTTCTATGCATTCAATTAGCCATATAAGCGGAAGTGTTTTTATATGAGGCATATTATATTTTATACGTGGTTCATCTTTTTCTGGTACATATATGATATAATGTGTACATTTATATAAAGAATGAGTAGGTTCATTCGCAATGTGAAAAGGAATAAATAATCCCTGGTCTTTTATATTTTCTGGATTTGGTTCTCTTTTCAGAACTGTTCCACCACCCTCTTGTACTAGTGCTATTAATGCCTCTTTTGTTAATTGTATACCATTTGCATAAACGTTTTTTGACTGCCACGCAAAATAAAAATAACATCGATTGAAGAGACCTGGATTCTAAAAGAATAACCAGAAACATTCAATGTATTATTTAATTTTCCTGCACAATGTGTTTGCAATTAGTTTTACCTGTTTTTGTGCATTTTCTCTAGCTTTCTTTGGGATACCTTTAATCGGTGTGCCACTAACTTCAAATATTTCTAAATCTCCTTTTAGTATTTCGCTTATATCCATTCCTAATTGAATCCCTTTTATGACAAAAGATGCTATAAAAATTTATTTGTATAACTGTACACAAGGTATTAATCTAGAAACAAACTTACACTCGGTATTAAGTAACCAAGCTCCGTGTAAAAGTGCCATCATTACGTCATATGACGGTTGTACGACATTTTCACTATTAGCTTCTACTATGACATGAGTCACAGATGATCTACAATATATTATGTAATATTTATAATCTCCTACATTTAAAGATGTAATATAATGCTATATACTATAAAATGACTAAAAATATCATCGACATACTGAAATCTAGATACAATTTTAATTTTATTCTTTGACGCTATTTCATTCAGATGTCTTTTATTCTTTTCTTGTAAATCTGACATATATATAACAACCATATCAAATGCCATGGAAAGTGATTTATTTAAAGTATGACTAAGATCTTTGGTGGTTTCAAGTACATTATCCAATTCATTTTCATCTTTCAAAATATTCCACATCCTACTGTATGGCTCGCAATAATCTCTAAAATACAACATATAACATGAAATGAAAATATAGAATGATAATAAGAAGAGAAGTTTACATATATAATAACTATTATATTACTAACAACTTTGTACAGATATTGAGAATATCGATATATGTGTATATAATATATAGAATATTTACTTCGACAGTTTAATAAATCAATATTAAGTAACACATACATAGGTCTTTTTCCATAATCATCATACACATTTTTGTTAGCTGAATATTTTAATAGCAGTTTTGCTTCTGACAATCTATTTGCTTTAGCAGCTTCATGTAACGCCGTTCTGTTTCCTTCACCAGGTGTATTTGGTAATGCACCACATTTTAGTAGTAAATAACATATGTCGCTATAACCATAACTTACAACTTCTTGCTGCACAAATTATATTTTCATTATTCATATTCAATTTAAAAAGTTATTTTATAATGTAATAATTACCAAAGGAGTCCAACCGTTATAATCCTTTGTATTTGGATTTGCACCAGCAGCTAATAGAAATTTTATATGATCTTCTTGTATCTTCCCCTAATGTTCATTTCATAAGTTTAGTCATATCTTTTATTTTTTAATTGTTTATTATATTATATTATATATATGAGCATCAAAAATTTACCTTCAAACACGCAGTATGTAATTGTGTTTCTCCTTTACTGTTCTGTTTATTAATATTTTTTTTTGGTATGCGATATTTTAAATTACATACTGTAGAATTGATTCTGTTAGGTGACTGTATCGAATTTGAAGTTGTGGCTGCATTCCATAAATCTCTATTAAATTTATGTTAATTTAAAATTGAGTAGAGCATATCATATTAAAATTTTATTTGTATGTATAAAACATATTTAGTATAAAATTTTGGAATTAACTATAATCAGATATTAATAAAGTCTCATAAGATTAGATACACTTATTCGCATATTTGAAACAATTTAAATATATCCTAAAGAATGCAAATACAGAAATATGAAAATTTATTCTTTGACTTTTATAATACCTTTCCTGTATTATTTCTGCAATATTATTGCAATGAGATATAAGACTCTCAATTACATGATCGCTACATGTTTCAATGGGCTGTACAGGTATCTTACATATTATACATAGTGAATCATTCCCAACACACTGTTTACAAAAGAAATGACCACAACTGGTGTATCTTGTTGCATTTATTGGCTCATTTCCACTACACAAAAAAAGTAAAGAAAATTATAACATACTTGTTTATACATTTTAAAAAATGCTAAATATATGAGATAAACTATGTAAGAAATATGAAATGTATTATTATAATTAATCAGGCATGTTAATTTTTGGACATATTTTTTAACTGTAATATTAAAAACAATTTTAATAAGACTGTAAAAATAAGTTCAAATTTTATCTTCATACAGCAAGTAAATAATGGAACTTAAAAATAAAATATATATAAATGACACACACACACACACAAATTTGAGAAAATTTAAAAGACAATATAGATATAAGTTTGTTAATTGTTTTAAGTAAAATATTACCATTTGTTACACTTTAACATATTTGCAAAGTCTTTTAAAGCGTCACGAGTGTTCTTCCATGAAGTGTCCATTTTCAATTATTACTATAGTACATATACGTATATTCAAAAAATTTCTTTATCATTCCTTTTATAAGCATCTATTAAAAGTTAACCATACCAAGTCCAATTATAGTTTGCGTGATTAAGGAGTTTGTTAAGTTTGAAGAATACATTTTAATGGATATAAAATGACTGTAGTAGTTTTCAATGTGTAAAATTCAAAAAATGCAACTCTTAACTTTAGGAGCACAGTAATTCAAAAGTTATGTGTATATGTCCTCGAGTTTATAACCATTAAACCGAAGTTTAACCAAAATATATATATAGATATATATATAGAAACACTTTTCCTTAAGGCATTAGAAGTCTTTGTTTGTTGAAACGAAAACGGAGTTAAACTGTTGAACTTCACAATAAACAGCACACACTCGTTCACATCACCAGAAAGGAAATAAGAGTGCTCACGCTTATAGAGCTGGTTGCTCCCGGACTAGTGCTGCACCATGCAACCAAGTGCTGAGTTTAATTGATGTTAGCATATACAAGGACCCATAAAATTAGGGATCTATCCTGTTTGGTCGCACACTAGCATAGACAAGAATCTATCAAGTTCCACGCTACAAGAACCTATCTAACTGTACGGTTCTATGGAAAAGTTCATATCTATTTTTCTATTCGAGATAGACAAATATAAGAAATGACAAAATCGCGCAATAATGAAACTAATTGTAAGTTGCCTAAGAAAGAGAAATTAATTGTTATAATATAATTCTGTACTATAACTATAATTTTGTACGATGACACAAAGCAAAGTTAGAAATAGTACAAAAAACATAATCGAGATAGCAGCCAATTAACTCATATTATTTGCTATATAATTCATAATTATATCATATTATATGATACAATTAGTAATTATATGTCCCAAACCCAGTGGAAGAAATTTGGGCATTTCATAGACGCAACACTACGTATAAGAACGCGACAATTAATCAACGCAACGCTACATCTTAAAATGATTTTAATATAAAGTTACTATCTATAAATGAAAAAAAAAATTAATTCAAAACTAACGTGTCATTTTAATTCGCCTTTAAATAAAAGAAAACGCGACAAATTCAAATTCTACTTTTCGACAAATTCTAATAATTCACGATAGAAAATACTAAGAACAATCGCGACATCTTATAACTCGCAACGCTAAAGCAAACGCGATCATCTTCCCATCGTAACGCTAGTCCAAACCGAAATCAGTACTTTTTCGTAACTCTAATTGATAACACGAAATTTAGACTCGCAACGCTAATTTCAAAGACCGCGATTAGCCCAACATGACGATGGGTCGACATGTACGTTGGCATCATGCAGATCGCTGTCCGTTCGCATGTGCATGCTCGAGCAATACGTAAACGTTCGTGTCGAAACCCACTCGCGATCGCGACCGCGAAATTAAAAATATCGATAGGTAAAGCCAGAGACGATGGCATGTTCCATTCGTGCCTAGCTTCACCGTCGATTTTTCGAACGAAATTTCCTGAAACTGGTTGAACACGCGAAAACGCGCCTACCCGACCAGAGACTGTGTCAACCTGCCCGACCCTACCTACTTATAATTGACAGACACACCAGAAAATGTGCTACCTATCCTACCTAGCCCTATATTTAAAAAATGACAAAACATGCACACCAACATATTCACTCCTCGATTCTCATACATAAGACTCGGGCGCAAGAACCTACACTAGAGAAAACGTCCCGGGACGCCTCCGACACCCGAGTTTTACACACAATTCAAACTGCTTATGTATTGCAAAATATCTTCTAATATATTTTCAAATATTTATTAATATTCTAAAATATAAAATCAATTCTTTCCTCAGGAAGAATCCAATTGCGAATGTTCGTTATCAGAGTTTGAAATATGGTTTTTACTAACATATTATGCTGCACTTTATAAAGATTCGACAATGCTTACAATAAATTAAACGTTCTTAACTAAACATTCCTGAAGTGATTCAGAGTATAATATAATCTTGCAGCGAAACATGTCTGAACATATCTTACGCAGATTCTTTCGAAAAAATAATAAACTGATTTTTCTCGTACAAATACGTAAAAATATAATAACTTCGTAATAGATTCTCTAATAACAATTAAATAATTCATATAATTTGATATATATTGATATAAAACATTAATCGTTGAAAAGTGATTTTTTCATCTTAATATTTTCAACAAATTATGCAATTATTTAGAAAATAATATCTATATATCAATTGTAAGTCGCATAGTAATTATACAGCAAATATTATCATTGATCCAATGAAAAGAGAAAATAATCACGTACATATGTCTGCTTTGTTATAACTCAATCATTACCAAATCTGCATGGGAAACCAACGAATTCATTATTAATCAATGTGTCATCCATTTCGTATCAGTTCGAATTATCGATTATTAATCATCTGTGGCGTCTGTGATGTGAACCTCTATTTTTCCAGTCACGTGACCAGACAATAATCTGTACAAAAGAAAACCAACAATTTCAAATAAATGTATGGCAAAAAATCAATAATTTACAATAACATTACAATAACTAAACAAATTACAGTAAGATAAAGAAATAATAAAATCCACAGTCTGCCTCAAGGCCGGTAATATGAATTTTCGATCATTTTAACTATCAAGAAGAAATGTATAGTTTACAATAATGAAACCAATTACAGTGAAATAAAGTAATAATATAACCCAAATTATACCTCAAAGGCCGATAATATGAGCTATCGACGATTGTAACTTGTCAAGTACGCAGTCAATGATGAAAATAAAAGAAAATTTCTTAATTTTACTAAGATTATGATTAATAAGTGATTAAATACGAACGTACTATTTAAATGAAGCAGATAGAAGTGTAGAAATGTTGATAAAGTCGAAATCAAAGTACTAATAATGACAAGGTAACGGTCGACGAGACGAATTTTCGCTCCACGACTTTCAAGACTACAATGACACCTCACGACACGAAACTACGACATCCCAATATTTCGGACCAATAGGAAAGCTACATTTGACGTAACAATAGGAACGCTCCAATAGGAACCCCAATAGAAACGCTCAATTTTATTTGACAATATTCTGCACCAATAGTCACGCTCGATTTGACTTCGAAATATATTGCACCAATAGGAGCGCTCGATTTTCGTATATACGAGCGCGCGCAAATTTATCGTATTCAAACAGTGAAATTGATGAAATTGAGGAACAGAAAACATATATAAGATAATGTTCAGTAACAATTACGAATAAGATTACGTTCTTAATGAAAAGCTTTTATGTCTTACACGAGTGACGCTGATATTGACAAAATATGACAAATAGATAGGCTAATATTTACATTCGGCAGTGTAGATAAATTTCTTTTGTATCTTTTTATATAATGCAATAATATAATTGACAAAAATAAAAATAACTGACAAAAATGTAATATAAAGAAAAAAGGCACACGGTATCGTTTTGCCTATCCGAAAAAGGTTGGTCCAAATCCTAATAGAGACTTCTTTTTATAATGAACGTAATAGTTAAAAACAATTACTTTTTTTATTATCGGTAAAACCGGACGAATATACGCAATATGTTAGTATTACGTGAAAATATGTTAAAATTGAACTATTTACAGTTTTTAACACGATTTATCAATGCCTTGCAATTGTTTGCTTTGCTAGTACACTTCAATAAATCAAAATGAATCAAGCACATCAACGTCAAAACCACCGCATAAAGTTTGAACAAACAGTGCCTTTATTATGCTTTATGATTTCACTGTCATACTCTTTGAGCATTGTTTTATTCTTTTAGAAATCTCGCTGTACATATATATACATATATGCACGCACATATATATACATGTATAATTATATACGCATATAATTATATACACATATATTTATTGTTAATAGATACGTATAGCATATAATCCTAATAATCGTCGAAATACAAAAATACACACGTACGATGCAGAATGATATATAAATTTTTATAGGAGACTTATTGTAACAGACAGGATATTATTTCATATTAATTACTATAAATGTATACATATCATATGAAGCATCCTATATACAGTACTAAGTCGCAAAATAAGTATACAATATTATAAACATTCAATAATTCATATAACTCACATATTTTATCTATTAGTTGTCTATTATCTATTAGTTAGTTTACCAACAAATACGATTCATGTATGTAATAATATTTTACAAGAAAACGTTAATAATGTTGAAAGATGTTTTTGTATCGGAATCAGAACATTTTGAATTAATAATCGATTAATTTTCATTATATATGTATACATATAGTATACAGTTATATACGTATACATATAATCAACAAAATTTATTATTTAAACAGAAAAAGGATAATGAAATGAATTTACCACGATAACAAGCCATGTAATATTGCCAAATCTAATTTACAGTATACAAAAACAAATGTAATATATAAACCTATACATCTGAACCAATAGAGATCTGTAAAACATTTTGTTCATATTATATCATACCTTATTTTTTTTTTGTGATGTCACATTTTACCAAAATTTGTGATAATTAAGTAATCTGCATTAACTACGATTTTTTAAGTTTACTAAACAGAGAAACTTTCTCCGCATCCACAAGTTCCTTTGATATTTGGATTATTAAAAACAAATTCGGAACTTAATTTAGTTTCCACATAATCCATTTCAGTACCTAGCAGAGACAACTGTGCCTTTTTGTCGATCATAATGCGAACTCCATCTTGAACAACCTCCTCATCAAGTTTACATTTTTCTTTGGCATAATCAAGAGTGTAACTTAGACCATTACATCCTCGTTGTTTCACACTGACCCTTAAACCGATCTGAAATAGGAAGTAGTTTTTATGCAATATCTGGCTCTAAAAAGTCAGCTATTTTATATTACAAAATATTTTACATCAATTATTAATATCTTGTATAATTTATAATTCAACAATTATTCTTGGAACAAAATCAACTTAATTAGTACTTAGTTGTAAGAATATTCAAATCTTTAAAATTGAAATGGTCAATATATGAAAATAAATTTATTTTAAAATAAACACAGTGTTTTAGTTACTTTATAATAAATAAGAAGGTATTAAAGTAGAGGTCAAACTGTCTACTCACAAATTCGTTTTTGTCTTTTAATAATTCCTTAATTTTTTTTACCGCACTTGATGTCTGTAATAAAATAATTATAACATGAAAATCTAAAATATTTTTGCTTATTTGGAAATGGCAAATATTTTTATAAATAAACAAATTGGTACAAGATTATAATTCTCACAATTTAGAAATGAATACATATTCTATTATATGGAATAATATGCTGAGATTAATTATACAATGTGTGATATATGTGTATAAAAACAAAATTCATAAAAAGGATATAATCATTATTATCTACAGATTATTTATTATTATTTTTTTTTACAATGCTCTACTTGCATTTGATGAATTTTATTAAATGTTACAACAATATTCTACAAATTTAATACAGTTTCATATAACTTAAAGAAGGAACTGAGATATTTGTTATATTATATTAAATGTCAATATTAATCATTCAATTACAATTAATAAATTCATTATTTTTTTATGTATAAAATCATTAATTTTAATGAAGATATCGGTTAAAATATTCTAGATTTATATCTGTACAAGTGTCTGAGAATATTTATAAATATTTGTTGATACTTATATTTATGTCACACATTATGTGATTATATTTAACTTTTGATATAAATAGTAATACAAAGTCAAATTATACATGTTTACATACCGAATAATAGAGAATAACTTAATATTCACTATACAAAGTTCTTATAAGATATTTCATAACTACAAAAAGAAATGTTTATCCACAAATTAATAGCTAATTATTGATACATATCTTTTATTGTTTTGTGAAAATTATAAACAGCTAAAATCATGGAAATTTCTATGAAGATAAATAAGTAGTCAATGTGTTATTATATGTAATAACATTGGTTTTAAGAATAAGAATTATACATCAACATATCAACATAGACTGAAAACTGAACCTTAACCTTTCAGTGTTCAAAATATACATACGTTCGTAGCAATATTAACTAACACCATGTACCAATAATCTAGAATTATTACATATTTATATATGTGTATGTTAATTATTCACTTACTAATGTAAGCGCAGCTCGTGTAGCAAGTATTTTTCTACCTTTGACAGCACGAACAGTAGCTGCAGCAGCTACGGAAGAAGCCATATTGATCTCGTAATGTCGATACTGCGTATGAACACATGTAAAATATATGTGTGTACAAGGAATGATATAACTATATTCATAAAAACATACACAGGTATAGTAGATGATGCATTTAGAACACAGAATTTTAGGATTGACGATTGACATCGACTGAATCGCTGATATACATATGTATTTCCATGCATCAGTGGACCGAATGCTGCCAAATTGCAGTAACAAACAATGAGGAATTTTCTACGCACCGGTAGACTACAATTTTTAATATAGCAAAGTCGATTCTGTAAGATTGTTTCGACATATGTTCAGGTTATCCCAAATAAAGGTAGCAATAAATATAACATCAGAGAGAAAAGATTAAGATTGTATTTAATTTGTAATTGTATCATTTATTTAACACTTGGGTAAATTGAACATAGTACAACGTAGGTATCAAGTATCAATTGAAAGGTAACAAACAACTATCGAATAACCTTTTTCACTTCTCGTGGCAAATGGGAACTGCTACGAATCAACGTAATAATATAAGTTTCATTAATCTACTTGCATACAAAAACGATCATTATAATCGATTAAAATTGCTCAGCGGGCAATAAAGTTATAAATTTGAAACTGAAGTATGCACGTATCATTTTCTCAATGTCCTTTAACCTAAAATAGAAGTATGCGATATAGAAGAAATTTGAAATCGCACTTCACGTTTAACGCGATAAACCATACGAATTTTGTAAAGAGTAATAATTTGGACGCTATCCAATTCCAATTATAATGTTCTATCACATAATCATAATATTCGGATTTCGAACGTTATTGGTAAATTAATAGGTAAGCTGAATATTAACGAGAATAAAGTAATCGATAAAATTAATAGTTGATACTATTCGTGGAAATTTATATATCTTATTCGTTTCTATAAGTAAAAGTATTACTTATATATTATTTTGTATAAATTATAGAATGTGTGAAATAAATTTGTTAATGCGTCTGAGGAGTTTTTCTGTGAAGATAACAAGCACGTAATGCATTACCTGAAAGATGTGTCTGTAAACAAACGTCAGCTCAACGTTACTTAATAGACTTTTAAATAATTTACATTAGAATGATTAATATAACATTGATATATATATTAGCTGAGCTGAAGTTTTATGTACTAATGTAAAAAATAATAATTTGCACGTCAAATGAATTTGTTGCGAAAACGTGTATTAAAACTCATAAATTGTTTTGACGAAAGTAAGTATTATTGTTCCTGGAAATGTGATTACGACGTATTATAAAATTAGTTTTCATACCGATCAACATATTCCTCGAAATAAAACTCTTTAAAACATAACCTCCGCTGTTACTACATATACAAATAAACGTGTCGTTACTTAAAAAAATGATGACATACTGGCCAAATTTCTTTTATATGACTGTAAAAACTATATTACTTTGGTTGCAGGATCTTATTAAAGTAGTTATCCGTCAGGATGCCAGGGAAGATAAAAGTAAAAGTATTGGCGGGTCGCAACCTGCCAGTAATGGATCGTTCTGGTGATACGACGGATGCATACGTCGAATTAAAATTTGGCAATATAACGTTTAAAACAGACGTATGCAGAAAATCGCTCAATCCTCAATGGAATTCAGAATGGTACAGGTTCGAAGTTGAGGATTCTGAACTGCAGGATGAGCCATTGCAGATCCGATTAATGGACCATGATACCTATTCTGCAAACGATGCAATAGGCAAAGTTTATATAAACTTAAATCCATTATTGTTGCCTGGTGTTCCTCCCACAGTTAAAAATATCTGGACATTAGAGGCTGCAATGAATACCAACGCTGGCTCTCAGAGTGGTGTGTATTTGTTCTTAACGGTAGAACATTCAAACAAATTTAATAAGATTTTATTCTAGGTTCTGTTATGACTGGATGGATACCAGTGTATGATACAATGCATGGGATTCGTGGCGAAGTTAATATTATTGTTAAAGTAGAGTTATTTTCTGATTTTAATAGATTCAGACAATCTTCCTGTGGAGTACAATTTTTTTATTGTAAATATATAGAGTATTTATCAAACATTAGAAATTATTTTTTTAAAATGTGGTATGTAGTATAATGTTCTTTCAGCACCAAATATACCTCACGGATATCATACTCAAAGTATACACGGTTTTGTAGAAGAATTAGTTGTTAGTGATGATCCTGAATACAAATGGATTGATAAGATAAGAACACCCAGAGCCTCAAACGAGGCAAGGCAAACATTATTTTTTAAACTAAGTGGAGAAGTTCAAAGGAAAATTGGCTTGAAAGCTCTAGACCTTGGTGGAAATGCTGTTATTGGGTAAATTACAGACACAATGCATAAATATTGATTGTAGAAGTTTTTATCACACTATTTTGTCATAATTAGGTATCTACAAAATTTTGACCTGGAAGGTGAATCTGGAATTGTAGCACGGGGGATAGGTACAGCCGTTACACTTGTGAAATTGCAGGATACCTTGAACTTTTCATCTGACGATATAGAAGAGTAAGTATATACAATACTGTTCACTGTATCGCATTTAGCTTAATCTTTTATAGACCAGTTCTGCGTTAATCGTACCCTAATTCTTACACACTTAAATTTTTTACCAAGTATCTTTTAATATAACAATGTTGGTAATACTAAAAATATATTGAAGTGTTCTGTGTTGTGAATTATAATGCTGATTATTTAATCTGAGAGATGAAGTTTGTCCTACTGCACATTTTTTGTACAAGTACGAATTGTTATACTGCTTATTCATAACTAAGTGCATGTAAAAGGAATCAAACTATTATTTTTCAATTAAAAAGTTACTAATTTTTTTAGTTAATTCTAGTAGGTGATAAAATATTAATTAAACTTTTTATTACTCAAAAATAAACATTAACATTTAGTCAACAAGTACTTGATACTGATAATGTGTATTTATTTCATTTTCAAATATATGGTTTAAAGTTTGATGCGTCTGTATACAATAGATAAATAGATTTTAACCACTTTACATTCATAGTGTATCACATATTTCAAGCGTATTCGATCTCATTTCAACTTCTACGCATTGGGTGTCCTATTTCTCTGGAATTGTTACTTTTACATAAAAAGATATAAATATTTTATAATCTTTTTATCCCTATATTCCGTTTACGTACTATTTATTATTTATTTTGAGAAACGTTTCATTTCGTGATGCGATTGCTAGCGTAAAAATATAGACTACAAAAGCTACAGCAATACTTTATAAAACTTCTAATCAGTATATAATTTTTTTAGGACACCCGGTATGTAGAAGCTAGATCGAGGTCTGATGCGCGTGCATTAAAACCAGGACGATGTGTGTAGAAAACGGAGCACTGCGATAGACTGGAAATAAGTAGGTACGCTACACGCGCATCCAACTTTGATCATTGATAGTAAAAGAGATTAGAGATCTTTAATTGAATGAAAAATATTGAGAATTCTTATATACGAACTAATTAGGCCTTTTTCTTTCTATCCACCTGCATGTGTCAACATAGGGCATTCTTTTCACAACACAAAGCACAAAAGGAACGTACAGGACTCGATGAGAGTATGCCGTTATATCCCGTTACTTCCACTCATATCCTTGATCCTCGTTTTGCGAGTACACAAACCACGCGTGTAAAGGATGATTTTCCACATCATTCAAAGATATCCAGAAATCCTCGGCGAATTATAACAAAGACTGAATGTCCTTGCCGTAAATTACGCGACGTAAGAACTATTGAGAAGTCATCGGACACGAATAATTTAAAGAAAACTCCAGTTTCATACCCAACTTCAACTGAATCCATTATTCAAGATGCGTCCATAAGAATGATGCTAGCGTTGGAAGATGAAAGAGGTGAAAGCAAAAATATATTGGACGTCCGCAAAAATTTGAGGAGACTGTTTAGTACAAGTGATACAGAAAGTAAATCTAGTACTTCTTGGTTAAATAGTTCAGCTAGGTCTTCCGTTGGAAGTATTCAATATTCAAAGAAAGGGAAAGCACTTAAGGACAGTAAAGAAGGAGTTGCCGCCCTTTTAATAAAGTCTATACATAGTGTTCCTTTGGAGCATGTTAAGGAAGATCATGAATTATCAACAGCCCTTTCTCTGTCTGATAATACGAAGGAACGCGAAAATGTCGATGAACATGCTATCCAAAAAGGAAAAGATAAGGATAATTTTAAAGGTGAAATTTATACCGTAACCCCGAAAGAACAGATGAAGAGGGAACACGATTCTTCGTTCGAAGAAAACACATCTAGCTCTAACGGCTTTTCGAATGAATCATCAATTGATAGTACTAGTTATAATATTTTAAACGATTCAAAATTTTCAACCGACGAAGAATTGGACGTAATCGATCAGTTTAGGAAACTTCGTAGAGCCGATACTTTCCCTTCATTAAAAAGAAAACCAACGCAAGTAAGGTCACAAGGAACAGATAGCGATACGTGTCCTCTTCACGAAGAGAGTACATCCCCTCCACTTGTTAAATGCCTATCTATGAATCAAATATTGACATTTAATTTCGAATTTGCTGCAAGTTTGGAAATAAGGAAAGATCATCCGCAAACAGCAGCAGCAGAGTTTAATAAAAATCTGGAAGGTGGGAAAGTTTTACAAAGCCAGCAAAGTAGTGAAAATTCACAAGACTTTAATCTTCCGCTCGCGACGAGTACGCCCGTAGAAAATTCTGTAGAAGAAACGAAATCGGATTCTTCAATTATTGATGTAACAAAAAAATTAACTGCTCTTGTTACTGATTATGAAAAATGTGACGAACTTAAACAATGTAATCAAATTTCTGTAATAAGGGAACCTACTTCAGAAGATATTTTGAATGATGTGGACAATATGAAAGATAATGAATCATCTTACGCCGATGATTGTGAAGTACCTATCTCGGCGTATTCTCTGTTGCAAAGTGCAAGTAAAACTGAAAGTAAAGATAAGATAGCAATACCTAGGCGGATAGATAGAGATTTCTTTCAAAGATTTCCTTCTGTGATTGATGAGGTAGATGAAATCACTTTGAAAGGCTCTTTTAAAGATAAGCAAAATGCTGAAAGATTAGAGGAGGGCGATGCATTAAAATTAACTTTATTAACACGATCACTTCCATCATTACAACAGTATGAATTCTCTACTGCAGAGTCAAATTCAAGAAAAGATCTGGATAATAAACTAACGCCAGAAACTATGTCGAAAACTTCGTCTAGCATCGAAAGTTTATTACAATCTTCGTGCAACGAAACTTTTGATGTAATTCACAAGAATAGACAACGTCGTATGTTAGATTTAATCAGAATAATTGACACGAAAATGATGGTGCATCCGCTTCATCATAATAACAACGATGGTCACTTTAGAAGGAAAAGACGAGATAGAGCATGCAGAAATATTAATCCTCGGAGTTTACATCAGAATTTGCATAATCAGTTTCTGAAAAAACACCTCCACAATCACAAACGAGCAAAAGTTACACGTGTGTCCTCGTTCTCTAAAGATTTTCCTTTAGGCGAATCCATGCCAACATTGCGTACACCTGACACCTCGTCCTACAATTCCTCTCTCGAGAGTGTTATCATCTACGACACGCTAATTCGATCACATTTATGCAGAACAACTGAGTCCTTTTATTCGAGAGATAACTTCATAACCAAAAGATCTACAGTCGATCCGAAAACGTACGAGATTGCTGCGAAAGAATTAACTCTAGATGCACAAAGCAGCGATTCGTTTAAAAATGATAGTAACACCATAGAAATGAATCAACTAAAGCCAAAAGATACTAACCATTCGACATCATTCACATCTGTAGATCATGCGGTACATGAGAGTCATAGCATTTGTAATATAAGAAAAGCATTAGATCAGGATGAATTAACTAATATTACTAACACTGCTAATATGACTTACAACTCGTGTGTGTCCCCTCCTTCCCTCGATCATAGGCAACAAGATGAGGCATCTCTAAGTCCGTCTTATCCACTTCCGGCTGTTCCTCCTATGGTTTCAAAAGTATGCCAATTACCGACGACTAAGGCACAACCCACTGCCCCGTTGCATCGAAGATCCAGTGATTCCGATTTGAGCATTACTCCAAAAGGTGAGCTTTCTTAATTATACACTAATTACATCTCTATCTAACTTAAGTTAAGATAGAGAATGTAGAACGTATTTATTTTTGATCAATCTGGAATGACTCGTGAATATACATATTTGGAGTTGTTTTTAATGTAGTGCCACGAGTGCACTTTATTCACGAAATCCATTGATCTGCAGGTGATTTATTATGGGTCAAAATTCAAATTACAGGGTGCCTCATAAAGTGAGTTATAGCCAGCAAAGAAGAAATTCCTGAAACAAAAATAGCATATTTCATGATGATCCTACATGGTTCTAGGTAATTTCTTTTTTAATTTATGTATGATTAAGAGTATCATTTCCTGAAAAATTATTTTCTTTATCTCCTTCTTTGCTTATTACTTACCGAATATCTACATTGCTGAACAAGGAATCACTTTATGAGACATTCTTTCTTTATGACATGTAATTACAATACATGTTTCAATAAATATTTTGTTCTTAGATTAATTTATTTCTTTGTAACAAAAATAGAAAGTGCAATGTACATTATAGGCAACTCATTTGGAGCAAATGATAGATCAACGACTGGATTATTGAAAACGTCAACTGCTGTGATAAGAACCATGAATCAAGATGCATTTGAAATGTTAGAATACCCATTTATTACGATGCAACAGTACCCGCCAGGATTTATTTTGCATATCGGTAAGCATTTCATTATTTAGATATCTTAATTTACGTTTATTTACGACTTTGTCGCAAAGTTTAATCATAAAGCGTGTACTTCGAGACAGGTGGTCTTGTAAGCTCAAGATCAGTCAAACTTCTCGAAAGGATCAGCAATTTAGAAGAACCCGAGAGTCGTGATGCCTGGTGGAAAGAAGTTAGAATGGAAGTTCGATCGCATGCGAGAGCATTAGCGTGTAACGTAGTGATTGGTTACAAAGAGGAAACTAGTATTTGGTAAAAACTAGGATAAGACATTTAAACGTAGTTTATGATGACATTGTTTTACGCTTTTTACTGTTACTCTTTTTCTTGTAGCGATGATGTCTGCGTGTTAAATGCATATGGAACTGCAGCAGTAATTAATCTTCATAGCTCAAGTCAGGATGTAGACAATGTTTTTGTTAGCAAAGCACAATCTGGATCCGGTGTTAATGCCACGGAAGTAGAACGCGAGAAAGCTCAACAGAAATCTGCACCTATAAAAGAAGAGAAAAGCGATACGGATACGTCTGTGCCAACTTCTATGCAAACCTGCAAAGTAAGGCATATGTCAGAGAGTAGAGATCACGAGAGAGATGTCCAATTTCAAAGTAAATGCAGTCTCTGTCATCTACCGTACAACGAAGCGAGTGTTCCGTTTCGTGTAAACGTTTCAAAATGCGGTATATGCAAACGTGCCAGAGTACCGGATGTGATGTTCACTACTATAGAGTTACCAGAAAACGTATTAATGACCGGACGAGGATGCATCATTCAAGCTACCGCGTGCAAAGCCAAGAAAGATCTCAGAGGAGAATTAAATGCCAAGGAGATATCCGATTGCTTACCATTTTTAGAATACGAATTGCATAGTTTACTCTTAAACAAATTAAAAGTCAAAGGAATGAATTCGATATTTGGCTTGAAGTTACAGATCTCTGTTGGTGAACGACTAATCATTGGTATGGCTGTGGGTACGGCTATATTTTTAACCGCCTTACCCACACCCTCTGTTCCACAAATTGCCTCTGGAAATTCTTGGCATAAAGAGGAGCAATTAGCAGAAATTCAGAAAACTTTAGTCGAAACAGTCAAACAGAACAGAGAATTCTATCGGCTCAAATCTGTTGGGGTAGGTGTTTTATCGATCATTTTTGAAATTGAAAATAATCAATAATCAACTTATGTATTTGTTATAGGACGTTGAAAATGGACGTGTCACAGCTTCTGATACCGATGAATCGGACGATGATCTCCCAGATTTAGATTTTAGCGTAGGTCCGAGAGATACTTGTGTGCTAGAAGTCGATGACATCGAAGATATGGATAGAATATCGTTACTGATGGATGATAGGCCTCCGGAGGATTTCCACGTAGTAAATACTCAAACGATTCCTGGTTTAGACGAGTTGGAAATCGTGAGGAATTTGCAAATGTTTACTCAAATTTCGAGAACGAAAATTCCCACTGGACAATTTGCATCAATGCCCTCTAAATATTTTGCTAGATTACTTCAGGTACCGTTGTATTTAGTTTTCAATCGTTAATTTACGCGTAATAAAATCATTATTAATTTAATCGTAGATTAAATGATTGATCTTTCGTTTCAGTCTGTATATTTCAAATTAAGAAGAATGATCCCCTGTGCGCTCTGTGACATGCAATTTAAGTTGGCGCTTCCCGAGCCAGATGAAATACAATTCACAGTAATTGGTATGGCCCTTGGATTAGGAGATCCTGTAAAAATAAATAAATCTAAGAAAAAACTGATAAGTCATTCTGCAAGTAAAGACCAAGTTAAAAGACAAGGTAGGTACCATAAGCTGTTTACAAATTCTTGTTATACTCGAAGTATTTATTAATTAAAATGTATTATATATTTAGATGATAGCGATATGATATTTAATCTTGACGTGGATCATACGGAAGTCTCGTCGGATAATGTATCTAGCAGCAATATGAATTCAGCTACCTTAGTTCATGCGCCATCGCTGAAATCCCGGACTCGTTCGCCATTACGATCCAAGATTTTTACAACACGTAAACATAAACATGTAAGTGTTTCGATGTGAGAAGAATTATCTTGTGAGGCATACGATTCAAATGATTGTGATTATAAATTGTAATTAAAACGAACAGGTGCCTTTAAAGGGAAGGTACGGTGTAGATATAACACCTCTGTCTTATCTACCGGGTGGCCGCATAGAAAGGTATCTAGGAAATTTAAACTTTTTCTTCATTCGTGAGAGCACATCCATCAGAGAAGTTAGTATTGTTTTTTACATGAATGGATATAAGAAATAAATTGACGAAAATTAATAATATTCTACCTATTACAGAATGGTGGTCTGAGTGGATTTACTCATAGTTTTGTGATGGAAGTTTTGGCAATCGTTCGCGCGCATATTACGGCCTTGGGTGGTAATGCGATGGTAGCATTTTTTATGACTAAGTGCGTACTCCTCCACAGTCCGCACAAAAACCAAGTACGTATAATTTTTCTAACCTTTAGTAAGTTCGACTGGTGGAATATAGCTAAGGGAAAGTTATATTTTAGGGTCAATGTTTAATAAATGTCGGTGGAGATGTGGTATCCGTGTCGTATTTCACAGACGAAAAACACTGTGGTGTTTCAAATTGCTGACCCCAACCTCCACATTCTGCACCTCCATAGCTACAACCGCACTCCGAGAAGCAACGTCGCAGATTTGACTTCTCGCTGATCGACGAACTCCGTTAATCGTTTTGGACAGATCGTATCTTTTATCTTACAATCCTGTGATAGGATAGGGTTTGTAAATATTCGAATCTTTAGCGTATAAGTACTATAAGTTACGAGAATTCGATTGATGGATTTAGATAAGTTTATCAAATTTCGTAAATTTAGTCAAGCGGCTTTCTCTAACGAAAACGATAATTGTGTTACAAGACGCACATGTTCGATTCAGCACGGTCTTAGGTAGGCCTTTTAAGGAATTCTAAATGCTGCTTCGATGATTAGGTGCCTTGGAAATTGCACAGAAAATTTGCGAACAATTCTTTTGTCCAACGAAGTAGGTAGTCGTTGGAGGCAAATTGTATGATTCAGGCATCTGAATGGATTCCCATTTTTCGTTCGGTTGTAACAATAACAGCAAAAAGGAAAGACGTAGACGCTTCCTAAGTTCTGACACAGATGAAAGTGCGATGATCGATGTTAGTGTGGATAAGCGTTCGCTCTCTTTAAAGGATGATAACGATCGACGTTGCTGGCTCGTAAAAATGAATTTGCCAGTTAACATTTGTTTATAATTTTGCAGATATTAGAATAAGAGAAGGGTATACATATAAATAATCTTGATCGTTATGGGACAGAAATTCGAGTTTTACGACCTTTTTGTCTAAGATTGAGGAATATCTTTTCCGAAATTCAAAGCTACGTAAAATGTACAAAATTAGATTACGAGACAGAGTACGGCTTACGAAGTATCCTGTGTATTTGGATTGTTATGCATGTGTCTCCAATCCTTTACATTTGGTCGTTGTTCGTCGATAATCGTACGAATTTATTGTTATCGATTTAACGCTTGTTCTGCGAGAACTAAACGACGTGATAAATGTGCATTGCAAAATGTATTTGTGTTTTAATTTAACATAGTTATTGATTATTAATCCCTCTGTTACAATGTGATTAAATAAAATCGTCGTGTAATTAAATATTAAAATTTTTTAAATCACGTTTTGATATTAAAGCATCCTGTATTTTCGTTGTTTCTTAACGAGGAAAGAAAGATGATGTCATACAACAACTTTATTATAATTTTAAATGTTGAAATTTAATAAATAATTAAAATCGTTAAATAGTACATAAAACTGGCTGTCAAAGTTGTTTTTTCAATTTTACATCGTAACGCGATGACGCGAGAACGCTGCTAATTGTTTTATCGAAAAAACCACAAAATGAAAGAGTCATCAGTGCGAGTCGTTAATGCCATCATTATAGAATTTATTAGCAAGGAGATGGAAGGAAGAGAAACTTCTTAAACAGTTTTTAAATGAAAACAGAAGCTGCACGATACACGAGTAAATTTTCGGGATTTTAATCAGAGAGCCATTACTTTTGCTCGCTTATAGTTACTGTCAGATTTAATTATTCGATATTAAGGAGAAACACAAATTGATATATGCAATGTGAATCCAAGTAAGGATCTCTAAATGGGGTTTGCAGACATTTTTTTCTTCTTTCGTAGCTTGACGATACGGTGAATCGAACTGTTGGATCGTTTCAAGTGCGAGGCGTCATTTGCGTCGTATTTAACGACGCCTTCCAAAGCGTAGGAAAACATGATCCACGTCCTGTCTCTTAACGCCACTGTCTAGTAACGGGATGCTTTCGTGAAACCCTATAAATTATAATTTCATTACGAGATGTCCTTCTTTTTTCTTCTTCGTAATATAAGTTCAATCTCTACAGTTACGACATTGCGAATATTTTAAAACGAAGAAATACCTGATATATGATTATCCTTGTCATCGATATAGCTTTCCATCTCTGAACCAAGTTCGTATATCCTTGAAAGAGCGGCGCAAACCTTCCGGATCCTCGGTGGAAGATCATCCAAGAAGCCAGGATTACATTGGGTTGGTAAAGCTGCCAGGACATTGTTATAGGATATGGCCATGGTTGTCATTGAAAAGAGGATCACGATCGTTGAGCTCATCATCCTTTAAAAAAAGACATCGTCACACATTTTTCGTATAAGCGCTATTACATATATCGGAAGATTTCGACGGAGTCGTAGGCGTATTTCGGACGAAGAAAGTTTCAAGGAGATTAAAGACAAAAGAAGGTGAATGCGCTCTCGCTGACAAGAGAATTAGCTCGTTACTTATGAATACGCGAGAATTAATTTTCCGATAAAGAGTACGCGGCTAACGGTTCAACGACGTATTTTTAACGCGGCTATCAACGTGGTCAACAACTATGGTACAACGGAAGAACCGGACCGAGCTGTTCTTCCTCGAAGTTAAACCATAAAACGTCACTGTTGTTCGCGAGATAAACGGTAATTTCAGATATTTTACTCTCTTGCTTTGCCGAGTGACGATCAAATTTGCGAATAAAATGATCCTGAGAAATAAAAGAATCGTCCGAACGTGCAAAATTATGCGAATACTCTAAAACATCCAACAGGAAGATGGTTGAGAAAGGATCGCTTAATGTTTGTTTGGGACATGTATTGCGTTACACAAGACGGAATCGGAGTATCGAAGAAATAAAACACGCCGATTCCGATGTGATCTCCGAGGTGATCCGAGAGTCGGGAAATCGTATTACCAGTGCTACGTGACTGGAATGTTTAGTAGTTTTCAATTTATTCGAACTAAATATAAAACGAACACCACGGGAGTTAAATCGACGTGGAAGGAAACGGACAAACGAAACGCGCCTTTGTCGTAGTCGATGGCCAAGAAGCTCAAGAATGCCGGCTGCTATGTACGTACTTACATACCTGTGTACAACTTGTTGGCTGAAAGGTAAAGAGGGAAGAGAAAATTGTCTGTCGAAGAAGGGTCGTACGAGAAACCCTTTGGTTGTTTTTCAGCAAATTTTTAAAGACGTTAAAGTACCAACAAATCGATTAACGCATACGTCGTACGTTTAAACGGAAGTATACAGCTCCTTGAGCGATTTTATCATGCGTTTGATTAATAGTAATGCTCGAAGCGTATTATCATTCAGATATTAATAGCGGACAGTTGCTATTGATATCCTTAGCAATGAGTCACTAGAGGTAACTACATACGCGGAATATATACTATTGTTCTGTATTTGTAAATAGATATCGATGACACTGAGAAATGTAAATGTAATTATCGCTTGATTGCAGTATATCGTATATCCATTGTGTTATCTATTCGTTGTATAGAAGTGTAAGAGAAGTTTCTATTTCGCATCTTAAAAGCGAGTTGTTGCGACGCATGATACGGTGTATGTGCAACATTCTAAACGGTACTTTACCATGGTACGATTCGACGTACTCTTGGTTTTGTCGTCGAGCAGATTCAGCAAAGAAGGAGGAAAAGGATGCGCGCGACAGAATCTTCGGAATGAGATCAGCAATTGAATTTGAACGCTTTGTAGCTTTCTGCCATTCTGTTCGACCAGCTTAAAGCGTCGTGTTCTCGAGAGTTTCGCTGTATTCTAGCTCGACGGAATGTTCGAACGTTTTCCGCGTGTGCAATGCGACGCTGATACGAAAAATCAATTATTTACGATCGAATAAAACGAATACAATGGAACGAATAGTTATAGGTTTGCAGGAGTGAGAAAGCGGCGAAAAGAGGGGAAAGCGATAAATTAGCATTTTGGTTCGCATCTTGCGGCGTACAATTCGGTAAGAAAGGATCGACTCGTAAATAATTCGAACGCCTATCGATAGTTAATTAAGAGAATAGAATCAGTTGGAATTGCTTTGGTGACCTCGTGCTCTCCACCCCCTGCGGCGATCGAGAAATTATCTCTGTTTCCTTTTCTTTTTCCATCATCTTTCAGCCTCCACTAAACCCGTATCAAACTCGTTGATCGTAACATCCAAAAGGATTAATCGTTGGCCATAAAATGTTTGTAATACAGCGGCGATATTTTAGCGTGTTCGAAATATTTTAACGCGTTGGAGCGAAGCTTGTTTAACGAGAGAAGCGTAATTCTATAACGAAAGTAATTTCTGCCAACAGTGCAACCTTTACAAATTCCAATTCGAAGTTCCTTTCGCGTACCATAGGGCTTTCAAACTTTACGAATTTCATTTGTTTTATATAAAACAGTCGACCGGTAATCGCGTTACCAAAGTCGCCCCATCTCCTTTCGGCGACTGGAATCGCTTCCGGTTAATTTAATTTCGCTAAAAGGTAATTTACTAAGAGAGATACCGCGCAGCACGTATGATTTCGCAGGAAATTGGTCTTTTACAACATTTTCAAACGCCTGCGAGATACGCGCTTCCTGCCTCTTAAATATTCGAGACAGCTAGCACGGAATACGAAAGGACGAAAAGATGTACGTAAACGAACATAGTAGCACGAGTTTTACGCTTTTGAGTCGGAGCAAAACGCGCGCGATACGTGGAAACGTCCGACCCAAGCCGACGTTTACTACTTAACATCATAGTTCTCCTTTCCACGCTGATAAAACGAAGCGTCTTGTCCTTTTACGATAGTAAAACGCCACTTCTCGTTTCTCGGACAAGAAAAAAAAATGAATCGATCAAACGTATTCGTACGTCCATAATTCGTCCCAACTCGAACGAGCAATAGATATCGTCGGAGAATCCGTTAACGCGCGGAAAAACGATGACGCGAGAGCTCGATAATCGTCCGTTTAAAAAGACAACGCGTGTAACGAGCGACAAACAGTTTTTGACTCTTTCTCCAATCGACCCATCTGCCACGATCTTTTTTCACGCCCTCGATTTCGATCCGATCCGAGTCTCGCGGCGAGCGCGCGATTCTTCGCGCGTCGTTCTTTCTCCGACGAAGCTTAAAATTCGAGCCCGTTGCGAAAACAACGGGCGTTTATCTTCTAAACACTTTGGATCGAGCAATGATTAAATTTGCAAGCAGGGGATGTTAACAAAGGTTCATTGGAATTACTCGCCCGCGCTGTTTTAGGAAGACCTATGTAAATCTTGATGAACAGCTTGGGACACTCGGCGAGCTGTCCCTCGAGCTACCCTCGCGGCAGATCGATCAAGAAACCGAACAGATATCGCTCGCGGGAGATTTCAAGAGGAAATGAACGTCAGCTCTTAATCGAGTTTGTATCTGAAATATCGTCGCACTAGTTCACGGTCTTGTTCTATCGCGCGACGCGAAGAAGGGAGAAAAGCGAGGAAACGAATGGAAGCTCGAGGAAAACATTTGCAAAGAGCGTGGACCGTGAAATTTTCACGAAGAAGATTAGTGGCGCTGTCTTTAGATAGTCTCGTGGATAGGACAGAGGGTGAAACGTGTTAACGTAAACGTTGTACGATGTGCAGGATTAAAGGTAAACGTGGATTAAACGTAACAAAGGTTTGCACGCGAAACGTTCGTAAGAAACGTTTGAAAGTAAACAAGAGAGGAAAATTCTTGGAATCGAGATGGAGAAACAAAATACTCGATGGCTGGTCGTCCTTACGATAGACGCGAATAGGCTGTCCGGGATGTCAACTCCGCGCAAGCTATAACAAGGCAGCTTACGGTACCTCGTAGAAGATCAGGCAGCTCGAGTGAAACTTCTGTTTCAACCTCGTCCTTTTCTCGCAATTTCTTGTTATTATGTCGTGCGTGTTTCTTTTTCTTCTTCTTTTCTTTTGTAATATCTTGGAAACGTATCTCCGCGAGATTATATCTTGAATTATAAATACGATCGGTGTTGAATATCATTTATCACGTGTTTTGTAATAATTTGCTTGGTAATAGCTTGGCAACTAATTAACCCAATATCGGGTCTAATCCCATACTGCCGGTCTTGGAGAATAAATGAAAACCGTGGCTACGGGATTAGAAAGATTTACGAAAGACTTTGGTGATATAATGTTTAATAAGGAATTACGGTTAAACCGCGTGACTCGGCAGTTTTAATCGTTGCGATCTAAAAGTTCGCGCCGGGTACGTCTATGGTGAAATTGAATTTTGAATTTCAATGGTAAATCGCATTGTAAAAGAGAGGGATTCGCGGAGAAAAATTTATAACTCAGACGCGATGCAAGTAATATGGTAAAAGCGTAATATGATTTATACGGTCACCGTTGAAAGAATTCCTATGTAGATGTCGAAGAATAACTCGACGATCGTAAAGGATGCGATCGCGTGGGAACGTCGAACGAGATTTATTCGGAAGGAAGGACGCGCGCAATTATATCCTATTCCCTATGGAACGCATTCAACTTTATAATCTGGAAAAAAGCTTGGAACTCACGCAACAACTTGTGTATCGCGAACAATCCGCATAATGGAATCGTTTGATTTTAGAAATTTCACTTTCTTTGTGTTTCGGTTACCCGCGCCTACGATATTTTTCTACGATAATTTATATTTTTACCGTCGGACTAAATATCTTCGATAATTGCTCGTAGTACAGCCGCTCCGAAGGAAAAAAGTTCAACATCTTAAAAAATATCACAGTTCCTGTATCGTTCGTCGTTTCTTTCTTGCAACGAAAAATTGTAAAACAGAGGAACGTTTACGTACGTACGTACACGAGGTAGTCGAGTGCGGAGAAAAGTATTTCAAAATAATAGTAAATAATCGGAGGTCGGAGGGTGGGCGAAGAATGTCGTGACAGCATGCATATATATTGGAATTTCTTTCGACCGACAAACGTTTCGCGGACGTACGTTATACCGTTGGTCCGCGTGTTTCGCAAGGACAGGAAACGCTGCGAACTATCCCCTGAGACGGAATGTTCCACATTGTAGACCGAAATTAATGTTTGCGTTTGGAACAAGCTCGTTTCTTGCCCCGTCGCGTAAAAACGATGTTCGTGCGTGCAGGTGTGCGATCGATTGGAATTTTTCATTTGTACAAGGCACAGAAACGAGCGGGATGACGACGGTATCGACGTAATGGACGTGTTAAAACGTTCACCAAATAAGAGACAAAGTCGCGTAAAACGTTCGATAAAAGCTCTCGTTAAAAACTGAATCAAAGTGTTAAAAAGAAGATTAATAAGCCGCTGGCTTGGAACTCGATTACAGGGGCTTAAGGAAAAACCCGATTCGTAACTTAATTTAAAAAATTGATTAAAAAGCCTAACGAGGGTTGGCAGGGACGCGAGGAATATTCTCGTGCAACAAGTAACGAGTCCCGGGAGTCATCAAAGTTTCAACTTTCCGTTACGTTTATGAATAAAACTCAGCCTCTTTCGAAAACCTCGCGTACCTGGCTACTCGACGACTCGTAATTTGCAAATTATTCGACGGGTTCGGATTTAACGTTCGCCGTTGCCATCTAACCGAGGGGAAACGCAACGGTACACCAGGTATCTGAGAGTGAGAATACCTGTTGCCTGTTCACGAACGCAGAGGTCCAAGGTAACGCACGAACGTCGAAGAAACTGCGACGTGGACGATCCTTGCGAATGCTGCTCGATTCACTGGACACTGGACGAACGGCGAATACGGGGACAGATGTGCGATATACGTCTGTGCTAAGATCCAAAGATACGATGATAGTGAGGAGATACGCGAGAGATCAGCCCTTAAATACGCGCCGTTTCCACGGCCATGCGCGTTTCAACGAAGAGTCAGGCGAAATCGCACGCATATTACACCCTCTCATCTCGTAGTTGACGTACATTTTCAATTTCCCCGTCGACACACTGAATAAAAATTTCATGAAAATGCCGGTGGTTACGTAACAGAGGGTGCCTTTTCTCTTATCCAACTGCCTTCGTTGCCGCACGTTTTCTTGCTTGAGCGCGTTGCCTGCAAACGAGATTTTTAACGGTCAAACGGTCGCTTCGAACGGCACGACTCTCCGGACTAGAAAACTCTTATCAACTCTTGATTAGTTCTACCTGCACTTTTGCCGGTTCCTGTGGGTCTTCTTCGACGATATTCCTTCAACGTTGTTGGTCGAAGAACGCTCGTAGCCGCCACCGAATCTCCGTAGACGCGGACCATTTGCAAATTCTTACTTTATTTTTCTCGAATTTTTTCCTCGCCTGGTTGGTTTCCCTGGTTGTTTCTGCGTTTCCCGGACCCCTTGATAATTTATTACGTTCTCCAGGAAAACGGTTAATCGAGTTATCGACCGAGTAATGAATTTAACGACGCGATAAAAGTTATAGAAATTACAGAGCGATAAAACGATAGGAAGCCTTAACGAGACTTTATGAGACACCGCAGAATTTTAATATCGTCCCTTCTAAATTGCCTTTTCGTTTGTTTTCCAGCCGTCCGTCGAGAATATCGTTTTATTCGTTAAATACGAAAGAAACGCATTGGCAAGAGAAACGGTTTATTTCAATTTTTCGGCACGCACCCTCGGCACGTTAAATATCTTTCGTTGCGAAACTTGTATCTCGGACGTGGTCACCGAGTGTAATAACTTATATCTCTTTCTCTATTTTTGCCTGGGCTTTTTCTACGTGTTTCTCTCGTTTTTGGAAAACGAACCACGCCTCTTACTCGGTGCGTTTCTTCCAAATATCTCGCGTGCATATTACGAAACGAAAGAAACCGAAGAAAAATTGATATTAGAATAAAGCCACGTAAAACCGAAAACAACGTCGAAACAAACGCGAAGGGACGTATTCGACGGAAACGAGGGACGAATATCGATATCGTTAATACACACGATACGAGATACGTGCGTTCAATCAAAGGAACAAACAAAAGATTTTCACGAAAAGCTAAATACGAATGAATTATCGATTGATCGCGCGTAATAAAATAGCCATAGGGGTAAATACGAGAGACTATGAGAAGTTGCTATATAAACTTAATAAGCGAGATCGTGCTCTATAACGTCTGAAATATTCGCAAGAAGATACAGATAAGAAAGAGAAACAAGGAAATACGAAACGCGCGAAGAAAGAAATGGAAACAACGGAGATGTCGATTTTCTCGTCGATCACGGTGTTTATATAGTTCTTTACATGCCAGAACGGATATTCTTTCACAATTTTCCGATGTGTTGGACGGTGAAGGTGGAATTCGAATCAAAGAACCGAGGGCCACCGAAGCAAAAAACACGAGATGAGATCCGTTCGCTTTCACTTTTTAGAGATCAAAGTTTACCGTGGAATCGAATCTTCGCTAAAACATCAAAATTACCGTTGATAATCGCGAAACGACGAGATATCGCGATAAGAATATGTGTACGGTTAGCAACGATAATCTACGTACGCTTCTTAACACGTAATATTAAATAAAAGACTTTACGCCGAGAACGTTCACACTGCGAATCTTTTCGACGCGTTAGGACGCCATATAATTTATTCGCTTTATTCGGAGGAAAAAAGTAAAACGGTTACACGTACCTGTTATATCTAGGAGAAATTAAAAATGTAACAGACGTAATACCATGTTCGTACGTTTACGAACAATTAATTATATTCATAGGTTCTGCGTAAGTACCAATGATCGAGCCAAGTTTTTGTCGTTGAAAAGGTGAAAGACATTATAATTTCTGATTTAATCGTATTTCTTTTAAATATCGTTTTAATATGCAAATATTGTTATAGAATATGGAGATAAAATGTGTTCGGCTGACTCTAGACATATGTACGTATACGTACATGTATATGTAGATGCAGGTATAGGGACACGCGGGTGCGCGCACGCACACAAGATTAAAAAATGGGAAAAAAATGTAAGGTTTTAGGAAGATCGATTCGAGTAAAAGAACGGAGAAGATATTTTCGAATAGTGGCCGAAAATGTCGATGTTATTAGATCGGAATAATATGTACACGTATATGTACGTACATGTATATGTAGGTGCAGGTATAGGGACACACGGGCACGCACACAGGATTAAAAAAATGCGAAAAAATGTAAGGTTTTAAAAATATCGATTCGAGTAAAAGAACGGAGAAGACATTTTCGAATAGTGGCCGAAAATGTCGATTATTACATCGGAATAATATGTACACGTACATATACGTACATGTATATGTAGGTGCAGGTATAGGGACACGCGGGCGCCCGCGCACACACAATAAAAAAATGCGAAAAAATGTAAGGTTTTAGGAAGATCGATTCGAGTAAAAGAACGGAGAAGACATTTTCGAATAGTAGCCGAAAATGTCGATGTTATTAGATCGGAATAATGTATACACGTACATGTATATGTAGGTGCAGATATAGGGGCACGCGCGCACACACACAGGATTTAAAAAATGCGAAAAAATGTAAGGTTTTAGAAAGATCGATTCGAGTAAAAGAACGGAGAAGACATTTTCGAATAGTAGCCGAAAATATCGACGTTATTAGGACGGAATAATAGATCGGTTGATTTGGTGAACGAGCTTCCTGTCTAAATTAAATGCAGCGACCCTCGGATCAAAATTCACCGGGGAAGTGGATTCAGAAAGTGAATAATACGAAATTCAATACAATAACGATCATCGTTAGTTTCAGCTCGTATATCGTCCGCGTGGCAACGCTCCGTGGTTCCTGCTCGAACTCGATCGCAATTTTCATTCAGTGTATTTATTATTTGTGTACCGTTCTAACACCAGGACCCTCCAGACAGTTCAAATTTAACCACCATGGTTTATCTTTGTAACAACAATCGGAAAGTTTAAGCGGAGATACCTTAAGTTCTTTCGTCCGCGAAAGATTTTACGAGAGATTAGGGTTCGATCCGCGAACAAAACCGACAATTCGATCAACGAAGTAACGTTAATTGGAAATTTCCATCTTGCTATCTCGATACCTTGACTTTAAACATTTTTATCGCTGTTAGATAGTAGCCCATGACGAGTTTCCGAATTTCCCAAACATCGCAAGATTGATTTTACGAGTTCGTGGAACGGTGAAAGCGACCGATTCGTCTTTATCCCTCGATTTTTCGTCCCTTTTTTAGGTCGTTGCATTCGCGATAGCCGCAACGAAAGATAAAATAGAACGATAAAGGAAGAATGCCATTCGTTGAACGTAGGATAACAGAATTTACTTAATTGTAGCAATTTTAACGTCATCGTCGGTTACGCGATTTGTCATGAATCCGACTTAAAAATCCCTGTCTCGACGTATTTTGCCACTGTTATTGCTATTGACGCATTATATCGCACATCGACGTTTATATAACGTTCGACGTTCTATCACGGACGCGTCTCCACACAAAGTAAGAAATATTATCACGTTATTGTTTATCGCTTTCTCGAAATATGCCAAACCTTTAGCTGAAATTCATTATATACGTATACCGGAGCGAGAAACTAACAAGAACCTTATTTTCCACTGATCCACGATTCGACAGAGACCTATCAAAATCCAAGGGTGGAGGATTCTATGATCGGACAACGTATTGGCGTTGCCGTGATATAGCCGACCTCTTGTCGCTGTAATATTTGCCGGAGAAAAATCGCACGAAACCCGTGTTTACCCATTTACTGCCATAATCGTATTTTACGTGTGATAATCAGGCTATCAGGCGGCGGTGATTTAACGTGATTTGCAGCATATCGTTCAACGATCCGATAGATCGTAAATCTATCAGGCTGAATCGTGGTGGGACTTAGCCTCCGAGTAGATAGAAAAGCGTCGCACCTTTTAATTCGATTCTTCGTTCTTCGATGTCTCACGGTCGGATCTCGAGCGAGATGAGTTTCCAATCGTTGATCGCCAATTCGAAAGATCTACAAAACAGCGATGGATCAGGTAAACGTCTCTTTTTCTAGCGTTTCGATCGAACGGTAATCATTCGATAGAAGAATAATATTTGAGTTAACAATTTCGATTTAAAGAAATTTCTAAAGAGTCGCGCGACGAATCTCCGACAAAGAGGAGACTAGAGAAAGAGAAAGCGGAGAAGGAGAAGGAACGTTTCTCTCGTCGAAAGCTCGCTATCGTCGCCAAACTAATTTTCTACGGAAACTCGCTGTTTTTTCTAATAACTGACGCGCGTATTTGCCACGCGTTTTATCCGTAATTAGATTTCTCCGTGTTGGAACATTTTCGCTTGCCGGTGCGATTAACGTCGACGCGGTAGGTGTAAGAGTTTCCGTTCCGCGCAACGTCGAAATTTCATTGTTAAGGAAGTCCGCGGATAATACCCATTACTTTAATCAAATTATCCGACGCAGCTGCTATTTTCCAGATGCATTCGGAGCTACTAAACGTTGACGTATAATTAAATGCACGGTGCGGCAGATAGCGACAGGGGACGAAGGGAGGGCAGAGAATTTCCATACGAAGGGCACTGTAAACGAAATTATAAAGCAGCTAGCGCGAAATTTCGTTCCGAATCCGATACTTTTTTCGTATGTAGAACGAACGAATTTTGCGAAAAACGTATTCGTTGACGGTGGTTAGCGCGAAACAGTTGACATAAGAGAAGTTCGAACCGAATATTTACGGTTGTACGTGGACACGATGGTGTCCATATACTCACCTACGCTACTTCATTTAGAATTTCGTAAGCCGTAGAGTTCGGTGCGAAGAAACTATATCGAATTTATCGAGCGGATAACGAGGCAAATCGAGCTCGTGTCGTCGAACGATATTCGGAATAGCGAAAGCTTGGCGTTGCTAGATGGTCTGCTCGATCTCCGAATCTCCATGCCACGGAGAATCCTTGGATCGAAGACGCGAAAAACACGCGGTCGATTCCTACAACAGGAACGTAACGACGACAACAACGTACTACGCGCTACGCTTTCAAGAAGCGAACACTTACACGTACAGAACGGTAAAGTAATAGAGAAAATACGAAGATCGTACGCTTACTGGAACTCGAATAAAGCGTTAAAGAGAAGGAGGACATTTTTTACGGCTACGTACGTACGTGTTCGTCGAAATATCGTCGTTCCGAACGAAATACTCGCCTTATCACGCGATGCTTTCGAATAAGACGAGTTGCTTTCGCTATACTTTAACGTTCAGAGTTCAGACGTACCACATGTACGATAAATATACAGCTTGTGAAATTCTAAATTAGCCAGCGTACGTATATATAGGTACAACCGCCACGTATATTCACTTTGCTTTTTGGAACGGTCAAGTCGAACGAACATCGACCGTCGAGAACGGAATAAATTTTCCAGCTTTCGCCTACTCGAACGTTTCACGCTTTCGATTACTAAATCGTTTCTCTTTCGATTTTGTCGTATTCTTCTATCTATACGCGTTTGCACCGTATCCGGCGAAATAAAAATTTTCTCGAACGATGTTTACCCGATCGTGTTTAGTATAAACGCGTCTAGTAGAATTAAGAAGAAGCTGTCTGAGAAAGAGGAACGCGTGTAAAACGGAGGGAAGCTGGGGTATCGCGCTATTGGCAAGCTGAAGGTAAAATTTCGATTATCTTAAGCAGCGTAAACAACGATACGTTAAGACTGTTTTCACACGACGTTCGTAATTCACACGATACACACGGAAGTAGACACGCACACACGCGAGGGACGTGTTAAAGGGGCGCGGGCAGCATAGGAAATTACTATGAACTTGGTACCGACAACTTGCGATGAATTATTCATCGGCGGAGGTAAAAAATATCAGTAAGACAGCGATACCAACACGCGACCTTTAAATATTCATGAAACGCGACCATATAACGCAGATTACAGAAGTCAACGTTATCCTTAACACGTTGCGATACGATCTCGAAATTTGCGGAAGTCGGACGTTGGATGTTCTCGAATCGGGATCGCGATTACATTTTTCGACATATCCCTTCGTAAGAAAATGATTGCCAAGCTCGCGGGATCTCGACTTCCATCTGCCCCACGCGACTTTACGTCCATTTGATTCCTAAGAGATTTATTCCAATCTTCGAGAACGTATCGTACATGGGCACGACGCGTGCTCGATTTTAGCATTAAATCGCAGTTTGAATTTTCATTTAGCGATCGATCAATACCACGATTCTCTCCCTGTCTGTGATATTTATCGGTCGATCGTTAAACGAGCACGTTATTTTTTTCTTTTTTTTTTTTTTTTTTTCGTAAATGATCCGATATAACGATCGACATTTATCGTACGTATTCGACAGCGTGTATGCGACAGAGAACGTTAATCGATAGGATGGAAGAGCGTGGATAAAAAAAAATAATACGATTTATCGATAGTTCGTTCTTTCGGAATCGTTGGATCGCGTTGCTTTCTTATCGAAGAAAATAGCTCGCGAGAAAAGATTTTCCCCTCGAAATCGTGTAACGCTTCTGTTCGTGTAGATTACATCGTCAATCCCCATCACATTCCCTGTCCGAGGTACGACGAAGCTTACAAGGAATCCTTGGAGAATCCTGAACGTTTTTGGGGAGAAGTGGCGCGGTGCATAGATTGGAGCAAACCTTGGGACAAGGTGCTGGATAACTCTAAACAACCGTTTACGAAATGGTAAAAGCTGCTTGTCCGTGATCTCGCATGCTCCGCTTGGATCGTCGTTTAAATAAAAATATGTTCGTTCGGCAGGTTCGTAGGCGGAGAATTGAACGCCTGTTACAATGCGGTGGATCGACACGTTCTCGCTGGAAATGGGGACAAAGTGGCATTGATTCACGACAGTCCTCAAATATCGACGATTCGCAAAGTAACGTACAACGAGCTTTTGGACAAAACGTCCCTGTTGGCTGGAGCGCTGGCCGATATGGGCGTGGGCGAGGGCGACGCGGTCATCATCTACATGCCCTTGATTCCCGAAACTATAATAGCGATTTTGGCGACTACGCGACTCGGCGCGGTTCACTCCGTCGTATTTGGCGGTAAAACTATTTCCAGATTTTCTAAAAGTAACGATCTCTACGATCTGCCGCGCGATCGAGCGTCGCACCCGCGGAATACACCGACTCGTACTACTTGCGTTCGCGCTTAGAACCGATCGTTCCATCTACGTACGCTTCTCGTAGGAGAACGAAACTGTTTCCCTGATGTTCGTAATATCGCGAACGATCGAAGGAGACTGCGGATTGTAACGTCGAACGATTCGAAGGACGACTAACGAACAAGTGTATCTCGTTATCGTATGTTTTTAGGATTCGCGGCGAACGAATTGGCCGTCAGAATAAATCACGCGAAGCCAAAGGTAGTGATCGCGGCCAGCTGTGGCCTGGAACCGTCGAAAATCGTCAAGTACGCTCGTTTACGTTCTCTGAAATGACAGCGCTTCGGCAAAATTCGCCATCGAAATACGCGTCTAAATAGAGAAATTCGCTTTACGCGCAGATACACCGACATGTTAAACAGCGCTATGAAGATTATCTCGGTAAAGAGGCCACGATGCATCGTATTTCAAAGAAGAAACATCTGGCAGAGTGCTCTTTCGGAGGATCAGTACGACTGGGACGACGTGATGGATAGATCGAATCCTCGTGCGTGTCAGCCTGTCGAGGCAAACGCGCCATTGTACATTCTGTACACCTCGGGAACAACAGGTAACGTACCTTCTTCTGGTAGTAATAGTAGCTGTACCACGTACTTTGGATAGAAATATCATAAAAATATTCTCAACTTGCGATCAGCTGTTTCCAACTTGTCGAGCGAGCATTTGCTTGGAGCGAGAAAGCAGAATCGATCGATCGTCTCTCGTACGACTCTCTTCGTACGCGTTATATCGAAATATTTGTTCGGTCGTTCCGAATTGCTTGCGCGGTATTGTTCCGTCGAAACTCGTTAATTTCTAACTTTGAATCGTACGATGCGAATTTCATTTGCCGCGAAACTTGGTACGCATAAAAATTCATATTATGCGTAGCAAAGTCGTTAAACGGTCAAATGAGCCGGCGTCACGTACTTTTAATTAGATGCGCGATAGGTGCGCGTTTCGGAGGAAACGTTGCCCTTGAACGAAGCGTGTAAAGGATTTATGGGGAAAGCACGTGCGATAGAAACGATGGAATTCGTTTCACCGTGAATATCGCACGAAGAAAATCAAACTGTTTCGCTAAAGGTCAACCGAAAGGGATTTTGAGATCGGTCGGTGGCCATTTGGTTGCCGTTTGTTGGACGATGAAAACAGTTTATGGTATGGACAAGGATTCCGTTTGGTGGGTAGCCTCGGATATGGGATGGGTGGTCGGACATTCTTACATCTGTTACGGACCTCTGCTCTATGGTGCCACCAGCGTGATGTACGAGGGAAAACCCGATAGGACACCGGATGCAGCGCAATACTTTAGGTTTGAACATTTAACGTGCATCTTATTTCGTGTTAATCCTTTGCACTGCGAATTTTATTTCAATTTCGTTAGCAGCAGCTGCCAACGCTTTCGAGCGTTTTATCTGAAATTTACTTGAACTGAGAAATAAGACAATTTAAATAAACAAAGGACGAAAGAAATTCGCGTAAATACCAGTTTTATCCACACTATTGTCGTATCTTGTGATTTCTCAGCGTACGATATATCTTGAAATAATTTCCAGGACACGATCCTGGGCTTTTCTTTCGCGCGTTTCGAAAAGAAAAGGACTCGACAAACGAGCTGCCGAGATAAAAACCGACGTCGAGTCGCACTCGACGTAGCAGTGCAAAGGGTTAAAATACAACGATATTATAAATCCAACTATCGATCGTCAATTTCGTCTTTCAATTACAACCCGGTTATTATTAATTTCGCCTATCTCGCGTGAACCGGTCCAACAGAGTAGCCGTTGTTTTACAGGGTGATCGATCAGCACCGTGTGAACGCATTGTTTTGCGTGCCCACTGCGCTGCGCGTTATAAGGCGCGTCGATCCGGATCTGTTGCTGGGTCGAAAATATTCCATGCAGTGGTACGTATTTTTGCAAAGTGGCGTATAGTCGATATATAGTCTCGGTGAAGCAGACGTTCGCATTTTGTAGTTTGAAGACCGTATTCGTTGCTGGAGAATTCTGCGACTACAAGACGAAAACGTGGGCAGAGAAAGCGTTCAAGGTACCGATCCTCAACAATTGGTGGCAATCGGAAACTGGACACCCTATTACGGCATTGTGTCTCGATTACGGGCACAATCCTGGTTTACCGAAATATAGTACCGGTCTTCCGATTCCCGGCTATCACAGTAAGTCTCGTGCTACGTACGTGCTTTAAAGCGGAGTAACGTTTCTAAGATTGGACCGAACGATTCGAGTTTCTCGAAAAGTCGCAAGGATAGCTTTACTGGACGATAAACAAAGGTGGAAATGAATGGTGCAAAAATGGCACTTTACTCGTCCGAGACACTTGGTCCGATTGGACAGATAGATCCAAAATGAAATTCATTAAGCCATGATTTTGTTAAACAGATGGACATATTTAATTTGCCTAATTCCTTATACAGGGTGGTTGATAACTGGTGGTACAAGCGGAAAGGGTGTGATTCTACGCGAAAAAAGAAGTCGAAAATATGGAATAAAAATGTTTCGTTCACTTTATCGCGTCTCGTTATAACGGATCTCACTGTAGATTTCTAAAAAAATTAAAAAAAAAAAATTGTTATTCTATATTTTCGACTTCTTTTTTCGCGTAGAATCACCTCCTTTCCGCTTTTACCACCCTGTTACCAACCACCCTGTATATTATTAATAATTTTGAAATTAATCTAAATCTTTAAAATTCTTTGATATTAGATTATCAAATATTTATTAATAAAAATTATTGCTAAATCAACATTATTTATAGATCGATAAAAAATTATATATTTAAATCCGATAAATTTTTCATATATTATAATTATTTATTTCACAAAAACATGTTTGTATGTTTAACCTTTAAAAAAGTTATTCCGTTTTAACGAATATTTTAACGAATACGAGTAAAATTTCTTTTTACTACCTAGTCGACATACTACGAGAAAACAGCAGCGAGGCGGAAGCGCGTGAATTAGGTAGAATCGCCATAAAATTACCATTACCGCCCGGCTGCATATCCACGCTCTACCAAGACGACGACAGATTCGAGGAAATATATTTTTCCACGTATCCAGTGAGTCTTATTCTTGATACCAACAACTCGTCGCTTTTACCTTACGATCGCATTACGAAACGTACACGTACGTACGACGACGACGACGTTTTACAAGGATTTAATGATTTAACCGATCGAATACAGGGTTACTACGACACCATGGACGTTGGCTATAAAGACGAATTCGGCTACGTTTATGTGATGGCACGCGACGATGACGTTATCAACGTTGCCGGCCACAGATTATCCACGTCCGCCCTCGAGGACGTCGTGTTGGCTCATCCAGATATCGTAGACGCGGCTGTAGTCGGCGTTCCAGATCCGACCAAAGGAGAAATACCTTTGTGTCTTTATATAATGAAAGAAGGTGAAGATTTTGGCTTAGAAAAATGTGTATATCGAGGGAATATACCTTGTTGATAATACCACGTATCTGTCTCTGTAGAAGCGATGAGAAACGAAAAACAGATTAACGAGGAATTGGTGGCGCGAGTAAGAAACTTGATCGGTCCCATAGCATCTTTTAAAACAGCTGCAGCCGTGAGAGCGTTACCTCGAACACGTTCGGGAAAATTGATTCGTAAATCTATCGCTAATTTAGCTCGATCGAAGCTGGTAAAGGTAAATCGATCGTTTAACGAAACGTACGAAGAAACGTGAGAAATTGGCGATAAGCGAACGACTTTGTCGGTTCGAATAATGAAATTGGATTTGCATACGAGATAAGAATACATTATTTATTCATTCGTTAATCGTCGATGTAAAATATTTGTTCTTTTATTTGTAGATTTCAAGTACAGTGGAAGATGCATCGGTATACGTCGAAATCAAGGAAGTACTTCGGAAACTCGGTTACGCTAAATTAGCACCGGATCCTCAATAATAAGTGTAATTAAGCTTTTACCATTTTTATTATAAATGTTTCAATAATCATATATAAAATGTAATAAACCTACGTATGGCATATAGTTGACACGCATAGAAGAGCGTCTTGACAAAATCACACGTGGAAAAACTCGATTTGATAATTACTTTAGTCGATTGCACTAAAATTGTCGAGTTCGCCATAACAGTAAATAAACTCGAAATTTCAGCAACTTGTGTAATCTGCATCGCCGTTAGGCCTTTGCTGTAATTATATAATTTACTTGGACAACGAATGTAATATACTTTAAATTATAAAAAATCATACGGGAACAGATATTTCGTATGATAGAAAAAGAAAACTATTTCTATTAAATATATCACCGCCTTCCTTTCACCGTAATATGTTTCATGCTGTCGCTTCTACTTTGTATTACTGAAATTATGGTGAGTAAGAAAAAAAAAAAAAAGAAAAGAAAAATTACATCAGCATTTTTTTAATGTATCGATCGTAATAATATTAACAATTTAAAAAAATATAACAACCATAAAACACAAACTTTGCAATTGCAACTTGCAACAATTTATAGGAATAAAATTAATTGCCTGTGAAATCTGTTTTGTCAGCAAACAGATCCGATACGAGACGTGAAATAAAGGATAATAATAAACGTAAGAAGTAAAAAGAATAGGACAAGAGATGTAGATACTTTAATATCTATAAAAATTAGCAGCAAAGAAAAAAGAAGCAGTAATACATGTAAAGAAAGCACTCACAAAATGTCTGCTTTGAAAATTCTCTATATTAACTTCCTTTCAGTTAAATCTCGACATTAATTTTCTTTTATCGCATATAACGCTATAAATCATCGAAACTTTTTTCTGAAGAAGCACAGTGTAAGAATATCTGGTGTTATAGACACGTAATACATCGATACAATACACGAACCTTGGCGCCGTCAAACACCAATCGTATTAACAGAAACAGTACGTGCAAGAAAAAGCAAATCAATCATACACATGAAACCTCTTATCGAAATTAGTAGAGCACATTTTTGTTGCAAATTTCTTTTTAATGACAATGCAATAAGAAACGGTGTAATAGTAGTAATAATAATATTAATTTTATAATTATAAATTGTCGTGTAACACTATCTGGCAGATTTAATAAATTTCTGTATTTGTTTTTTTTTAGTATCCTTTCGCTTCTTACCACCAATTTAATAATAATTATTCAATAATCATTATAATAATATTAATAATATTTTCCTTAGTTTTTATCTTGTAATTGTTATTCTCTTCTTTTACGTTCATTAATGTCTCTCACCTCAGAAGAATAAAAATATCGTGTTTTACAATATTAAGGAGACACTGTTTGTCATTTGATCATTAATTTATTTGTAATGAACTCAATGTGAGTGCTGTGGTTCAGCTTACCTAATTAGGAGGAACACGCGCTCTTGAGTTTTTTTAGTGGTTTTGTCTCCTTATCTATATAATCAAATCTATTTGCTTTTTTTCTTTATCTCAGGTTATAAATACCCTCCCTCCCCCCCACCCCCGTAACCCCAAACCCCGACCCAACTGTCTGTGCATACGATGTATGTGCTTTTCTTTGATGTAGAACTTTTTTTGCTTCTTGTGTAAGATGAGTGTATGTTACATTAACAGTAGTTCGCGAGTAATCACGCTAGTTCCGTTTTTTTCTCGTGCGTACTGTATTCGGCTTGCATCTCTTGTGTATTTCTCGTTATCAAAGTCGATTATTATCCCAATCTGTGGTCACAGTTGAGCAACTTTACTCCACCACCTTCAGCACCTTGCCAATTGCAATAGTCTTATCTAAAAGTAACAAGAAAAAACCAGTTAGAACTCGATCGTTGATAAGTAAGAACTCGTAATCCGCTTGAAATGGAAACTTTTCAGATTTAAATGCATATACGCAACACGCGCGCGCGTAAAACCCGTAATACTTACTTTCATCCCTAAGGGTGAAACGTCCCATCTGTGGAAATAGCTTAAATCTTTCAAGGCAAATGACACCTGCGCATTCGATTCTCATTATTGCCACTTGATCCTGTTTGACGAACCTCGGCCTGGTTTTACTTTTATCCCCAGTCTTTTTGTCGACCAAACAGATCAATGCTTTCACTCTAACTTCTTCCGCTGCACAGTGAATGTGCATCACAGCACTATAGCCAGCGCAGATAATGCTCTTATGCTCCAAAATTACAACTTGAGCGTCAAACACTTTTCCCGTTTTTATCGGATTGTTGCTGTCACAAAGAACAAATCCAGGGCTTACGTCTTCTTCTTCGATACCTTTTAATTTAATCTTTACGTTCTCGCCAGGTCCAACCGATGTCACTTCTTCGTCATCGGACCACAACTGATCTACCGTCACTGCCGTCTAATAAAACGTAATAAGGTATAAAATATATTAGCACAAGTAGTCGATTCGATATTGAAATATATATCTTGTTAAAATAGAACAAGTATACCCTATTCGGCATAACAAGTAGCGATTGTCCTTTTTTCGCTTCTCCAGCCTCGACCTTTCCCATTACCACTGTTCCCATATCTTTATATTTATCAACAATGGGCATGATGAAAGGCCCATTATTTTTACGATTAAGCGAAGGTAGGGAATCGATGAAGGATATAAACGGCGGACCAGTGTACCATGTACAAAGATGTTCTGGTATCGGATCTTTCAAACCGTAACCAAGCTGTCCTGAGACTGGCATGAACGTAAGATCTTTAGCAGGATTAAATCCCAATTTACGGAGGTATGGTAATATTTTATCCCTAAATCATATAAATAAATTAATTTCCTATTCTAAACAAGACTATCGTATCTTAAATTTACGATATATTATACAACATACCTGCACTCGTTGTATCTTCTTTCATCCCACTCTACGGTTGGGTCATCCATTTTATTCACTAGCACAACCAGATGTTTAACACCAGCAGTTTTAGCCAGCATCGCATGTTCCCTTGTTTGACCCCCTCTATCGAAACCAGTTTCGAATTCTCCTTTCCGCGCAGAAATAACTAACACCGCGAGATCAGCTTGTGCAGCTCCGCCAATCATATTAGGTACAAAACTCTTATGACCAGGCGCATCTAAAATTGTGAAATGCTTTCGCTCGGTTTCAAAATACGCTCTACCGACTTCCACCGTCTTCCCCTTCTCTCGTTCTTCTTGGTTTGTATCTAGAGCCCAACTCAGATACCAAGTCTCTCTACTCCTTTCTTTCGCTTCTCTTTCGTACTTTTCTAAAGTTCTTTTATCAACCATTCCTGTCAATGCCATAATCTGGCCTCCGATCGTTGATTTTCCTGCATCTATAATACATATCAAAATGGAGTCGATGCTGATTGAAATATATTCTCACATATCTTAACTCGCTAATAGAATTCTTACGTACCAACGTGCCCAATAAAAACTACGTTAACATGTTCCTTTTTACTCTTAGTATCTTCCGTTACTTTAACAGGCTTTTTCTTAGGGATTTTAACAACCATTTCCTCATCCTCTTCGTTTTCAGCCTAAAAACGTAAAAACAAAAAATTCTAAGTAATCGTCTGATAAAAGGAGTTTTTTAAACGATAAACCAAAGTCTAAGAAAGATCTTATTATATACATAAAAGCTTCGACGTACTTCTTCATTTTCAGGAGTTAAAAGAGGATCACCATCTACCGCTGCTTCTTCCCATGAATCAGCTGGTTGATGTTCTGGGCTAGTATTCATTTGATCGGTAACATTCGGAGGTGGAGCCCCTCCTCCAGCAGGTGGTTCCTCCACACGATTGCCCACTGGATCTGGTAGAACTACTGGCGTAGTATTACCTAATAAACATATACAAATTTGTAATAAAAGGAAAAATTTCCTATCAAAGCAAAAATAAAGAAATGCTCGTTAACAGTTTATAAACCAGAAGAATGTCAAAAGAACTCTCTATGGTTTATTATTTCCCTATATTTCCATGTCATCTTGTATAATCATCTTATTTCCATAAATGTTTATGAACCCTCTTAACGTAATAAGTTATTACCTCCGCTAATATTTATCTATCTGTCGTGAAAATAGTAGATTCATCGAAAATAATACATTGTTATAATGTAAAGTTATGTAAAACATTTCAAAACATTATCATATTGTATTGGAAATATTATTTTGATATTCATGTCTTATTTAATAATAATCAAACGATGCATCTTCTCTTCTCAAAATATAAATAAACCAATAAATTTAATATTTCTTTTTACTCTACTCTAGTACGTTTTCTTATAAATCTGACACATTTTTATTCAAAGAATATTAGAATTTGTATACGAATATTTTGATCTATATTAATGCTATTATATAAACAAAATTATTATAGTATACATATCTAATTCCTAACTTCATGCCCTTAATTGCTGTACAAATAAATGCTTTGAATTTAGCATCAGTTTAATTATTGCACAATATTGGGTTAATATTAAATATATGTATTGTGTGTAACTTGTCTCTTCCCAAAAAGCAGCAATTTAGTAATATCAACTTACAATGAGAAGACAGACATTAAACTAAACCCAGAAATCAACTATCATCTTTCATTAACAAATATATGAAAGACAAGAATGAGTATGCGAGTAAAGTAATGGGGGTTAGCCGCATCAGTTACATTACAAATGACTTACAATAACAAGAACCTTACATGCTTTCCCTTTATATTAATAGCCTGTACATTTGTTTGGAAAGACATAATTAATGGTTAATCGAGTTTTATTTCAAAACTAACCATGATGTATTTCAGGAGGCATAGAAGTGGTTACAGAATTCATCATGACAGCAACATTGCAGGAACTGTCGGCCGTATTACTGTTCTGCGGTGAAGAATTAATGCAGAAAGAAGGCACGAATTCCGCAGCATTTACATTCAGAGTGGAAAATTTGCTTTCGATGGACTTATCCTGTGGTGGACCGATGTCTCCGTTATCCGCCTGCTGTTCCCATGAATCTGGTGCTACACTGTTCGCCATATTTATTAAGAGTTCAATAGTTGAACCGACCTCGTAGATTAATCGAACACGGAAATCACGCTACGCTACGTGAAGGATTTCGATTAAACCGCGATTACAACTGGGACGGGGTTTAAAAAAATAATTATTTATGATATCCGCGCAACACCGTACACGCGTATCGGTACCCCGCGTGCGACCCCCGTGGTCTGTTTCGTTGTTCTACTTCGCCGGAACTGCAAACATCAAAACACCAACTTTCAACTCGAGAACGTTCCGTCGTTTTACCGCATTCAACCGGATTACCGTCGTTACAAAATCGAAAAGATAATAAGTGTCACGAACTTATGACCAGTACAACAAATGACGTTCTAATATTTAAGTCCGCGATTTTGCTAAAATATCTCTAGTCACACGATAATGTTGGTACCACCAAATTCCATTTGTTACGCGTTACACGATCGTGTGAATTTAGATCACCCAGCAGTAGCAGGATTGCCAATAGAATTAAGAGCGAAATTTAAACTCGTTTTATGTACGGACGAGTTACGCTAGCGCGCGAACATCATTATAACACCACGTAATATAGTCATATCAATCCGATTTTAATGTATTTGCATTTGCGTGTTGCACTATCGCGTAAAATTGTCTCTAATATGCTTGTATGAATTTAGCTCCGATAATTGTATTTTCAGACGCTGATGCGAATTCTCAACTAACTATCTGTTAATATCACGAACCTTGAACGAGATTAACGCTCAAGGTGGAAGTAAGTAGAGATGCGGAGTATGTTATTTTTTTGCACTCTTTAGTGTACACAAGTATGTACAAGATGCACAATAACGTTATGTTTAGTTAACTTGGTTACACTAACACGAGATAACACGAGGTAACACGAGGTAACACGAGTAACACGAAGAGTATGACTGTTATATGACTTCGTTAATACTTCCTAAGAAGCTTCACCTGATCCTTATATAGCAACTATCCCTTCTTACTATAATTTTTATGGGATGGGAATCTATTATTTCAAATCTTGTAATTGTGTACTCTCGTGGGCGCATATCCTCTAGTATTGCTGATTCATACCAGATGTTTGCTTTAAATTTGACCCATCGGACACTCGGGGTGTGTCATTCTCTTAATGAGGTCCGCATCGTAAAGTTTACAATTTAGGGGATGGAAATTCGGACTTTCCCAGAAAAAGGCAGATGTGCGTCATAACCACAAACCGAGGGTCACCCAAAATCCCGAACGGACTAAACCTACCAGCAGCGAACAAATTGACCGCTCTCGAACTTCTACACAAATTTAACAATATTTAAATTTTATCATATCGTTTCATAATTTCCGACTTTTCCTAAAACACGCGTACAATATATTTTTCGGTATTTGTTTTTAGTTTGCTCTTTTATTTTCTGAGAAAGATTTCTACTCTGCCTTGCCTATCGTGAACGGTCATTTTGACCGCCCGACAAAATATGTTAGTTATTTGTAAAATAAATGCAATCAAAGAAAAGGCTATCTCAAAGTCAAATGATAAACAAAATCAGTAATAACAAATAATAACAGCTGTTAGACCCGTAATGTTGTCATAAAACATAATTCGTCCCTCGATCAAGATGGCCAGCTGTCAAGACATATTAACTCAGGCCCGTAGTAATCCTAAGCAACCATTCAATAATTCTAAGCAGTCCATTGTTACAAACATTTTAAAAGTCGAGAAATTTCTCAGGGTTATCGCTCATTGCGATAAAACACGGGAAAAGCATTCCCAACTACACCCTCGAGTAACCGTTGGTGGAAAACGGCCAATACTTATCAATACTTTCGTATAAATATTGCCATTACAGACCATATTCTTACTTGCTATTATCTTTTCGACTAAGGTAGTTTGTTGGTCAATTAGTCGACATCTAACCTTGTTATCTCTAAAACTCAGACAGAAAGCATCTTCTCAGAGCATTTTGTGTAAAGTCGTTATAAAAGGAAAAGTAAATCACATCAAATTTGACAATAATTTTATATTCCCTATTGAATATTTACCCTAGAAATGTCCAGACTTTTCAAAAAAAATTATTAAAAGAAGAAGCATTTAGAGTACTGGGAACTAAGAGGGAGCTAGATGCAACAAAACTAGATGTATTTATTGCTCTGTGTTACGACCGTTCGCGGAGAGACGCGATCGCGAGGAAAACGCGTCAGCGAGAGGCATAAATTCTCGCTACGATTCGGTGAATCGACGCCGCGAAGTAGTCGTTCCCCTGTTTCGGTTAAGATAACAGAGGTGGTTAAATGAATATGACACAGTCTAGTAAGTTATTTTTCACCGTTTATTCCAACAACTTATAACGAAGACGGTTACGCTGGTGCGTATGTACGAGATGAGTGAGTGACTGATCTACGGGTGTGTATACCCGGTTAAAGGATGTTGACCGTTCGAAGGATGTGAAATCAGTACTGTCTTGGGAGACGATGCTGTCTCGGAGGAAAGCTAAGGATGGGTGTGTCTAGCGCACGGGACCATCGGATTTGTTGGTGCCGATGTTAGTTAAGAGAGTGAGGGAAATAGGCTTCGTCGTTAATTGGTTAAACGAAGGGTCTTAACCGCCCTCGAGAGGAAGTGGTTCGTGGGAGGAAAGTTGCAGCGTACGTGAGAAAAACTAACTTTCCCTTGTCAAGCCGTGGTAGACAATAGTCTTTGGAAATTCTTCGGAAACAGACGTTTGTTTGGTTTGAAGGACCTTTACTAGGAAATCTATGAGATTTATGGAAGGTACTTGAGACTGTTGAGGCTACGCAGTGAGTATCCGAAGACATCTGGTTGCCATCTTGCCCGCGGTGTGTGGCCTGGGCTAGGTAGAGTGTTACGCGACGTAACACTTTGCTATATGCCCGCGGTGCATCAGGTAAAAAATTTAGATGTCTTATATTTGTGGAATAAAATTTGGAGACCTGTATTTTTTTCAAAAACAATGAGCAGGAATGAGTTTGTTGAAATTACGAGGTTTACACGATTTGATAAGAAGAGCGAAAGAAGCCAACGTTTACGAACCAATAAATTTGCAATGATATCTACAGTATGGTAGTATAAAATTGTTATAAACATAGTGCATACATTACTTTTATATAAAGAATCGGGGGGGGGGAAACCATGCAATAAAACTATCGACAAGTTCAGATCCATTATTACAAAAAAACTTGTCAAGTAAAAAATTGTAAACGTTACGAAATTACGAAAATTTGTTTAAGATGCGGGAAATACTTATGCGGCAAATGTACATTTGATAATAAGATAATTTGTAAAAAATGCAGCAAAGTTGAGTAAGATATATCTCTATATAGATAAAAGTGTAATTGTATTTGTCTATAATTGTAATTAAACAAAAGTAAATTTGGACGAAATTTTATGAAAGTATTTTATATACATTTAGTTATGAATTAACCATTATCTAAGTTAAATCATAAAATCTATTGCTTCTTTAATTACAGGTCATTTTGACCGTACTTAGGAAGGAATAGGTATACACGAAGCGTCGATAGGATTAGTGTTAATAAGTATAATCTAAAGTGGTCAATTATACTATATAGTACGAACGAAGAACGGTATATTGTCCAGATATTCATTGAAAACAGTCGTATAAGAAGGGGCAATTCAGGAAACGAAAAGGCATTTTGTTAGTTAACGTTAGCATCCTCTTGTGAATTCTTTTCCGCCTAGACGAATAAAGCGGTCTCCTAAAAAGCTTCAATCTTCCCTCACCCACGAAGATAAGACTTCGACAGTGTCACGTAATTTTTGGGTTGGTTGGTGAAAATAAAATATAGTTGAGTCGTAACACAACTATTAACTTGGTTTCAATCAACCTTTATTATGAATTCAGCAATCACAATGTAACACGCACTGAATTAACATAAATCACAATTCACTCCAACCACGTTATGTCAGACTTAGTTACAACAATACATTAAGTACGCGACTTATAAGAGTAGAGACCGACATAGATATGTTCTATTCTTTCTATTCTATTCTAAGGATACAGAATAAGTGAAGTCTTACTGACGATACTGTGTCTGAGGAAAGCTAGGGGTGGGGGTATCTAAGGACAAGGGACGGAATTTACAGGAAATACTCGCTTGGTCCGAACGACCTTAACTATAAAAATGCCAAGGCCCCTGGTAGGCACTTAAGACTATTGAGGGTGCGCGCCAGGGATATGCAGGTATCTGGGTGCCATCCTGTCCGTGGTGTATGGCCTGGTCTCTGATATGAATTGACGTTACAACAGCCGATGCAGAACTTTAACTTGTCGGAGACGAAAGGACGCCGGGGCCCCTCTGGAACTTCAGGATAACCCCCTAACATTGTGATCTAGAGTCTACTATAGCCGAAATGAAACAATCGCAGTTATCCAAGCCGATGGTAATTGTCCGGGATTAGTGACGGTGAGCTTTGGCTCGGGGCGACAGCCTGCCGCCCAACGTAGCCGCGGTCAACGGGACGGGCGCTCCGTCTAACAAAGGTGCGGAGCGGTGTTATGACCCTCGTTAAAGGAACTACCCATAGAGGTATCGGACAGTAAAACACGCTAACGGTTCCTGTTACGACCGTTCGCGGAGAGACGCGATCGCGAGATAGCACGTCAACGAGAGTTGTAAATTCTCGCTACGATCATGTTAATCGACGCCGCGAAATAGTCGTTCCCCTGTTTCGTTTAGGATAACAGAGGTGGTTTAATGAATGTAATACTGTATTAACAGGTTAACATAGAACAATATATTTTACAATAATATGATGAAGATGTTACAGAAATTTGACTCGACTTTGCGATATCTCTAGATAAATTCGTTTGCTCGTCAGATTTGTCAAAGTGTCATGTTTGACTCGTCAGAAGGAACTGCACTCCCTTCGATTATTTTCGTCTTTTCTGGAAGGCGACCCCCACTACGTTCGGATCACGCCACATTCTTTTACGCGAGGTAAAATAACGGCCACGAGTCGACGTTTCTGGAGGTCGCCCTGCTTAATGAACCATGCGCTTGCCACTACAATGTTTGTTTGCCGGGCAGCCGCGACGTTCCGTCTGCGACGTTGTAGCACCGCGAGCGACGGTTAGAAAATACAGCCTGTGGTAAGCCTCCTGGCGTAACAGTTCCTTAGGACAATTAATACCTGAGATTGAGGCACGTACACAGCACAAGTCCCGGTAACCCGAGGACCCGCTATAAAACCTGGATTTTTTCGGCAATTAAGATGTTTGCAAATGGACAGACAGCTTTTGTCCCAAATCGATCAATCGACAGCGACGTCGATCCGAGGATCTGGGGTACTTAGACCACCACCTTGTAACGTCAATTCATATCAGAGACCAGGCCATACACCACGGACAGGATGGCACCCAGATACCTGCATATCCCTGGCGCGCACCCTCAATAGTCTTAAGTGCCTACCAGGGACCTTGGCATTTTTATAGTTAAGGTCGTTCGGACCAAGCGAGTATTTCCTGTAAATTCCGTCCCTTGTCCTTAGATACCCCCACCCCTAGCTTTCCTCAGACACAGTATCGTCAGTAAGACTTCACTTATTCTGTATCCTTAGACTAGAATAGAAAGAATAGAACATATCTATGTCGGTCTCTACTCTTATAAGTCGCGTACTTAATGTATTGTTGTAACTAAGTCTTACATAACGTGGTTGGAGTGAATTGTGATTTATGTTAATTCAGTGCGTGTTACATTGTGATTGCTGAATTCATAATAAAGGTTGATAAAGGTTAATAAAGTAAATAGTTGTGTTACGACTCAACTATATTTTATTTTCACCAACCAACCCAAAAAATTACGTGACAACCTCATCGAGGAAGGGAATAGCGCCTTACGATCGGTACACGTTTGAGTTGGAGCAAGTATATCTATCCTCCCGTTGACCGTGGATTCGTTATCGAACCTAAGACCATTATCACTAGCGTCGCGAGTGCCTAATCGCCGCTGTTGATTGTCGAATCGGTAGTGTTCATACTCGTAGTACCGCCGTTATAACACAGCGATGGCCATTCCAATGGAGATCTAGCAAATGCCCACAACTCCTGACGCTATTCCTGACGCTTCTCTGACAAACTTAACTATTTGAATCAGCTTGGGTGACCAAGAAAGAAGGGAAGAAAGATCGTGGACAAGGACAGATTTCGACTTTTTATTTAAAATTTCACATTCACAATTTGTCCAATTTGGACATTTGGTAAAATTTTTTATCTGTTTGATTATCACGTGAGTGGCTACCCCCAAGGGAGTACCATCTTCGTGTTTGTCAAGATATATCCTTTGTGAAGATTTCGACATAAATCATTCTTTGACTTCTTCGAAGACTCATCGCTGTGTTTACTAAGTCCGAACGTACTAACGGAACGCAAATACATAATTGTGAAAGTCTTAAAAAAGATTTTTAATTTGTAATTGAGTCGTTAAAATATACATTATTCTTGTTAATTTTCAAATAATTCAATAGTTTTTAATTCTAATCTAATCTTAAACGAAGGGTACTAAATATACCAGAGTAGTTCTGTGGGCATTCGAATCAACTCTAAAGTTCCCAGATCTCATAAAACGTACATGTACGGATAAACGGATACCTGTGCACCAAACCACTGCGTGCACCAAACTAAATGCAACATATACGTATGGACATACATATGATACACCGTATTAATATTTTGTTACTCCAATGTGGCTCGCATCCCTCCCATGAGATTTCTTCTCAGTTCTCTACGTTCATTTCTATACGTTGGCAGCACTACCAAACACAATCAACTTATATCGGTTCAATTTTGTGAGAGTAAAACACAACATAACCTTTAATGTTTGATAGTTACATTATCGTTTTGCTTTATTTCTATGTTTTTTAAAACTATAAATTTGTTTAAAATATAAATTTGATATAATAACAATCATTAAAAACTTGTTTAATACAAGTTTTTATCAAATTTGTCAGACAGAATATTAATAAACGTTAGTAAAATGTCGGAAGACGAAGTAGAAAGCTTTGAAATCACAGATTACGACCTTGAAAATGAATTCAATATTAATCGTCCCAGGCGTAAATTATCAAAAAAGCAACAAATGCTTGGTTAGTTCTTTGTTTCAATAACTATTACGTCTATATATAGTATAATATTAAACTTATATTTTTTTCATATTTCATATTTCAGGTATTTGGGGCGATGATAGCGACGAAGATGAATTATCTGCTAGACCATCGTTTAAAACATTTGATAAAGGACCAAAGAATTATACGACCCCTGTAAATTTTGTAGCAGGAGGTATTCAACAAGCTGGAAAGCCTAAAGAGGAGACGGAGGACAAAGATGACGATGAAAGCGACAACGAGAGTAAATCACAAAAAGAATTTCCAAATAGTTCCAGGTAAATTTTAGATAGTAAGACTTATTTATTTCATTTTATAATATTGGTACAAGTATTCTAATCGGTAAACTTTCTTTTCGCCGATAGTTCTGAAGATGAAAAGCCGAGTTCTGTGCATCAACGTACGTCGTTTTCGTTAAATACGGATGGGGATATTGCAGGTTTACGTAAAAAGAAGCATAAAGTAAATCCCTTATTAATGCAAAGTGGGATGGGGAGTTGGGAAGTCTATACAAAAGGTATTGGTGCCAAGTTGTTGCTACAGGTATATATAAAACAATAATTATTTTGTTGATACTCCCATACAGATATACTTATATCTGCTGTTCTGTTCATTATTTAGATGGGTTTTGAACCTGGAAAAGGATTGGGTAAACAGTTACAAGGAATAAGCGCGCCAGTTGAAGCGCATTTGAGGAAAGGTAGAGGTGCGATTGGTGCTTATGGACCGGAAAAAGGTCCTAAAGTTGCAGAAAAGAAGAAAGACGAAGAAATAGAAGAAGGGAAAGACCCCAAAGCTAAGTTATCACAGTGGAGGAAAGGAGATGGAAATACTGCTAAGAAAAAAGTAAATTATATATATCGAAGTGTTGATCAAGTTTTGGAAGATGGGAAATTGAAACCTAACAAAAAGGTAAGAATATCCAACGAGATGAGTAGGGTTAAAGTTATAGATATGACTGGACCGGAACAAAGAATTCTCAGTGGATATCATGCTATAGCTGGGGGTCAACAGCGACCCGACGAAAACGTCGTAGTTACCGATAAAAAGTCCAAAGTTAATTTTGCATTGCCAGAACTTCAGCATAATTTAAACATACTTGTGGATATGTGTGAGCAAGATATTATACAAAACGATAGAAGGACACGGCATCTAAGCGATAGAGTAATTGCGCTAGAGGCAGAAAAGAAAAACTTGTCTAAAGTTATAGATCAACACGGTCAATTAATAGATACGTTAGAAAACGTTCTTGCGATCGTAGACAGATTGATGGACGAAACAAATCAATTAACGTTACAAGAAACTGCGGACGCTTTTAAAGATTTACAAGATAAATATTACGAGGAATATAAAATGTACGAACTCGGTGAATTAGCTAGCAGTTTTGTTGGTCCAAAAATAAAAGATTGTTTAATTAGTTGGAATCCATTGATACAACCAAAACAATGTATTAAATTATTCGATCAATGGAAAAGTATCTTAGAGAGTGGTAACACCACCACTCTTCAGACAAGAACTATGCACCCGTATGATCATCTTGTTTGGAATTCGTGGATGCCATCAATCAGAGGTGCTATACAGTAAGTAGTCTGTTTTACAGAAAATTCGATCGTTAACATACTCGAGTAGTACTATGTATATGTATATTTACCATGCCCTTCTTTTTTTTTTGTAGGCAGTGGACATGTAGGCAGCCAGAACCACTAATTGAATTAATAGAACATTGGATCCCATTACTTCCAAATTGGATATTAGAAAATATTTTAGATATGCTAGTTCTCCCCAAACTTACCTTGGAAGTAGAAGAATGGAATCCCCTTACTGATACAGTGCCTATTCACACATGGATTCATCCTTGGTTACCACTTTTACGTACGTATGCATACAAAAATTTACCATTAGTTATACGAAAACACAAAGGAACTATTTCAGTAACGTTATATTATTATTATTATAGGAAATCGTTTAGACACTTTAATATATCCAATAATACGACGTAAATTAGGATCCGCATTGGGTGGCTGGCACCCATCCGACAGGTCTGCCAGATTAATGTTACAACCATGGTCTAATGTTTTCGCAAAAGGAGATATGGAAGCCTTCCTAGTTAAAAATATCATCCCAAAATTGCAAATAGCACTTTCAGAATTTGTTATAAATCCCCATCAGCAACATTTAGATCAATGGAACTGGGTATATGAATGGAAGGACTTACTTCCATCTCATATAATGGCAGGCCTGTTGGATAAATTCTTTTTCCCTAAATGGTTACAAGTTTTGGCCTTGTGGCTAAATCATTCTCCTAACTATGATCAAGTTACAAATTGGTATATGGGATGGAAAAGTATGTTGAGTGAAAAAATATTGGCCGAACCGCTGGTGAAAGGTGTGTGTTTAGTATAAAATATTTTGAATATCCTCTAAACAAACAAAGTCATCAATTTATACTCATACGCTTATTGATTTACAGAACATTTCAAAAAAGCGTTAGAAATAATGAATAGAGCAGTTTCCGTGCCACAGAGTCACCAACCGGGTGCAATGGAACAAGTTTCCTATTTAACGAGCTTAGAGAGAAGTCAACCTACTATGTCACAAATGCCTTCAACAGCTCAACCAAGAATGGAGGTACGATTTAGTTTTACCTACCTATAATAAAGTGAGATGATTATATTACCGATATTATGTTAACTTCGATTATAATATTATGTTCTTTCCTTTGCAGAGGCTTGCCGAAGCAGTTAGGACAGCATCGCAAATACCTCACGGTTTCAAAGACCTTGTTCAAAAGAAGTGCGAGGAAAAAGGTATATTGTTTATGCCAATACCGAATCGGTACAGAGAAGCAAAACAAGTTTATAAAGTTGGTAATGTCCAAGCTTATATAGATGGAAATGTTTTATTCGTTTGTCACAATGGCATGAATTGGATGCCAACACATCTAAATGCTTTACTAGACATGTCTGAACTTTAGGAATAGTACACAATTAATATTTAACAGATGTGTATAATTTTTTTTCTTGTATATATGTTGCGAAATATTTTACAAGATATAATGCTGAAAAAATTGTATTAGATTAAGTACAGTCTAATGAATAAAATTGATTGTCATTTTTTTATATTTAAATTTATTATATTTCTTTATAAACCCTTTCTTATCTATCGTTATTTGTATCTGATTTACTTTTATTTTTTACATAAGAAAATTGGATTTCTTGAAAAGTTTGAAATTACATTTATGTCGATACATGTTCAAGTACGAAATGAATAATCAACACAGTATAATGATAGCAAATATCCAAATGCTTAAAGAAGAAATTATATTTAAACTTCTTGGAATGATAAGACTTTTCTTCTAGCCAACAAACACGAACCTCTCTGCTCTCTGTCCTTGTATAGCTTTACTTAGTCAATGACATTACGGCTACAAGACGTTGTACCGTGCGAGCAGAGAACATCTCTTTTCTTCGATGGTACTCCCGGCATTCACGTTTCACGAATGCAGTCCCCCGTTCGCGAATGTTTGTCTTATTGACCACTTCTGTTCGAAGCGGTCGAAGTCGAACGCGTGTAGGCGCCCCTGGTTATCCTACTACCGAGACGCAGCTATAAAACTCCTCAATATGGAAAGTTGCACGTGATCCTGCGGAGTCGTACGTATGTACCTACAGAGTCGCCCAATAGGCACCGTGTATCAACCACTACGATGTGTGCCGGTCTTGTGTATCAACCATGGGCGCCACCATGCGCGAGGTACATGGATTTCCAGACTTATTGTTAGCTGCCCCATAGGCCATAAGGTCACTACGTGATCGACGTTACTACGTATGTATGTACTCACGTGTGATGATCCTTTAAATAAGTATAAACAGATTTTATAAAATTACATACGTGTTACAGATGTATGCACCCTAGTAAAAACGAATTGCATATTTTATATAATAATTTGCATATGATAAATAAATAATATATTATTCTGCAAGACTTAATTCTCGACTATCTCGCATCAAAACGAAATAAAAATAAATGAATTGTTCAAAGTCATCTTGATTTTATCAAATTTGTATAGTTTTATTATACGTTTCAGATATCTTTGGGCGCAGCTGAAACAGAAAGCAACTGAAACGATTTTGAGTTCGTAGTTCGTTTTAACAACCCTAAGAGGAAGTAAATATATATCGTAAAGAATTAATAAATTAAGTGAAGGAATACTCAAACAGCACAGTGATGTTACATCTTTGACCAATCGATTAATTTCGGTCGAACTATTATAATCTCTGAAATAATCTCGACTCTTCCCTTTCCGATCATCGTAAACATATTTTCACATTTTCGCATAGCAATTACGACAAGTGCATTCGCAGGTGCGACAAACTGAATATGTAATACGTAGTTGGAACCATAAGTGAAATCAAAGCTATTTTTGTATTCCTCCAATGAACCATGAGTTGGACTCTAGGTGACGCCTATGGCACCACTACCAACGAGTTTGCGTCTCATACTCATACACGTAGAAGACTGGTCCTGTAAGAGGATGGACATCTCTCGCCTACACGCCTAGCAGATCCGTGCTCTCGGGTGTCGAGAAAATTTGCATTGGACCGGAGTGTGTCTGCCTAGTAACTGGCTGGCTTTGCTGCAACGGACTCGTACGGCCGGATTCGTGAAACGGTCCCTGCACTCTCTTTCTCTCGTTCTTTCATTGTGCGTGTGTGTGTCCATGATACGTGCATACGTGCACGCGAGCACTTGTCGAACTGTCTGCCAGATCTTAACGTCTATCGTACGAGAGACAGTCGAGGTGAAGTTGTCGCCTCGCGAAGGGAAATATTGGGCCGACGATCGTTCTCGTTCGAAAAATAAAATAGCACGTACAGAAAAAGAATGAATCGCGTGTGCATCGTCGGACATTCTTCGAAGCGCTTGTAATATTTTTGAAGTCGCAGGTATTGTCATGTCGTCTTCGAGCGACGTGTCGAAGGGTTCAACTTTTTACGCTTTTACCTGACATTGTCACATTATAAATTCCAAATATCGCGACCTGATATATGATTCTAGGTTAACAATTATTTCAACAATTTGAAGTCTCTATTATATTTGCTGGAAAGATAAGTTTGAATCTAAGTCAAAAACCAACTTAAAATATATTATCGAACCGGGATATCCGATGGGTTATGAGTAATATGTATTGCATTCTCTTAGGATTAATGCGGATTCAATTTGAAGGAAGCGAGGTTACTTGAGCGAGGCAACCACTTAATGGCAGCACCATTCAGGTTGCGCCATCGTATCGCGGTGAATGAAGTCTCCTTGATAACAGGTGAAAGAGTAAGCCAGCATCACGACTCGCCGCGTTCTCAGTCGTGATGCTTTTACGCTCTTCGAGGATCAAAGTTTCCCGGAACAGAGAGTAATTGCGTTTCACTTACGATTTATGCGTAAGTGATTTCACTCGCATCATCCTTTACCGGGAAATTTGTATATGCGTATACAAAGTTTGTCCTCTTTCCATTGTTTATAACGAAACTTTGTCTATTTAATATATCTGAGGATATACGGAACATTCCGTAGTTTTTATAGAAACAATAAGAAATGAAATAAAACATGACATTCGACAATTGCGACTACAGTTTTATAGTAAACTTGTTTTCTTTTTTGCCGCTCGAAACAATCCGATTTGCAAATCTAACGGGCTCGTAAGATAATTCTAAGGTTGATTTAAACATTCCGCTCATTTTCTATTCCTAATCGTGTAGTCATGTAACAATTACTAACAGTTGCGTTACGATCTTTAGTAAGATTAGTTGATAATTAACTTCTTTCGCGATAAATTTGCAATTTTAGATGTAAATTAATCTACGAAAACAGTCGTGTGCTCGTACATATTTACTAGTGTGTATGTACACACTATGTACATTGAGTAGAACCGGTCTAGATGCGAGGGAATTTTGAACGTAACGTACGATAGATCGATTATTTAGGTATTAATGTCGTGGCAGATACGAGCAACGTTTAAATAGTTCCTAGAGAGGTCGACGGCCTGCAATAGATACTATGTACATATATACATTCGTAGACATATGTATGTTTTCAGCAAAACGTGATCGCGCCCAAACATTCCAATCCCACGCAAATCGCTATCCCTAAGTCCCTCCGCGAAATACCAAGTACATATTCATAGAGACAGCAAAACGTCAGAACAATTTAGCGATCGTTTGGTTGGATTGGCCGTAATACTGTTCCTAAATAGGTAGAAAGTTATTTTTAATACCGAAACTAACTCTGCGACATCGATCGTTCGTTCGAAACGTTTTCGGATCCAAAAAAAGGTGCAAAATGTAGGATATTAATTGTGGATGGCTCAATATTCGATTGCAATCCGAATCTTGAAGATAAATCGATTGCAATTGTTGTCTTAGGTTATATTATAGAAACGCTGTCTTCTCTATTGTCAAATGTTGGCCAATGAGGTTATGAATAACCATGGGACAAAGCATCGATATAGTTAGATTTTCTTCGGAACGAAGTACCACCGTAGCAAAGAATAATAGTATAGGTAACGATGGTATAATAACGATAGTGGTTACGCGTCTAGTTCGTCACCGACAGAATTACAAACTCGAAATTTGCGTGTCGTCCATTTTCTAAACCGACCGATTAGTCTTATATAACGTATGGATAAATTCGGTGGATGATTTACACGACTAACTATTTCAAGGAATTAACAGACGCGTGACTTATCGTCGCGTCGATCGTGGGTGTTGCGACGAGATTCGAGGACAGGGAGATTTATAAGATCTATACATTCTCGAATTGCCAAAAAGAACATATAGTACTATTGTGGTACGAATAGCGTAATAAATCTATCGTACATAGTGATTTCCAAGGTATTCCTCGAATAAATTGAAAGCCGTTCCTAACCTATACAGAGCTACTTCAGTTTGCAATTCTATTTATTTTTATTAGAAAATTCGTGCGATTCTCGTTCACATTACGTTTCCTTGCTGCAACTGCTATGTCATAAATCATGAAAATTTGAAATCGTATAAAACAAGAGAGGAAAATTGCATCGCTACATGATATTGCTAAATAGGTTAGCAATGGAAATAGCGAACGCACACATGTACGAGATATTGCAAGAAGTTTAATGCGAACAACGCATAATGCATATCTGTATAAGATATGCTCGACAGGCTTCCTTTAGCCTCGATCGTCATTTTGTTCTTCTTTCTGCATTATCTGAAAGGCCTCCCAGGTCGTGGCTCCTACTATGAACATATAATGTACTGAACCAGTATTACAGTGTTCCACGAACGTGCCTCTATGCGTTGCATTGCGTTGCGTTGCGTTGTGTGCGCGCAAGTGTCATTTATGTACACCGTAGATGTGACTATTCGACGTGAAACGATAGCGAACCATGGGATTGTTTTAGAAACAAACGGCATTTTGCTCTCCGCTTTGCATATCGTTATCTCCTATTGCAGCTTATGCTTGAAACGCAATTCTTTCCTTCGTCTATTTTTGAAGAAAAATATAATAAGAAAGGAATAAAAGGAAAGAATTAAGCGTATCCATATTTTTACGAATCAGAATTTAATCGTCTGTAATTAGAGAAAATTTACGCATCGTTTATACGAGCAAGTTAACGTTCAGATTCAAATATACGAATTCATAGCTAAGTTTTTATCGTGTAACGTAGTGAATTGTTCATTCGCGTTCACAATAATTTGCATGCATCTCGGATACAGAACGAGCGAATGTCAATTCCTATTATCGGAATTACCGTAACGAGAGCACGTGGTGGGAATAGTTATCGAACTTATATTATCGGATCTATTAGATCACCGGTACTGTTTTATCTATCGACGTATCTACACCGTGAACGAAGTTCTACCGTATCACACATGAAAATTGGAAGGGTACACGAGTCAACGGAGACAACGCAATGCATAATATTCAGCTAAGATTACATAGCAGTGTAAATTAGAGAGAATGGAATGTTTCTAGCTGTTGTGCTTGAATATTCGCATATGGGTACTTACTTCGACTACGTTAGACGGTCATAAGGACGAAGTTTCGCGAATTTGGTCACCAGCGAGTTTGTCCGGTCAAAATGTTGTGGATAATTCGGAGGTTTTTTGCGGATGAATGAGTCAGAGGGGAAACGTTGGCACGCCACGGGTGAACGAACACCGAGAAAGCACCCGGTGTATCGAACCAAGCAACAGGTGTGACTCGTGTATCTCCGCTGGGTACATTACGTGAATAATCCTGCTGGTCGTTACGTTGGCAGGTGTACGTAACCGCGTTCCGTCTAGAATCGCGTATGTCTCCACGGGGAATGACGCGAACGATCGCTTTCTGCGATATTATTATTTCATTGCACGAACTACGTGTCAGATCAGCATGCGCGAACTGCATCAACGTTTTTATAGATTCTACCGCTAGATATCGTATCGTTCGCGCACGAAAAACTCGATTACATCGACTCGCGAGGTATCAACCGTCTCGGTCGACCGTTCGGTCCGTAACAACTTCGGATAAGTTCGATTAATCTTCGAGGCTTACCTCTGTCCGGTAAAAATTGGGGGTGTGGTTCTGAATTACGATTCCAAGAAATTTTGGTAGAGAAGAACCGATGCCAAAGATTTCTCTCCGACGACAAGATATGGCAACTAATTAAAATTCCGAACAATAAGTTCGGGATCGCTGCTGATTCGTAGCACGCACCTGTGAAGCAAGGCGAAACGCGCAGCAAGAACAGAAGCAAAAAGACGGGGTGATGTCCGATCGAACGATTTTCTCTGGCCCTTTAATCAAGAAGGAGGAACCCGCAACGACGTAGCGCGTAATGAGTAATGACATCTGGTCGGTATAGGGCGGGGCTAACAGGTCCCACGCGGTCTCCATGGTTATGCGTACATGTTTCTACGCGTACACCAACACTATCGTCCGGTTTCTGCTCGTTCAAACACTTACGACTCGGTTTAAACGACCTCCATCCGTGCGACTGCTTCTCTTCTCGTATATACGCTGTTCGTATCGTATCCGTGTGTAAAGCTTCGTGCAGATTTATGAGATTAAAGTTATTTATGCGATGCCCGAGTATGAAGCGGAGCCCCTGTTTTGTTCGAAAAAGTTGATTAATTTAAATATTTCGTTGGCATAGCGATTTAAGACTTCGAATAGAAGAGTTCGATTCAAATTTTCCCTGGCTATTTGTTAGAGACGTTTCTTTCCAATTAAACTACGTAACGTTTGAAAATCGTGTATCGTAGTAAATATTATTATAACGCGATCGAATATTATAATACAACGATATTTACATCGAAGGAATTCCATTAACAGGGTCGTTAATATTCACCGGCGTATTCGTCTCAAAGTACGTGTTTCTGCTCTTTGAATCGTCGTTCTTTCAACTTGCGACGCAAGGAACGCGCAACGCGTCCCCGTGAACTTTCCGCCGTTTCCCCATGAAATGAAATATTTAAAAAACCGTCTCGTCGGCGAGTTAGCTGGAAGGATCGAAACACACCTTGATTTTCATAGAGTTTATTAGCTAACGTGGCTCGATTGCGTAACAGCGAGAAACGCGTGAAGCGCGATTATAAATCCATTTCATAACGTTGACTGTTAGTGCCAGATACAGACGTATACGCGTGTATATCGAAAGTGCAATATGTTCGCGTTAAAGCATCCGCCTGCTAAATACGGTATAAGCGTATCTTACAATCATACCGAGTGATACTGTTGCAGCGTTTCAGCTTTGTCGCTGACGTCTGAATCGTAATTGCGTACGAAATATTATAGTCCGCGAATAGGGTTTTCCTAATACGGCTATACCTTCTATGGAGAGATAAACTACCCTACATTAGGACGTCTAACATCCTCTCTAACATCTTGTATAGAGGAACGAGCCGGGTTGTGTAACGGTTTAATAACAAGAACTATATTGCCGGCGTAAAAGAGCGAGAATATGCTTGCTGCGCGTGATCCTTCGTTCGTGTTTTATAAAAATACATGCAACTGGTCGTCCGTGTACGGAAATATTTCTTGCCGTTTCGTACGTTAATTGACACCACAGATTGCGCACCCTACGGTGGAATATCTCTGCCGTTGAAAAAAAGAAAAAAGAAAAAAGAAAAAAGGATCGTATTCATCGACGATGGATCGTAATTTGCGACGAAGGAACGAGGTGGGAGGGTTTTTTCGCGAGGACCTTTGTTACCTTTTCGTCCGCTTATTAAGGCGTGCGTGCTAAGGACACTGTAAAATTCTGCGAAGCTCGTTTACGTACAGTGGATCGTCAATGCGTCTTGCGAATTTTCGAATTTACGTTACACCGCCGAGCAGATGTTGGTTTTGTTGGAATTCGATACGTTCGCCTTAAAACGCGCAACATCGTACGTTATCCTGGTTAATTTGCGTCGTGTAGGAATCATGTTAAACGTTTCCACGGACAAGATATCTATGTTGGTCGAAAAGGTTATGCGCGAAGGAAGGGCGAGAAAGTGGTCATTACGAGCGAATAGCCGCGTCGAAGTTGTGAGAACCATAGTGTCCCGTGACTGCGTTATTAAGCAAAAATATTGCACCATTTTCAGAGCATTAACGAACAAGTTTTACAGGGGAACGTAAACCGTGGCCGGCTCGTATATTAAGCTGGTTTGAACGTTCTATGAACGAATACGACAAATCCGTGCTTCGGTTCTGACCTTCTTTGGCGCGACAGCGTGGGCGCATTTACTTCAGACGGAATTACAGTCTGCACTTACTCCATCTTACCTCAGTCATTTCAGTATAAGTAACTGCAATCGTGAACCGTGACCGCTGCTCGTATCATCTGGTTTACGTAATTACGTACGGATACACGCATACGCGTACCTGAATGCACAGAACGTGGAATCGACGAGTAATACGCCCGGAAATGACCACCTCTCGGTGGTCCTACGATCACGGAATTTAGAATTCGTCGAGAATATAGGAAGAAACTGGTTTTACCTGAATCACGGTTTTACCATTGGAAAAGGAATCGATCGCACGTTAGTCAGGACATTGTTACAAGTTGCTACGTTATCTGGGAACGTTATGTCGCCATCGCCGGAAGTAGTAATTCCAATTTTCGCGTTCAAGATCGAGAACAGGACGTTTAAGATTTTGCAATTTTTACCGCTATTTTCCGTACCATTATCTACTCGAGCAAACGTCTATATCAACTTCCTTGGCATTTATTCGAAGCTGATACTTTGATTTATTTCACACACACAGACCGTCTAATCGTTATACTTGTAACAACATGATGTAACAGAAAGCGTACGATTTTAATCGATCGTTTAAAGTACGTTGCATCGATAATTACAACGTATTTCTCGTTTTTCGATCGTCCTTCGATCGTCGTTGTTGCGTCTTCGAATGGACAGATGAAATCTAATATACGGATCATTCAAGTACAATATCATAGCGAGGAAACTTGGTCAAAAGCCAGGGAATGTAAATCACGTAGATAGGTTGATCTTTCTCTACGCGCAATTGTAGCGGATATGCAAAACTAGAGTAAAGTGCCAGATGCCGTTTAACGATTGGAACGAGCGCGATTCAGGCTACGTATTACCTTTGCGCTCAATCACGTGCGTCAGTATATTGTAGCGTAGTAAGTTGTTTTCATTGGATATTTATATTCGTATTCTTCTAGGATAACATAATCTGTACGATGAAATATCGGTGGAATCGTCGATTAAATCTCATTACATTTTTCTATGATCCTCGACGTGCACTTTTAACCACGTTTAACGTCGTTTTCTCGTCGATGCTTTGATTACCTTCGTCATCTTCGTAACTGCACAACGCGTGTGGTTATTTTACAGATCTGTTACAACCAAAGTATCAATGGCATATCAAAGTGGTATAATCGAAGCATTTAATAAAAAGTATCGTCTTGTCCTCTCGGATAACACGGTTTTTCGATATTCTGAATCGTTTCGATCGCATTTACCTATCGTTCGTCTCGTTTGTATCGAAACGTCTGTCTCGTTTCGAGCAAAGAAATGACGGCGCGTTAGGCTGTTCGTACACTCAGGCCAATAGAGTCGCATATATCGTAGTTTTCCTACTTGCCCAACGCGGATATCGCGTTACGTACATAATGTCGAGTAAAAGTACTCGCAGATGCTTGAACCCTTATCGTTTATCAACTGATTTAGCCGTTGTTGAAAGAACTGTGACACGGTAACGCGTTTTGCTTCCGCATATGTTGTGGCACGCTTATCGCATATGGAAACCTCCGCATAAACTACATCTCGTTCGTGAAACTCTAGACTCGTTGTTTGTATAGTTATAGGGATTTTTATAAAAGCGAGTTGGCGTCGATATCGATGCACGATAAACGATATCCGACATTTCTCAACCATGACGGATCGGTTTCTATTTTGCAAGGCAAATAGCACTTGACGCGTTTGCGTATTGCAAAATTTTACAAATATACGAATCTCGTTGCCTCGTCCACTTGGCGGGCCACGCTAACATGATTTGTTTAACACGTTTTCTGCAACAATTTATTACATCTACTGGTTTATATTCGCCGCTATTTAACGCCAAGTATTTACGTGGCATCGATATAGCAATAGCCGCGCGACTCCCGAAAATTTTCTCATCCAATCGCATCGTTCGTGTCGTTCACAAATCATAAACACGTCCCTGCGATAAAATTATGCGCTCGCCTTATCCACTCGTATCGCGTAAATTACGAGTCAACGGTAGACCGGTTTCGGTCGAACTGAACCCGAAACGAAAGAGAAATGTTCATTTTTTATATTTGAAATACGAGAAAGTAAATTTCTGGAATGGCTACAACGCTATCGCAACTGGCATTCGAATCTAATTTGGCAAAGCGAACAGTTTGTACTTTGACAGGATTCCATATTTTTCATTTACTTGTCATAATCCTTACTGAAAAAACAAACGAACAAACAGAACGTGAACGATCGATATTCGTTGTTCGTGCAGAGTATATCCGTAATACGAAAGCAACGATTTCTTTTGCCGGCTATGTTGGCGAAACCGGTGTACTTGGTAGTCACGTTGACTCGATTCATTGACAGAAAGATCCGAATGAGCGTTGGAAATGTCTGAGGCGCGGCGACGAGCGCAAGCGGTTCTCGTTCGGCGGAGCCGCCCGCGCATCGGCTCGGCCGCGCCGAAGGGGGCCGAGATTGGCCGAGGCCGAACGAACGCGGACGAATAGTCGGCTCGAATCGCACTGCCGCGATGCATCGGTTCGAACGCGCGCACGGGCTGGCTGTCTCGCTTGTCTCCCTAGTGCGTCGTTCGAGGTTCGTCCTCTCTCGTTTCTCCGTTATCGCGAATCGCGACGGCGCGGTGGCGTGTTCGGGTTTTCGAAAATACGCGCGCTACCGCGACCCGTCACCGACACCGGCGTCGTCTCACCGCGCTCTCGCCTGACGTTTCCGACGTCACCGGTAAGCCCGCAAACATTTTCCCCGAGTCCGACTGAGTGACTCGATGAACTCGTTGCCCGCGTGACACTTGAATACGATCGTCGACGCGCGCGCACGTCGCGTTATCCATCGACCGACACGCGGTTTCGAACGTCGTTCGTGACAGAATCTCACCGTGCCTCATCACGCTTCGAACTTTGTGCAACGTTTCCACGCGAACCTCTTGCTGCGTCCGCGTAATCGTGCTATACGTCATCGGGGGTTAAACGACGAGCGACGAAGGAAGACAAACGCTTGGAACACCGAAAGTGTGATATATGTGTCAATCGTCGAACTAACCTTTACGTTAGTGCATGCACGTGCCGCGTGGCTGTCTACGACTTGAAGTTTCCGCTGTTATACGAAATACGCGCCGATTAGCTACGCGAGGACCACAAGTTCTAAAGTTCTGTTTTAGAGGGGAAACGGCAAAGGGTCGATAGATTGACAAAGTGAGAAAAGCGTTCCCAGAACCAGGCCCGTTATGGATTCCTATCCGATGGTGAGTCGTTTCTTGATATCGTTGCACATCCTTCTCCAGGTGTGTGAATACGCTGACATCATCGCATTTTTCTCGAACGCGTTCAAATCGCCGCCGGTGTTAACTTCCGCCATGTATGCATACTGGAAAAATTCCAAAGTTTATCAACCCTGTCGAATTCGACATTTTGTAATTTGCCTGTATTCTCGTACTTTCGTAACCAACGATCTATCTACGTTTACGCATTTCTACCAAATTAAATTTGCGCGTAACGTACGCATATACGTTGAATATACGGATTTCTAATACAGTGATTAGGTAATATCGCGAATGTACGATTTCACGGATCGTACAAATTTCCGATCGTACGTAAAATAATCGAACGATCATGGAGATGATGAATCGAGTTTCTCGTTAGCGTTCTCGACGTTGTTACGTTATATACGTTTGTTTTATCATGTTCGTCGTCGTTTTAATTTGCACGGTAAGAAGAAGAATAGGAAACGTCCATTACCAGCCTACTACTTTACCGGAAAACATAAGAATATAAATACGTTCGTAGCTTTGGGATAAAAGAGACGATATATTTTCGAGGATAATTATACGAATTTCGTAGACCACACAAGACGGACAACATCGTTCGATTTATAACTCAAAGTAACTCGGATATGTCGAAACGAAGTTTAACTACCTAATATACGTACAACTCGGCGTACCGTAACTACTAGATTAGTCAAATTTCAAACAAATTGCCGGTCGTTTACTCTGGCAACCGGTTTCGAACATTCCGATCGTTAAATTTCGTCGAATCTGGTAAAGATCGATTATCGAAAGGCAATGTTGCTGCGCGTTTGCAACGAATAAAGACATTTCTTATTATTGGTAGCGAGCATTGGATCGGGACAGCGAGAGTGCTATTATGTCATCAAGCGCGATAGGCACAATGAGTGCCTAAGGATCGGATATTTTCATAATCGTGAACGGAATGACAATAATGACCGGCGTATGTTACCGCCTCTGGAAAAGGCCATTAGCGAGCCGTGCAAATGTAGCAATTCGCGCGTCACCGCAAAAACAAGCCGTCGTTCGGGAAATTGCGATTCATCGCGCGTAACGACCGTATTTTGTTTTCTTTTTATTTATTAGTTTTTGGAACACAAAGCGGTCGTGCTTTTTGCAACAAAATTTTCTTTTTACAACTAGTCCGTGTACAAGCAACGTTCGACATTTCTCTAAGCGAATCATCGAGATGCACGTTGCCACGTGCGTATTTGGCCGTACGCAAGAAGAAGACGCATCGTACAACCGAGATCTTTAAAATTGCGAAACGTTGAAAGCGAAATCCGAAGGACGTTTAACGGACCTACCGAACGTCCGTATTTCTCGTCCAAATGTTCCTTCTAATTTGTATAAAATTTTCCACGAAACAGTCAAGATCAAGGTGACTCCTCGTATTTCGGAGGGAGCAGTTGGCAATTAATTGGAAAATTATCGTCGTATCTTTGCAACGTCGCTTCGCAATAATAAGGCAGATATATCGAAGGAGCAAAACGCGAAGCGAAGTCGCGCTCGGCTAGTCGCTGCAACCGCTGCGGATGAGCTCTCCGGATTGAGCGGCACGATAATGATCTTTCCACGGTGTTATCTCGATCCTCGCAAACTCGCTGCCAGAGAATACCACGCGAGTTCGAATTTCCTGCAAATTATCCACTTCTTCGCGTGCATTTCGTTCGTAAACGCCAGATATATATTCCTCGACTTCTTAAAAGTTGGCTGTTACACGCGACTAAAATTGCGTCGTCGCTCCTCGCGACCCCGCAGGACCAGATCTCTGGATTTAATACGAAGATAACGATCTGTTCGCGTCCTTATCTCGATCTTTGTTAGCCCGTTGAAAGGAACGCTACCGATGTTCCACTTTTAACCAAATTATCGTCTTCCTCTTTGGCCTCTTCTCAATTTCATCGATAACGCGAGATGCATATTTTACGGTTTCTTAAAAGCTATCGTTTACAAGGAATAAAAGTGGAATCGTTGTTCGTGGCGATCGCCAACGACGAGATCTCTAGATTTACCGGCAGGATAACCATCTTTTCTATAACGGTATCTCGATCCTCGTAAGTTACTATCTGTAGCGAATGAATTTTCGATGCTCCGATTTCCTACAAACTACCGACCCGACGTCCGCATTTCCGACGTCCAGTTTTATCAGCCGCTCGTTCCTTGACTTTCTAAGACATCACTTTTACGTAGAACGTGAACGCGATTACGCTCGTAGTCCGACGTTTATATCGGAGAATCGTTTTACTATGTTCGGTCGGCCGATTAATTAATGCGCATAGCAAGCAGCGGTACATGATTTATCGCATAGCCGAGGCACGTTTTAGATAAATTACGCGTTACGGGAATTTAAGAGGCGAAAGCTTCGGTAGATTTTCGGAAAATCCAGATTGACGAGATATGGAATTTCCCAGCTTTTCGTTCGACCGTTCAATTCGCGATACGCCGTGGCGAACGATTTTGTCAATAGGCGGTCGTATCACGTTCTTTCGTTTTGTCAACGTGTTCAAAGCACTTGGCCTATATCGTTTTCTTATCGTTTGGACTTGCAGCTTTAATTTTGCAGTATCGTAAACTATTATCATCAGTTTATTAATGATAATTATGATCAGTTTATTAACGGATTAAACGGATGTTAATTAGACAGAAAACAACGAACGGTTATTAAACACGAACTAATTGCAACAAACGTATAATAATTAAAACAACTAGACAATTAATTAACGATTCTCGTCAACTCGAAATTCAACGTTCTCTTAACGACGCTAACAACACTATCTCGACAACGCAATCCGCACTCTCTGACTTCTCAACTCATACTGCTGTTAATTCGTTTATCGTCCCCGAGCAAACCCTCGTCTTTTGTCTTAGCCTCGTATCTCTTGTCTCAGCCCCACTACGCACGTGCTCGGCAACCGCTTGTTTACAATCCGCACGACACCCCGCAGACCCCTCGTCCACCATACTACAATTTAGTAGAAAAATTGTATCGATTAGATATTTAGTTTCGTTTTTATCCCAATTGAAAAATGCAAGAACAAGACGCGCATTTCAGACGTATTTTGTCGTATTAGGTCAGTCCCATAAGTTCGTGCCGTTTTTCGAGCGGTTATATATGTTATTTTTTTTTAAACACCTATGAATCGTTGTCTTAGGTATTTTCAGGACATTCGACATCTCTTGAACCGTCAAACTTCGTGATTTTTCAACAAGATCGCGAATTTTATCTTCGTCTGTCTGAGGAGCACGCCCGGAGCGTTTCTCGTCTTCTAAACAGAAATTCCCAGCTCTAAAACGTTGGAACCACTTCCTACAGGTGCGAGATGAAAGCGCATTTTCTCCGTAAACGGTACATACGTTTTTCGTGGTTCGATTGTTACAGAACTTCCTTTCCGAAATTCATATAACGTGAGATGTGGAAAATGGATACGCATTTCACTCGTGATTTTTTACCGTTAGAAGTCACTGTGTTCGCTATATTACTGTAGTATCGGGGAGAAGGGCCCAAGAAACGTTGAGCTAACTACAGACAATGTCGCGAGAACCGAGGCGCTGTCGGCTCCATCAATGCATTACCGGGTCCTGCAGGTAAATAGCTTTGCCGAAAAGACCTACGTGACCCTGACTACGAACGTCTGTAGAACACGTGTGCGGTGGGCCCAGCAATAGACAATAGAGTGCTAAAACGGCCAGAGAGAGTCAGTCGAGAAGCAGAGTGCGAGTTGAGCGGACACGGAGTGTGAGTCGGCGTGCGAAGATATCGTAGTCTGTCCTTTTGTTATCGAATATCACTCATTAAAATACCTTAAACTTTAAACTCTACCAGCAATCACTTGTCCTTACTCTAAGAATCCACCAGTTACTACATTACGATCTCATACCCACGAAAATCTGCTCTAGCCTGTTCTCGATCAGCTAAGCTCAAGCGCATTGGTCCCTTATCGCCGTATGTTTATAAATCGACACATGAAATGTATACGCAAAAGTTGGCACGAACTTATGGGATGACCTAATATTAGGTCGTCGGAAACGCTCCTTTCGTTTTACAAGGAAATAGTGGATGCACGACGTTTTTCCTTTTATACAGGGTGGTTGGTAAAAAGTTTGCGTTTCAGGCTTTGTTTTGGAGAAAATCGACTTTGAATTTTCGCTCGGTACGCGTGCGCTTTATCGCGTCTCGTTATAACGGATCTCACTGTAGATCGTTGTCTCGATGGAAAAATTTAAAAAAAAGAAAAAAGAAATGTTTGTTCTATATTTTCGACTTGTTTTTTCGCGTAGAATCACCCCTTTCCGCTTGTACCAAAGCACGATCTTTAATATTCGTATTAATACGCGGTAAATTATCTGTTCTCGTTTCTAGGAATTTCATCGCGATCGCGATTACTTTATTCTTAAAAATTCGCAAACTTGGGGAAGATAAATCGCGAGAATCTTTAACTACTATACCTGGTTCACGTATTCGGCTTTGATAAATCTCCTTTCTTTATTCCTGTCGCTGTTTATTAGGTCGTCGGAAAAGTTTCTTTCGTTTTATAAGAAAATAGCGTTCTATCGTTTTGTTCTATCGAAATAAAGATCACGACGTTCGATAGATTAGGTTTCCCGTTTCTATAAAGACGCGTCGTTGTAAAAGACGTCTCTGTAAAAGAAGACACTTTTCAACAATAACAGCCTAATATTATTTGCAAAATTAAAGGCAAGAACGCATCGCAAGCACGCAAGAAATTACGTGCCGTATATGGAAAGGCATCGTGAAAATTGGTTTGCCGAATTTCGCTCTGCCGATTTTTCATCGAAAGATGCTCAACCACCTGACCGCCCAGTTCAAGTCGACGAGACTCGTATCAAGGCCATTATCGATTCAGATCGTCGTAGAACAAGTGAGATTGCAGAGAAGCTCGATGTATCGCATATATGCATTGAAAAAAAAAATTCAAACGACTTGGCTGCGCGAAGAGACTCGATTTATGGGTCGTCAGGCTGAGGAAATTCGTTTAACGCGACGCGTTAGCATCTGCGATTCGCTTCTGAAACGCAACGGAATTGATCCATTCCTGAAACGACTGAAAATTCGATAGTCCGTAACGAAGTTAATGGGAAAGATCGTGGGTGATGCGAGATGAACCAGCCCAGACGACACCGAAAGCTGAGATTCACCAAAAAAGGATTATGCTGTCAGTTTGGTGGGATTATAAAGGAATTCTGTACTTTGAGCTTTTACCAAGAAACCGAACGATTGATCGAAACGCGTAGGTTCAACAACTCGCCAAACTGAGCGATGCGGTTGAAGAAAAGCGGCGAGATTTGGGAAATTGTAAGGGTGTTCCTTCCAGCACGATGATGCAAAGCCCTACGCGTCTTTCGCCAAAAATTATTGCAACTAGGTTGGCATGTGTTGTCAAATCCACCATACAGCGCTGAAGCCTTGCGCCTTCGGATTACCATTTATCTCGTTCCATGCGGTGGCCTTGAATGGTAAAATTTTTAACGACGCTGACGATGTAGAATCACATCTTATTCATTTTTCCGGCAAAAATCAGAAGTTTCACGAACATGGAATTACGACACTGCCTGAAAGATGGCAAAAGGTCGATTCCTAATCGAACAAAGCTATATTTTTACGCAAAAATTTTAAACTTTCCTTCTCGTTTAAAATACGCAATCACTTAGTTACCAACCCATATATCTTCCCATATTCCTCGATACGAGTTGTCAGAGTCGCCGAAACAATTTCTGATCTGGTTATCGTTGGCGACGCTGACGAATACACAGGTCGTAGCATATGGAGAATATCGTACTTAGAGAGGAAACAGAGTGGATCGATCGGTTTGACTGGCGAATAGCTGGCCCAACTCTTGTCAAGAGCCTGGAGCGCGATCGCTGATACAAGCTGTATAATTTGCCAAGCTAACCCCGAGCAGAACATCGAAGCAAGGTCCGATCCATCTGGAGGTATATTTAAAAAGAAGGAATGCGCGTCCGTTTGTTTCGCTTTGGTTTATTTAGCGGGGCTGTGCGGAGAGTCACAAAGAAATTCCAGGCTCGTCGAAAGGTCAAGATCGGGTTTATTTACTTGGGGCCGGAGAGCGGCGTGGAACGAGGCGCAATTAATCGCCGAGCTATCGCGATATCCCCGGAAGGAGGCCCGTAAACCGGCAGAAATAACCGGCTGGAATTTAACGCGATACAGAATCGAATATCGCGTTATTAGTCAGCGGCAGCGCGGATCTCTGGTCGTCGGATCGCCTGGCGGAGGATCGCGCGGTCGCGAGTTCCTCGTAATCAGCTCCGCTTTACTCGGACCGCCGCGGTACCGGCTATTATTTCGACCTTCCCGCGCATTCCATGACGCGACTGCTACCTGCTTTTTGTTTCCTCGCACGAACGAAATCCTTGGAATGGTCCGTGGATGAAGTCATTTCGAAGGAAAAGAAACGATGGCGCTCATCGCGGCAACCTTGCTTATTCGCCATCTTTTCGCCAACTGTTCTGACCAGCCTTGTCGTTCTTTTCGACGGTTTATCGCGATCGATGAAACCGAGGCAGATGGTGGACGGCCGTGAAAGCGCGACTCTTTGTCGCGGATAACCGGGATGTCCGCGGCAACAACGAAATCGTTACGAATTTTCCCTCGATATTCTCTCCTTCTTCCACGCTTCTTAAACGATCTTCCTTTTTCGGTTGCTCTTCGACAGCTCGAATGGTACGAGTTCGGCGGTGTCGGATGTGTACGTTGGACGGCAGAATCTCTCGAAACACGATACACGATACGATTGTAATTTTACGTACAGCGAGGAACACCGGCCGACGAGTGTGCTTTATAAGGTGCTTGTTAAATTTTACAACCGGTCATTATGCCCTCGATTCTGGTAAAACTCGAGGAAATAATAATAACGCGCGGTTTAACCGTCTCCACGTTCCCGATACGTCCGCGATGTGCCACGTTTTCGGTTTCCCTACGACCGATCTCACGCGAAGAACGGCCCGATATTCCGTCCGTAAGGAGATCCGCTTTCGTGCGCCTAATTCCACCTCGTCTCTTCTTTCATCCTCTCGTCTTTTGTGCTTCGATAAGACAACCAGAAGATCCGAAACTCAATCGTCGTGGTATTCTCTACCGTCGCTTTGCCGTTGGTTAACGACCGATAGAACGCGTCGTATTTTCCGTATCCGTCACGTGGCCTGTTTCGAGCTGAGAGAACTTGAAAGTAATTCAACGCTTTACCGGCATCTCAGGCGCAGATTCTCCCTGGCGCCGGCTCTGTTTCGGTTCGGACTCGCACCAATACCGTTCTTTTCGTTCGTCGCGAGCCGTACGTTTTTCAAATTGGTATAAAACCGTGGCAGCTTACAAAGCGACGCGCACCTGACGCAACCGAGCGACGTATCTTAGTGCTAAATAAGAAATTGCTGCTCGAATAATGAGAAAGATCGTCGGTGACAAAATGCCGATTAATAGGCTGTCGGTTGGCAAGCGTCGGTAACGAAAAACCGATTAATCTGCTATCGGTCGGTAAAGCGTTAACACTCGACAAGACAAAATACGAACCGTATCAACGGCATATCCTGAAAACCGATACGAGCGACTCTGCTGTCGCGTGTTTTTCGCAACAGAAACTGAAGACAAACGCGACGCAAACGTGCCACGGACATTACACGCCCTGTATTTGTCTTGAAACGTTTAAAATACAAAGTTATCGAAGGTTGAACAAGACGACTGGTATAAAGTAACGCGAATAGAAGACAGCGAAGGACGACGACGTTAGCCGATCGTACGAAACCTTTCGGCCGCGATGACGATTTTATCGATGTGTCTTCGGAGATCGAAGATATACGTATGACGTATGCCGGGGGAAATATCGAGCGAGCAACGCGCGAATGCGCGCGAGGATAACCGAGACAGTTGCCGGAAAAAAAGGAAGCTGCAAAAGAAAAAAGAAAAGAAAAGAGACGGCATCGCGCGAGAGCTATATACACAGGGTGGTTGGTAACTGGCGGTACAAGCGGGAAGGGGGTGTTTCTACGCGAAAAAAGAAGTCGAAAATATAGAATAAACATTTTTCGTTCGAGGCTTTGCTTTCGAGAAAATCGACTTTGAATTTTCGCTCGGTACGCCTGCACTTTGTTACGTCTCGTTATAACGGATCTCACCGTAGATCGTTGTCTCGATGGAAAAATTAAAAAAAAAAAGAAAGAAAAGATTTTTACTCTATATTTTCGACTTCTTTTTTCGCGTAGAATCACCCCCTTTCCGCTTGTACCACCAGTTACCAACCACCCTGTATATTTTTTCATTATGTCTATATCGTTTTTTGTTTCATCGAACAACTGCCGATCGCTCGATCTTTACGTAAAACGATATTTCTGATAGACTTCTCGCAGAAGATTCCGCGTCGCGCGTACATCGAACACGATCTTCTGTTTTTTTTTTCTTTTTTTTCTTTTCATTTTGCATGGTCGTCTGAGACGCGACTACGATCACTCGAGTTATTTTTTTATCGGTGGTCGTGTGTCATCGAGAGGAAAAACGACGTACGTGTGCGCTCGATCGACGATAAACGAGCGTGTACGTGCTCGTTCCCTTGTCTTCTTGACATACATAATAACGCGCATAATTTCGCCATAAATTATCAGCCGGATATATTCTAATTCCGGTGCGTGGGTAAACGGTTATTATTGCAGGTTCGCGATGACTCGGAATCGCGGAGAATTGCCACGGCACCGTTCCGATACTCTCCACGATGCCTGGAAACTTACGATGCCATATGGGACACGTCCGAGCACGCAATAATTTATGATAGCTTTCTTAAAACGATGCTGGATTCCAGCTGGTGAAGCGTGCGTATAAAGTATAAACGAGGATTGATTGCATCCTCCGGGTCTCTGCTATACATACGCACCTGAGCAACCGCACAGATTGTTTAAAGCGAAGCCTCGATGATTATAGGGTCCGATCGGCTCTTGGGACGCGCGAAACGATTATTTAAACGTCACATTCGCTCGCTCGATTCGTCGTTTCTTCGTGCCAAAACGATAGCGAAACGGTATCCAAGGGAATATTTTCGCATCGCGTTCTTTTCGATTTACGATACGTCGAACGTTTAGTCGATAGATATTTCCGATTTGGTTGTACCAAACTTTGTCCTATTTTTCCATGACGATGTTCGCCGAGAATCGAGATAATTAGAGTATTCGCGGAGAAACCGTGACGGCTTTCTAGATTCACGCGTCGAAACCGGTCGAGGAGTTTGCACGCTGGCGAAAAATTTAGATCGATTAATATTTGTCGCGTTCCACGAACAACGTAACCGCTTTAAATTATACGGCAGATTTTATACGAGTCGTAGAACCCGATCGTATAATCGCTATACTTTAGCCGTGGAAGCGTTATCAGCCTCGCGATAGACCGAGTTTTCACCGCCGGTCGAAAATCGGCAAATTCGATCGTTAATTCGTTCGTAGATACGCGCGATAAAACTCGCTGTACGCGTAGCGTGGTATCGCGGACACGCGTTTCTCAGCCGCGTTATCCGCCGCCGTACCTAGCCGCGCTGCAACAGTACCTTCTTAACGTTCTTGTATTTATTCCAAGAGAAATAATCACCGTCCGGTTTGTGATTAATAACTCTACTAGTTGCTTGCCGGTCAGCCATTTTCATCGTTGTTACTCGCACACGGCCGGCATTTAACGTAGACGCGGGGATACGGCGAGTCGGCCGCGTGGGCTTATCTGGATCGCAATGTTCCATTCAAAGGCGACCACAATGGCATTGAGAGATCCTCGCGATCAATTAAATATCACCGGTATAAATATGAGTTAACGAAGAAGGCGGAACGAGCGTCGGGTTTGGTCCCGAGCCTGGTCCAACGAACGTCTCGCGATCCAAATCGATAAATCGCGTACGGTGCCGCGCGGCCTTTACGTCGAATTCGTCGCTTTCGAAACTCGACCGCTTGGAAGTTGTCCGTGGGGATGGGACGCCACGATGCAATTGGCCCTGATAAATTACGCGTTGCTCAATGATCGCGCGTTATTACGAGTTAACTTCTTTATTTACGATCTTTATTTAAGCGGCGAACGCGCACCGCGTTGTAAAATCTTTGTCGTACCCTCGGCAAAAGAAGTTTTCCAGCGTTTACCTGTGACAAGCTTGTTTCAAACGTCGTACCATCTGCAGAGGATGATGGTTGGTCGTGTGGTTTAAACGACGAAATAATAGAATTTAAAATAATAGATACAGAGAATGTATTAACTGATTCGCCAAGACTGTGAATCGATGTATTAAGGGCTGCTTCTTGAATTAGAACGCTCTAAAACAGCGTTGTTTCGCGATTTTGTTTAGAAAGGAAGGAAAGAAACGAAGTTGTTGGATTTTCAGGTATGCTTTTATATATATTTAAGGAATACAAACAAATTGTTTTTAAAGTAAAGAGAAAAATTACAACAGATTTCTAAAGCTATTTCACGGGCTGCGGTCCCCTCAATCAGCGTGAAAGATCCTCCTCGTAATTCTTGAGCGAAACAAAAAACCAAAAAAGGATTAAATTATTGTATATTTTTCTTCTGGGTGAAGTAAACAACGGCAGAAAGAAATGTGAAATTAAAAATTTTTGCGGCTTTAAAAGAAAAGTGTTTTTAAAAAAGAAAAATAAACTTGAACGTGCCGTAACAATTATTTAAATAAACTGTTTTTCTGCCGTTGTTTGTTCACCCAGAAGAAAGATATATAATAATCGAATCCTTTTCTTATTTTTTCTCTCAGTCAAGAATTACGAGGTGGATCTTCTCCACACTGCAGCGACCACACGCCCATTTTTACTTTACGCTCTTTTTTACTTGAAAAAAAATTTGTTCGTATTCGTTAAATATATATAAAACCGTAGCTGAAAATTCAATAACTTCGTTTCTTTCTTTCCCTTCTAAAAAAAAATCACAAAGAAAACCTATTGTTTTGGAACATTCTCATTCAGGACGCAGCCCTTAAAATTAAAATCGCTATTTAAATCGCTCGAGACTGAGACTGAAAAACTGGTCACCTTACGATCGCGATCGTTTATTTATACAGGTGGAGGGAGTAGCGGAAAATTGAAATTCCACTTTGTTGCACGTAGCGGCGACACTGTTTCGCCCGGAGTTAATTTATTATTGCACTATGTACGTTCTAACTATGATGTCGATACTCCGAGGCAAAGCAACAACGCGATTCTACCAGCTACCATTCGCATCTACCAGCGAATCCGGATATTTCATTTGCGATATTTATGTTTTACGCGTCGATTGCATTACGCGCGACTATTCGCATCGCTGTAATTTCCCCACATTGCTTTATAGTTTTCGATTACAAACGGTTGTTGTTCTCGGTGGAGGAAAACGTCGGTTCGTGCCATAGGCGCGCGCCAGACGAGCGTAATGATATTCACGAGTGTGAAATTGCAAATGATCGGTGCAGTTACCACCGGGGATAGCGGTGCGATTAAACGAAACAGGCGCGAGAAAACGAACCTGGAAACTCTTTCGATGGTTGTGATATTGCTTTTGCAATTGATTCGAATTAAATCGAATTGCAATTGATTCCAGGTATAATAATTTTTATCGAAGCGCGAAAAGGAATAATCGGAGCGCGTAACGAATAGAGCAACCGATAGACCGGTCGAAGGAAACGTCGGTAGCTAATCGATTTGAACGCGCAAAGATTTATTTTACTCCGTAAGCGAGTGCGATACGTGGAACACGCAGGAGAGACAGTGAAAATGAATCGCACGTTTTCTTCTATTTAGGTTGCCGAACGACAGAATGGAAAGTTAGGCGTAAAGAAAAAATGGTAGACGTTGGAGAAGCCTCGTAGCAAAAGGATGTACAAAGTCGACGGTACCTGGATAAAACGAAAGCGACAAATAACGCAGAATTTACGACGTATAACCGAGGAAATGTAATTTTTAACGCTAGAACTTACCGATAGTTAACGCGAAGCTATTTCTACCGAAAGCAGTGAAAACGACTGGTCTTTAAAAAATACGCAACGATAGAATATTTGTATATTTATCGATTTATTACTTTTTCTTACAGAGGCAATTCCACGTTACGTAGTACATTTTTGGTATTGTTAATCCATCTAGGATCCCCCTAAACGAGGGTTCACGCATTTATAAAATTGTAGAGCCAGTCATTTTCCCGATATCTGATATCGTCGTATCGAAGGATACGCGTTAAAAATTGTAAAAACGCGTGGCAAGTTGTGGAAAACGAGGAAACTGGTTAATACATGAAAGTTCAGTTCGAATACATGAAAAACGGAATAAAATTCATCGTATTATTCATTTTAGTTATCGTTGCGAAAGTCGTCGCGTCATTGCGGAAAAAAATATAACACGAAGTATGAATTTTAAAATAAAATTGTAAAACCAGTGGATTCGACTGGTGTGGCAGTTGCAGTGTCAAAACGCGAACAACCTTCCCTGTTTGCGTTCAAAGTCCGACTTGGTTAGCGCAGCAAGAAAATCGATCGTAAGGTAATATCGCGTCGCGTTTCTCCGCGTCGACGAAAAGTAAAAGAAAGGACGAAAGAAAAGAAGAGAAAAGAAAGAAAGAAGGTTAATACCACGGGTCGGTTGTTCGATGATATTTTAATTCGACGTTATTAGCGGTAATTTTATTTTACCATATAAAGAGCAGACTTCCATTAGTACTGTAATTGTGGTTGGCGCTCGTTACGCGCAACAGAAAGAGACGGATCTTCGAGCGAGTCTTCTTCGTCGTTCGCCGCTTATGACATTCTCGTTACTCTTTCGACGAGGAAGAAGAAACGCGTTCTTCGTCTGCCATCGGGGCACCGCCGGTCCCTTCCAGCCGCTGTTTTCTTCCGTTCTTACCGCTTGCGTGCTTAAAATCCAGCTAACCTAGGTCCCCGTCAAGCGTGACGGGACTACGATGAATGGGACAAGAGTCTTCTTCCTCGTCGCCGATGAATGAGACAACGGACGTACGTTCTTCTGCCTCGACTTCTCAGCAACTGGTCGACGTTGGTCGCTACTCGTTAAGCTACCTCGTACGTTCCGAAGCGACTGCATTCGTCGCGGAAATTTGTTATACTCCTCGTATATTTCTCATATTTGATTTGCATCCTCGTTTACCGGCTCCGTTTCTTCGTTGCTCTGACGCATTTGCGGTCCACGCGATGTCCCTCGAGCGAATACACCAAGCGCCAAGTGCGTTACCAGCAGAGTAATAGGATAGGTCAGCGTGACGTTTTGGCGAAAACCGACGAGCAAACGGAGGAACGTGGCCGAAGCGGATCCGAACGATCGCTTAGTTTCTCTTCGTTTGTTCTCGTACGATGGATTCTCCGGTGGAAGGAATCGCGCAACTCGGAACGAAGCAAGCGACGCCAATGAGTTTAGGATACCTTCTCGTGCGACGAATCGGCTCTTGGACGTTATCTTCGATGTACCATAGATCGAGGGGAAGAGAGTATGTTCTTGGAACTTTTTACATTTCTCCTTCGTCGTAAACAAGTGAATGAAGGCACCAAACAAACCTGTCTCAACAGCATACTCCGCAACCATGTTTGGCAAACCCAAAACGAGACACATGGTCCACGCGAACTTGGCAAAAAACACCTGCACCGAGCCGTAATTCACGGCGGAGTGGAGACCGTGGAAAGCGTACCGTTCGTTAGCGGTCGAAGGATGGACGCTGGCCGTTGAAAACATCGGCGCTAAACACACCTAATATCTCGGTTACGTGACCGAACGAATGAATGAGCTTGGTGCCGGTACAGAGACTCTGGAGAGTACCACTCGGACGGGAACGAGTATGCTATCAGTGTGCCGGTTATCGCAAAAAAGCCGGGAATAACGCGGCTGGCTGGCGCTGCCGGTTCTTCCTCGCGATCAACAATGGCGATCACGTGTGCCGCGGCGCTTCGTTTTGCGCGCGTGTGCGCTTCCAACGTGTTTCCGTGTATGTAGGTTCGTGCGTATGTCGCATAGTCGTGTCGTTGGTAGCGACCGACAAGATCCCATAGACGGTGCGAGGGGGTTGTAGGAAGGGGTTAGAGGCACGCATGAATGGAAGCTTCATTCATGTGGTCGGTCGGCTTTCCTCGTACGCACGCCGCGCCGCCCCGCTCGCCTCCGCCTTCTACTTTTGTTTCTATCGCGGGGCCGAGCGTCGATGTTACGCGCGCGCGCGTTCCTCGTGCAAACAATGCGTTTCAGCAGCGCGTTGCATCAGCTTCCTCGCGTCCACTCGAGATTCACCTTACGCTCTGGATCTCGATCACGGCCGATGCCACGTCGAAGACACGAGAAATCACGAGACAGATAGATCGCCGGTGATCTCCTGGCGTCGCAGTTCGAACGTTTCGCGAATAAGCTGAAGAAATTCAGCTTCGTACAAGACGATGGGAATTTTATTATATAAAAATTCAACAGAGTGACGGTTGAAAGTGTTACAACGGAATAACGCGTTGGGCGCTAATTTAGCAGGGTTTTTATATCGAGGTTTCAGTCCCTTTGCAGGGGTTATCGTCGGACGTATATCAGAGGCAGCTATTCGGTCGCTGTTTTGTTATTTTGTCGTTATCGTCTACTTTATTACCGTTTCTGGGCGGGTGGCCTTTCTTGTGACAGCGTGTGACACCGAGATACCGTCACGTGAACTCGAGGGTTGGATGATAAAATAAAAATAGCTGGGTCGTAACGCAACTGTTAATTTTGTTTTAATTAAACTTTATTACAAATTCAGCGATCAAACTGGAATACACGCTGAATTAACATAAATCACAATTCACTCGAACCGCGTTATGTAAAACTCAGTTACACCGATGCGTTATAAGGGTAAAGACCGCTAAAGATACGTTGACTGTTCTAAGGATACGGAATAAGCGAAGTTTTACCGACGATACCGTGTCTGAGGAAAGCTCTAGGGGTGGGTGTGTCTAAGGACACGGGACTATCGGATTTGTCGACGACGATTTTGGTTAAGGAAGCGAGGGCAGTAGACACCGTCTCCGATTGGATAATAAGACGGTTGGTGTATCAGGAAGGGTTTTAGCCGCCCTCGCGAGAAAGCTGCTAACGGAACATACCAGACGCGAGGAAAAGCTAACTTTCCGCGTTAACCTACGGTAAACGATAAACGTAAAAGGAAACCTAAAACAAGAGATACTCGCTTGGTCCGAAGGTTAACTATGAAGGTTAACTATGAAAATTCCAAGACCTCCGGTGGGTCTTAGGACTGTCGAGGGTACGGGCCAAGGATGCGCAGACATGTGTGACCTGGTCTCCGATGTGAATCGACGTTACAATACTGTAGTATCGGGAAGAAGGGCCTAGGAAATGTCGAGCTAACTACAGACAATGTCGCGAGAGCCGAGGCGCTGTCGGCTCCATCAATGCATTACCGGGTCCTTCAGGTAAATAGCTTTGCCGAAAAGACCTACGTGACCTTGGCTACGAGCGTCTGTAGAACACGTGTGCGGTGGGCCCAGCAATAGACAATAGAGTGCTAAAACGGCCAGAGAGAGTCAGTCGAGAAGCAGAGTGCGAGTTGAGCGGACACGGAGTGTGAGTCGGCGTGCGACGATATCGTAGTTTGTCCTTTTGTTATCGAATATCACTCATTAAAATACCTTAAACTTTAAACTCTACCATCATCACTTGTCCTTACTCTAAGAATCCACCAGTTACTACAATACCAACGCGGAAATTAATCGACGCGCCTACCTTCTACCTTCGGCCTTTTACCTTTCTTTTCCGATTTTTCGATACTCCATCTTAGGCCAGTTGTCCATCGCTTGCTCGATACCTGGTCGTTATCGGCGATAACGCGTGCAATGGGATGTACGGCCTGGATCGTCCAACCGCCTCTGTCTTTTCGAAATTGAAGTCGTTCGCCTAGTTGTCTGGAGATCGCAGCGTGAGATCGGACTCGATCGAAGCGTACTCGGTGTACGTTCTTTCGCTGCGAGTTTCGAAAACTCGTGGCACGAAGGAAAACGCGTTGTTTCGCTTTGCCTCGTTGCGAGCTGAAGACGCGTTTCCCGGCTAGGCAAACGCGATACACGCGATTCTTAATTCATTCGCATCCAAGCGCGGATTATTACGCGCGCTGCGACCGCTTTTTATTTCAGTGGCAAGGTATTTTTCGCAAGTGACAGATCACGTTTTCACCCGTTTGTCGGCATCTCGCCGAAAATCTTTTCAGCCGCCACTCGGAGTAAATACCGTCGATCTTAATGAAATTCAACAAATTCAAATTTTCAAAATATTCTAACTTTACAAGGTAAACTAAAGCGATGCGTTGCATGTTTACCTAAACGTACTCGAAGAGAAACGTTCTTTAAATGTCATATTTGCGATGTATCATTACGTATCGACCATTTTAAAGAATTCCACGAGAAACAATATCGTTTCCATTTCCATTTTAATCTAAATAATTTTTCTTAAATAAATCATTTTTACTTTCTTCCTCCGTTATAAAGAGGTAACATCGTCCGCCAATCGTTTCGAACGGTACGCCTTCGATGAACTCCACGAAGAATTCGGATGTCATTTACCGCACCTACGACCGACGGCGCGCGGTGACGAGGACCAGTGTTCGGTTGAACGCCGCTGATGCCTTCGAACGGCCCCTTGAGTAGGGCCATGATGCGAACGGTTTAACCAACAACTACTTTCTTCTCCGTTTGAACGGTCGATCGGCGTAAATTATCGCTTTCTACTCGCGGTGCAACGATCTAGCGCGCCGATCGACGCTCTGAACGGCGATGCATGCGGATTAGACGCTTCATCGTTGGAGCGCGATCGAGCGTAAACCGGGGGCGTTAGGAATAAAACGATCGTCGTGAGAAACCAGAGTAACCTATTCTATGCTCGATTATCATCCGGGTCACGGACTTTTGCAATAAAGCGTTCCAATTATCCGACTGCGTTTTTACGTCGCGATCGAGACAAGTTTCGCGCAATGCAAATTAATACTCACCGGCGAGAATCAGCGGATCGACCACGGTGCGACCTTTGTCACGGATCGATATCGGTTAACGGCAGCTTTCCCGTAGAAATACATAATCGCGTGACAGGCCAAGTTCCTCACCAGTAACAATCGAGAGGCAGGAACTCGTAAATCAAGGCTCGATCGTGCAAGCCGGATAAAATCATCGTGCTCGTGACGCCAAACATAAAGCTGCGAATGCATGTGCGCGTTACTGCGCGCATACACAGTGATTCATAGGAGGCGTTCGATTTTCTCGTCTTCGCGATATTCCAAAAGAGGCAGAAGGTTAGTGGTTCGCGATTCATCTCCGTCTACTTTATCGAATACGAAGGACGACGAAACGTCTCGACGGAACTTTGAAAATATTATTTCCTTTCGCGTGCAACTCGCTCGTGTAAACGCAAACTCGTATTATCCGCGATAACGATGGAAAAACGATCGACGGCTGATCCGTGGATTACGCGAACTCGGATCACGATACGAGTCGTTTCTCTCTCGACGCTGTGTGGCGCGACTCGTTCCTTTCGCGACGTTTCTTTCTCCTTTCGTATCTCGCGCGAACCGCGAACGATGATCGCTGTTGGTCGATTTCGTTGGAATCGCTCTGTAGAACGCGTACTCCGCGGCAGAAATAAATAAACGCCGGGCCGGATCGTTTTACATCGAGCTGCTATCTCGAGTTTTCCTTCTCGACTGCTGCGAGGCTCGTCTTATATGGGATAAGGGCTGCTTATGCGCGGCCACGTACGTATTCATATAGGATCGTTTGCACGTCGCGCGGAGACGCAACCGCGTCTATCTTTCCCCGGTTACGAGCGAAACTTAAGTACTCGTGCGGTTTGATGAATAGACCGTAGGACAGACGCAGGCACGTGGGTGGAATTACAGACGATTGGCCGTGCAACGTCGGTGCGATGTGGTGCCGCAGCGTCTTATCGGAAACACGTTGAACGATGTACGGTGAACGATGGTTCGCGCGATACGAACGTTTCAACGTTTAAAGTCCGACTGCGTCGTAAACCGTGGTTTCGTGGAAAAGTGACTGATGCGCGGCTCGATCCGCTCGAAAAGCGTTTGGAGAAAGCGTTTCTGCCACTTTGATATTCGTCGCGAGGCGGACGTGAATTTTCACGCGACGTTTCACATCCGGCGTTAATCGAAAAGCGACTCGCGGAAAGCTGCTGCGACTTTCGGCTTCTTGGAAAGAAGCGAAGCCTGCGCTACGGGGTGCTATCGACACACAGGGTGGTTGGTAACCGGTGGTACACGCGGAAAGGGGGTGATTCTACGCGAAAAAGAAATCGAAAATATAGAATAGAAATTTTTTTTTCAATTTTTCCATCGAGGCAACGATCTACGGTGAGATCCGTTATAACGAGACGTAACAAAATGCAGGCGTACCGAGCGAAAATTCAAAGTCAAGTTTCTCGAAAACAAAGCCTCGAACGAAAAATCTTTATTCTATATTTTCCACTTGTTTTTTCGCGTAGAATCACCCCCGTTCCGCTTGTACCACCAGTTATCAACCACCCTATAGTATAGAACGCGCGAAATAGCTGGAAACGTTATCACGGCACCGCGAACAAGTCGGAGAGATTTGCGACGGATGGCGCGTGTTGCTATCGTTCGATTTAAAGAGAAAGTTATGGATCGTGCGGATTAAACGGGGCAAATTGTCGCGAATCGCCATTCTCTTTAACGATCCAATAAAATCTTATTCGCCATGCGCTTCGTTATCCAGCTTTTCTCAGATTACCAGCGTGCTCGGGCATCTATGTATCGCTGCAAACGTATAAACCTCTATTTACGATTATAGCGGCAAGAAGCCACGATATCTTGCGTATAAATTCCTTTGTTTTTGCGCCCGGTCATCCATCGTGTTCCAACTTCTCTTCTTATTTACGATTTTCACCAGCTTCTTAGCGTTTTTACGCGAACCGCCGTGGTATTTCGCCGCGATTGCACCGACCATTTCGACAATCCTGTTCCGTCTCTTTCACGACGATCGTGTCACGTAAAGTTGGTACTTGGGTGGTAGTAAGAAGGCCGAGTCGTAACCCAACTACTTATTTTCCTTTGTAAAACTTTATTATAAAAGTCAACGCTTACAAAATAACACCCTAACCGGAGAATAGGGGTTGTACGAGTACAGCAACTAGAAGAGGAACGAGAACTGCCCGAGCTGGGTGAAGTCTCGGTTTATATACGTTTTCGTTTTAGGACGTTGAGGGGCTAGGTGTAGATTACGATGTGGGAAAGTGTGCGAAGGTCGGGGGTCCATATCCTATCTCCGATGTGGACTAAGGTGCGTCACAGCCTTGGTGTATGCTATGACGATAAGGCGGCGATGTGTCCAAAAGTGTGCGAAGGTCGGCGATCGATGTCTTATCACCGACGTAGGTCGAGATGCGATCGATGTCGCAATCGCCAGGTCAAACGCGGAGTCACCGTCCTGTCGCTTCGCGTACACACCGAATGGTTATTGATTTCGCGTTTCGATCTTTGCACCGATCTCGGTTCTTCCTGCTACGAAACGATATACGTTAGGTTGTCCGAAAAGTTTCTTTCGTTTCGTAAGGCGATACTAGACGAACAACGATTTCTCTTTTGTATTATTTTATCGAATTAGGGATCATCCATTTCGTTTTATTTCTATTGTTACGTTTGTGCATAATTCGATAAACTCAGTGGCGGCACTCGACTACGGAAATTTCCAACGGCTTCGCGACACAAAGCGTGATGTACCATCGATATCCCTACGGTTCTATCGCCGAATATTCCTAAGAATGCGGCAACCGTCGCGGACTTCTAATAAACGCGCGCGTAGTGGGGATATTGTCACGTAAAAATAAAAAAAAAAGAAGAAGAAAACAAATTTAAGAAGAAAAATAAAAAAAAGAACTTAATTCTTTTCCCAACACTTGGTGGTTTACAATTTGCTTCCGAGCTCTAAGCGTGACTTTTCGAGAGTGACTCTTACAACTCGACTTGCGATCGGATTCGGTTATTCTTCTTTCGTCACCCCTCGATATCCCCACTGTCCTCGAGTTTGTTAGGCGTCCGCGACGATGGGGACGGTTAGGGGACGATAAACGAATTAACAGCAGTATGAGTTGAGAAGTGAGAGAGTGCGAATCGCGTTGTCGAGATAATGTTGTTAGCGTTGTTAAGAGAATTGTTAATTAATTGTCTAGTTGTTTTAATTATTATACGTTTGTTGCAATTAGTTCGTGTTAAATAACCATTGTTTTCTGTTTAATTAACATCTGTTTGATCCATTTGTCGTTAATAAACTAATCATAATAATTTACGATACTACACTGACATATCGTTTATCAACACTAAAGCTACCGATAGTTAACACGAGGATATTTTACCAAAATCAGTGAAAACGACTGGTCTTTAAAAAATACGTAACGATAGAATATTTTTATATTTATCGATTTGTTACTTTCTTACAGAAGCAATTCCACGTTATGTAGTACGTTTTTGGAATTGTTAATCCATCTAGGACCCCCAAGACGGGGGTTGCCGCATTTATAAAATCGTAGAACCAGTCATTTTCACCGGCGTGGTATTTCTAGCGTTAGCATCTAGCGATCTATCGATCGATCCGGAATTCTCCTCACAACTGATATCGTCGTATCGAAGGATACGCGGTAAAAATTTGAAAAGCGTGTGGCAAATTGTAGAAAACGAGGAAACTGTTCAATCGGAGTTCGATAAACGGATCGCAGGATCCTTCTACATTTTGACGAGTGCCAGTCATTTTCACCGGTATTCGTATAAGCAGCCTCGATACAAAATTACTTTCAGTTTGAATACATGAAAAATAGAATAAAATTCATTATAATATTCTCTTAATTATCGTTGCGAAAGTCATTGCATCATTGCGGAAAATACGTAACACGAAGTAAGAATTCTAAGATAAAATTGCAAAGCCAGTCAAATTGACCGATGTGGTAGTTCCAGTGTCGACTGTTTTCGAAAAGCGACTCGGTATTCGAACAAGCGAACGTTCAAATTTTCATGATTTTCAAACCGTCAAATTTGTTCCTAGGAAATTCGCAGGTGGAAAAACGCGTAGCATTCGCGCGTAACGTACGAAGATCTACGAAATATCCGAGATACGAAAGCTATCGAGATATTTACGAGGCGAAAGAAACTCTGCTTGGACGCGATCGTTTGCAAAAAAGTACGTCTTTGCGTAAAAGTCCTCGGTCTGATAATTTTCTTCTTTCCTTCGACTTGGTTCGTTTCGTGTCCTGCGCGTGTCCTTCGAACGATAAGTTTAAACCATATCGCCCTCGAAACGGAGCGCGAACAATTTTTCTTTCTTTTCCTCCGATACTCCTGCAACTTGTCGCGACGACGAGACACAATTGCCAAAGACGAATCCGCGTTTGCCTGGCACACGGCAAACTTCTTTCCGTGGTACGCGCTTTGAAGTAGCTCGAAAGAAACGAGGAATGTTTACGAGGTTCGCTCGGCGTCGGTGTTCTCTTCTAGGAATGTACGAGGCACCTCGAGTTGCCGGACGTTTCTCGTTCGACGATCTTATTTGTAGAGGCAGCTATTATCGTCGAAAAACGCGGCTGAATAATGTCCGGGTTGACGATGCGCTGCTGCTGGAATACGATGTTTGATGAATGAAGGCGAAGAAGAAGCAGCGAACCAGACGAACGAGGTCTGGCTGGCTTCCTCTCAATGGGAAGAGTAGTCGGCCGGGGTCGCCTTTTTAAAGGCTCGATCCCGCGTCGTTAGCCGCTGATAATTCGTTCGGTCGTTTTGTCCGTATATGGCCGGCCAACGAATCGAGTTAACTCGTATTTATTCCTTTTCTTGCCTCCCCGTTGCTTTATGACGTCTACCCTCGTGTCGTGTAATTATTAATTCTCCAACAAAAACAGCTTTCTTCCATGCTTTTAGGCTACGGAGGTGTTCGTCAGATTTCTATAGATATCGGCGTTAGTCTCGAGAGAAAATCCTCGGCTTTTGCGCAACACGCTCGAACCGAACGCGTTCGTTGGAAGAAACTCCGTCGGGAACTCGTCGTCGATACCTGCGATTGGTAGCTTTGTTGCAAAACTTTCCTCTCGTCTGACGAATTAACCCGGTACGCGTGTTCCAACACTCGGCTATCCGCGTATTTACGTAATTGCAGAAATTCTGCTGCGTATTATCGACTAGAGAGCAACCGGCCAGGTCAAACCGATCGGTCGATATCGCGTACCTCGACTGACTTAACGTTCAAGGTGGAGGAGATGGAATAACTCGAGCGTTAGATTTTCACGGCGCTTCGTTTGTATTCGTTGTAGCACTTGACCGAACCAAGTTGGGACTCTGTCGTCCTGTGTCTCTGTAGTCTTCGTTGCTCGTAGTTGAACTCAGTAGGGACTCTGTCGTCCTGTGTGTACTGTCCGATGGTTGAAGCTGAACTCAATTCTTCTTTCCACCGTGCCCTTCCGGCTGGTCCTTTCCTGGGTTTTTTCCTGGTCTCGAGTCAATACGTTTACTGCCCTGAGAGGTCAAATGGGCCTGACCGTGCCATAAACGGACGGCCAACTAAAATTCCGAACAAATTCAAACGCAAATACGCGAATCTCGTTTGCGTACATACGCGCGAAGATATACGTACGAATGAAGTTACACGCGTTTGACTCGTACGCGTACCTATACGCGTCTTTGTAATTCAGGTTTGCACGTTGAAAAGCACGATCTTTAATATTCGTATTAATACGCGGTAATTATCTGTTCTCGTTTCTAGGAATTTCATCGCGATCGCGATTACTTTATTCTTAAAAATTCGCAAACTCGAGGAAGATAGATCGTGAGAATCTTTAACTTCTATACCTGGTTCACGTATTCGGCTTTGATAAATCTCCTTCCTTTATTCCTGTCGCTGTTTATTAGGTCGTTGGAAAAGTTTCTTTCGTTTTATAAGAAAATAGCGTTCTATCGTTTTGTTCTATCGAAATAAAGATCACGACGTTCGATAGATTAGGTTTCCCGTTTGTATAAAGACGCGTCGTTGCGAAAGACGCGTCTGTAAAGGAAAGACACTTTTCCGACGACCTAATGCTATTATCGCTAATCGATGAAATAAATTTCCCGCTGCTACCTCGAACATCAGTCTCGGAAGACTGAATATTTCTAAATTCCCATAAATCTCATTCGCCAAATTTTCTCGTAGATATCCGTTCGTGAAATTTTACAAAAAACTTTCTTTTCTATACCGATGCTACTCGAACCATGTACTATATACATCGTTGCTGTTAATCGATAAAATGGAACATTTGCTATCGCAAAATACAATCTTGAAAGGCTTTTAACACCGCGAAAGCTGCATAAATTTATCCGCCGAGAAACTTCGATATCCCGTGAAATTATGCTATCAAAGTTTCGGTCAATGTATAAAGCGAAAAACAGAGAATCCTAGTATAGTCGCCACGTGTTTACAAATATCTTGCATCGACGTTGCTAGCGAATACGGCACTTAATAGCAGGTAGATACATTTCGGGAAAACTCTGGAGAACAGTTGCAGGCGTATGCAAGTGTCGCTTCGATGCAAAGTTATTTTCAGTTTGAATACGTAGAAAACGAAATAAAATTCATTATATTATTCTTTTAGTTATCGTGGAAAAAAGTATAACACGAAGTAGGAATTTTAAAATAAAATTGTGAAACCAGTCATTTTCGCTTGTGTGGTATTTTTAATGTTAGTATCTAGCGACGTAGCGATCGATCTGCAATTTTCCGGCTAACCGAAGTCGAACGATACGCGGTAAAAATTGTGAACGAAAAAATGTAACACGAAGTAGGAATTTTAAAATAAAATTGTAAACCCGGTTAATTTGCCTGATGTATTTTATGGCATTTTTAGCCTTAGCATCTAGCGACGTAGCGATCGATGCGGAATTTTCCTGATAACCGATATCACATTGAACGAATAAAAATTGTAAAGGAACAAATGTAACGACACGAAGTGGAAATTTAAAAATAAAATTGTAAAACCGTTCGATTTGACGAGTACGGTAGTTTCAGTGTTAACTAGTGCGCGGGTAAAACGGTTCGTTGGGAATCGTCGTCCCTCTCTGCCTCGTTAACTGGTTAATTACGTTGGTCGATAAAAGCGTCGGATGAAATTTTACGAGGTAGATTATACCGTAAAAAGATTTTCCGATTTGCAGTCTCGTTTCATTTGCTTCTCGCGCCCAAGGTTCTCGCGCTTCCAACCATGACGGCGTGGCGTGATTCACGCGGCAATTATATTCGTTTAATAACGCGTTGCAACAATCGCTTCATGAATATTTCCTCGTTTTCTTGGCCATCAAGGCGATTCTGTGCGTCGACCAGCCGACAGAACCAGAAACCGACGACTTTTGTCGCGTTTCACCCACGATCGCCGTTGCTAATATTTTTTCTCGTCGATCTGCCGGTCGTTCGCGTACGCGTAACGATTAATAACCATTTATCGGTCGTGTAACGTTCACTCCTACGCCACGTTTCTTCGAACTCGGCGGTCACACGACACCCGATGATTTACAAACCGGCTGGCTTTATTTAATAACGCGCCATAGTACCGGAGCTACCCGGAGGATCGTTCCATGGAAGACATCGACTCCAGCGTTTCGAATCGTTTGGTGTTTCGGAGACAGACGCAGTGGCGGCGACCTCCGGCGTCGTTGTCGTCGTCGTTGCGCTCTTTCGTTCTTTCGCGGAAAACACGAGTTACTTAAGCTGCGAACGCGTTTCGACTCTCAGGCAAATATCGGATTGGCAACTAAGCGATCGCGGACTTTCTCGTTACGTGATGACGATTGTTACACGTTCTATTTGTTTGCCGAACGAGAAGATAGCGTCAACTGACGTTAAATTCGACTGGTAATAAGCTCCACTTTCGGCTAACCTGCTACGTGCAGGGATACTGGCACGAGAGAGGATTAAGGTTGCTCGTAAACAAGTTTAAAATATGTAGCGGATTATTCAGATTTTACTCGGTTTCGATATTGATAATTGGCTGGCAAATAATGATTCTTCGGTTGACAAGATGACGATTAACTCTCCGATAAACAAAATGATAATAATTCGATAGACTAACGATAATAACTATTATTACTCGATAGACGAGTAACGGTAATTATTATTATTCGGTAATTATTATTTCTCCCTTCTCTGAGTCGCTACACTTGTTTATATCTGTCGGAGATGAAAAAACATCGCGGTCTGTCTTTTGAAAATTCTTTCTTTGGGAAGATCCCCAACGTTGGTTCAACTGCCGACTTTGTAACTAACTAACGACTAAATAAAAAAGCAGTAGCCGAGCAATAACTTAACTTCATTGTGCTTTTATAACTTTGTAGGCTTCTATTCGCGAAAACGATTAAGTATAATATCGCAAGGAAGTAGCGAAGTTGACATAGTTGTTCGAATCGCGGCCAAAACTGCACACGAGACTAGTCTCGTGGTCGAATGCTCGCGCTTTTTATACGTTGCGTTGCGTGGATGTCGAGGGGCAAGGAGAGGATCCTGATTGCCCCACGTAACGGGGAAAATGTAATGTTCGGCCATGTGCAAAGGTCAGGTCAAAGCCTAACGGTTCGCTGATCAGATAATATGGAATGACGTGAATTTGGGTATGGTCGTTGTCACAGACTCGTGGTGACGAGAGAGAGAGCAAATTAATCATCCAGTTGTCTAAATTATAGTACGTTATCGTATTTAGTTCGCGTTAAACAACCATCGTTTCCTGTCTAATCGACGTCTGTTTCGTCCATTTATTGTAAATAAACTAACTGTAGTAAAGATCCTGCACCGATAAGAGAAGACTACGAAGGTCGCAGAGACTCGAAGATGTTCAAAAGTTCTGACGATTATAAAAAATATAGCGTGTCTGTACGTTGCAGAGGATGCGTTTTACGGACGATATCGCGGTGATGTACGGAGTTGGCGGGATGCGTGGTTCCACCGATGCGGCTGGAACAGCCACAGGTAGCGCGGTACACTGGGTCGAGTATTTTCATATTTTTCCGCAGAAAATCGCGCGGCAAGAGCGATTGCGTTAATGCGTTAATAATATAAAAAACGCATAAAAAATGCAGGAAGACCGTTAATGCGTTAACAATATAAAAAACGCAACACAATAACGACTGGTGGCTGTTCGAAATTAACGGTACAGGTAGACGACGCGATTTCGATGGATTCCGATCAAACCCGATTCCCACTGACGTCCTTTTTCCACACTTGTGCTCGGTTTTACGACCTTGAAACGATCACGGTGGTCGCCCCTGAAACGCAACGTTCGTTCGACTCTATCGTTTTACTTCTCTCGTCTCGCCTTCTCTCGTTTTTCCTCCATCGAGCACGCCGTTAGCCGCATCGACGAAACTTTCTCCCGTCCAGTGGTTTTCGAATTCTTGCGATCGATCGTTTCTTCGTCGAGCGCAAGAGCGTCGGTTATCCGCCTGAACGATCTCTTGATTAATTAAGACGTACGTCCGTGCCAGAACGTAAAGCACGCTGCGTACGACGCGTAACAAAGGACCGTGTGTCGTTGTGAAATGCCGACGGTTGCTTCCACGCGATATTTTCACTCTCCGTACGAGCTGATTCGGGTGTACCGGCACCGGGTTAAGCGATTAACGGGCATTGCGGGAACGAGAAAGTTCGATGAACGTGGGGTATGCAAATCGATACGGAGATTAAACGCCCTTTTTGGGAGAGGCTGGCATCTCGGCAGCGTAGATTTTTAGCAACAGGTATTCGCGGCGTAGGCTGTCCGAGAGTCGACGTGCTTTCTTTTCGTTATAAGGATATCGCGCGTCTACCACCAAGATTCTTGCCATTTATCCGCCGTTTTCTATAGTTTTGCGACGCGCGTCTCTGTCACGGTTGACAAACCGTTTTAATTCGTCGTACAAATCGATTGCTTCCGGGCAAACAATATCCCAACGATATTTCATCGAATTATATATCTCTGTAAATTCCTTAAATCGGTAACCTATGGGAATTGCTTCGAATTTGCTAGTCGAATTTTCTAAAGTAGCCTTCGTACACGTTCGTGGATTTAGTTTATCGCGCGAAATTAGTTTCGCAGCAAAAGACAGCTTCCATTCGAACTGCTTCGACAGCTTCCTTGCGACTGATTTATCCGCTGGAAGATTTTTCGTTTCACCGGCAAGGACGATGTCCGGACGAGATCACCGTTTCCCTTCGAGCACCGTCTTACGTTCGCAAGCGATGGATCCATCGTTGCTCGAAGCGATACACCGACCGTTTAATTCGCGTGCCATGCCCCGAGACGAGTCAGAGAAACCAAAAATATATCTCCAACAGGTATATACTAATCGTCGTAGAAATAGAATAGGCGAGTTTACGGTTTGGCGTGAGACAACGAGACATTTCGTCATCGCGGCTCGCGTTTTCACGACAGAGAAAGAAACGAGAAGAAAGAGCGCGTAGCGTTGCGTGGTTCGACGTCGCCTTTTCTAAATTCCGCCGCGTAACAATGCTGTGTACATACTTGTTTAATCGCCAGGGATATCGAACGACGACGTATCGGCCACGGGTGGGCGAACTCGTTGCGAGGCTCGTTAGTCAATGGTCGATCGGTTGGCGAAGTAAGGCGAAATTCTGCTAGGCAAGGTTACGATGAATTAATAATGCACGGTCCGTGGAAGGGAACACGAGTGGCAACGGAATATTTTTAAAAAAGATCCGCGCACATCGGTTGGATTAAAACGGAGAATATAAATCTAACCCCGATCGGTACAAGCGTCGTAAAGGAGAAAGCAAAAGGTCTTTTCCTTTCTGCCTCTCTCCGAATTTCCTTGAAACAATTGATAATCCGAACTATTCGAGCTACAGGTATTTATCGTTTAACGCTTTGACCGCCACCTGACCGGCCACGGTTTCTCCCGTGACGCCACGGTGGTCATTGGTGACCCGAACGCTTCAACTTGTTACAATCGTACAAATTGTATGAAAATTGACAGTTGGGTATTTTGAATATAACCGATAAATGGAAGATACTTTGAAAGGAAAAGTGCCCCATCGAACGATTAAACGTTTTTATTAGAACATCGATAAAAAAAAATGAGAAGAAATCTTGCATCTAACGGTGCACCGTGTTGAAACACTTGAAACGTAAATGTGGCTCGTCGATACAATCTGGACGATAGGTGGTCACCTTTTTCGTCCGATTCTTGGCAATTTTTCATCCTAACCGTTTAACATTTTTTTATACCACTCTCCGCGAAATTTTCCTGCCAGATACGCTTGCCCTTCTTTCTTCCGCGTTTCGCGTCGCGATCTTTGTCGAATAAGTATATTTCATGGCTCTGGCGAATGGCACCGTGTAAGGTGCATAGCGAGTGCCATTCTAAAATCCGATATCTTGATTTTTGTTTTTGTCGCTCGTTTATGGAGTATCGAAATTGTTTATGGAAATTGACGTATTTGACGATAACTCTAAAGCTAATTTTATATACCACTCGAGAGTTCTTCTATGTGGTGTAAAATACGCTATCGTTCGATCTGATAAATTTACGGCACATGATCTCTGTTGTGATCTACCACTATCATTGGTTTATCGCAAACATAATTTTTTTTACCTCTACCATTTCAGCCGAATGTTCCGTCGAAATCATAAAAATAATCCTAATACCGTTTGCTAACATCTTCTACGCGTTTCGACTGTATATTCTGCGCGTTTTGCATACGACGAAATATCGAGTGCGAATGGATTGTCGAAATAAACGAAGCCTCGTTACGATATGTCGCTATCGACTGTTACCAAGGCGCCACGGTGGTCAGCCGTGACCACCAATAAAATAAACGGTCCATCGAGGAAGAACGTTGTCTTACATCTTCGATTTGTTATTATTTTTATATGCTTCGAATAATAAAAGTACTCCCGTGGCGTCCTCGGCGAAACGAGTGATTTCGGCGTGGCAGTCAAAGTGCTAACGCGTATCTACAACGATCAAATATTTATCAAATCGTCGGCGAGATATCCATCGTTTTGTATCCTTCGTTTCGTTTATCATCGATGACGTGAAGGGGACGAGCCTGTTTCTTTACGAGAGACGATAAACGTTAACGCGTCGACGCGATAGGTCGAAGCATATCCCATAACGTTCGAGTTTATACTTTTTCGATCGTGTCGTCTAAATAGTTTCTTTTTTGATTTGGAAGAATTTTACGATCGATTCTCGTTGAGAATTATAAGTAAATTTTTCTTAAGATAAACGGTCCATTGGGGAAGAACGTTGACTTACATCTTCGATTTATTATTATTTTTATATGCTTCGAATAACAAAAATACTGCCGTGGCGTCCTCAACGACTCAAAGTTTGACTTTAAATCTCGAAGATGCTTAAAAATATCTACTTAACGGAATTTCTAATTCTTTAACCAACCGTTAAATTCGCGAACTAGATCGCGAAACTTGCGACGCACTGCCGGTTACGCGTTCACCCGGCGATAGAAACAAAATTCGCTCGAACGAAACTAAAACTCGGTTAGAGCTGGGCTTTCGGCGTTCGCTACTTATCCTTGCACGGGTGGATCACAGAGACGAAACGTAGACCGACTGCAACGGTAGTAACGAGCAGTGTGGCGAATGAAATTGTAACGTTAGGTCAGGACTACTGGGTGGTGTGGACGAGTGGCGAAAGAAGAAACGCGTGCAAGAGAAACTGCGTGGTATGCTGAGCGAAACGTATGATCTCGGCGTAGCAGTCGAAGCGTTAAAAGGGAATTTCAAACCGCGAAACTTGACAATGATAAGGAAAGAAACGGCTATATATCCGACGAGATAATATGCAAAGTTACCGTTAGCGTTTTAAAAGTATCTGGCGTTTCTTACGTTCGTTTTTCACGTTCGTTAACGTTAAAGAAAGAAGGAACCGTTATCGGTATTTACGCGATACGATCGGACGGAATGACGAATATAGCTGGCCTGCGTACGCGGTGATTCGAAAAAGCTGGCGATCGATCAAACGGATAAATATTAAGCAGTTTCGTTGTAAAAGTAAAAGTTGCACGACGAGATGGTTACTCGCGGCCGACGGTATTGAAATTTATTTAAATCCGGCCGCGCTGCTCGGAAGGATAAGACATCGAGGAGGATGCTCGAAGCGAGGCGAACGCGACGTTGCGAGCCAAGCGCAGCTTCTTAAATCGTTTCTGTCTTGTTTTGATTAATGGCACGGTAGTCTCGGTTTGCTCGCGATACCGCCTCTAATTGCGGCGCTTTTTTTCAACGCGAACGCTCAGTTTGCATAGGTAAAACGTTGTTGCTCGAAGAGGAAGGAGAGTAACGAGCGACCGGTTGGCACCGTTGGCAGGGTCGTTTACGAACCGCGTGATCGATGCCATTGGCACGTACTTACGCGTATTTATCTTCGCCGGCTGCCACGAAAATTTCGCTTCGTCATTTTTAATTACGGAGAACCCGTCGCAGCGTGGTGGCGCGTTCTCGTTCGGTTATCAACGCCGCGATCGATTCGTAATTACGTGGGCAGAACTAGTTTTATATTCGACAACTACATCCTGACTTCGACCCTTTTTGCGAATGCCTTTTATGGCTGTACGCGCGCGTCCACTTTTCTCCTCGCGTCAAGTATCGCTTAAGTCAAACGGCCGATACCGCGTTCTCATTTACATCGATTTCCTCCGAACGTAGCGACATCGTCTCGAACATCGCTGTCGCTTTTTCTATGCCAACGACCGCGTCCCGTGAATATCTATCTATCTATCTATATATATATATATATATATATATACACACACGACAACTCGAATTACGATAAATATTCCCAAAAATATATTCGTATTCCGTCGCCGGGATATTTCCCGGCTAATCGTCCCGCGACCTATAAATGCGGCAAACAATGCCTCTGAACGGATGTGTTCGGATTCCTAGCGAACTGGTAAGCGCGATCTATTTATTCGGGTCGAATTCGTCGGCGACCTTCGCGTTTTCGATCCTCGGAAAAAATACGTTTGTTCGTATTGCGTTCGATTCGTCTCGCTTCTGTATATTTTAGGAGAAGCTTTCGGATTGTAACGCGATTCTAAAAGCCACGCACATGCCACGGATCTAAAAAAAAAGATGCCAGCATTTTCTACTCGAGCAAACGTATCTCTCATTTCGATCGGTTACAGGCTTTCGCTATTCGATCTGCGAGCGAAAATAAAGAAGGTACGTCGCGTCTGTAAAATTTCGCCACGGACGACTTCGTTGTAAAATTGCAAGAAAATCTATCGTAGCAAGAGCGAGGTGCGTGCTTTCGACGTTTCGACCTCTCGCGAATTATTCGCCGTAACAGTCGCGACGAACGAAGCGTTCCACAACGCGATATTAATATTCCGTGCAACGGAAATTCGTGTATTTCGGTTTGCGTTCGACGTTTCCTCGCCACTTTGTAACGAAGCGTTTATAGGAAAATCGTATTTAGAAAGCTCGTTGCTTACGTTTTACCGGTTACTCGCGGCTCGTCGAGTACCTGGTGCAACGTTCGCAACGAGAATCGTTCGGACTGGCGTAACAGGTTGCACGAAACCGCATCGAAAAATTGTCAGTTTTGCCACGTTTTACGCGGAACGCGTAACGCGCAGAGACGCGAGAGTGGCGAGCGTGTGGGTGCCAGTATTTTCGTTCTAACCTAATTCAGTAGTTCTAAGGTTACACGGTGGCTTCCTAAATATAAAATCTAGCACGAGCTGTAAAATACTCGATATGTATCTCGCGCGTCTCTTTCCTTGTTTCTTTTTCTCCGTGCGAGACGACGCGCGTCTATCGGAAGAACGCGTCCGATCGTTTCGTTATCGTCTCGACGAACGTCAGCCGCGACGTAACGTTTCTCCGCGCGTTACGATCCACGCCTTGTACAGGATACGATGGAAACGCGATCGTCGATCCTCGCGAATTACGCGCTCTCGCGTTTCCCAAGAACGGCAATTTCTACGTAAACCGACCGAGAGACGCGCCAAAAAAACAGGTAAATTACGCAAAGTACGACGAATTTCTAGGCAATCGGAAATTAAACGGCGATTTCCGTATGTTGCGCGTCGCAGCCTGTAAGACGCGCGACTGTTCGACGCACGCGTGGAAACGCGCGTCGTAAATTTGCCAATCCGATCGCGCACGAGATAGAGGCGTATCGACGCCTAGCGACGAGAACGTGGATCGCGTTAAGCAGACGGGGCGATCGATTCGGACAGCCATATTTTCTGGAATTAGCGGCTATGGCGACGAAGCGGAGAGGAAGGGTCGGCTCGATCCGCGGAGATCGCGATCGCGTGACGCTTCTTTGGAATGGCGGGGAGGGGGACGATCGAGAGGCACGCGGAATCGAAGGTGGGTACCGAGATCGGAGGTGGGAGAATTTCCACATCGAGAGAGCTGCCAATCGCGATCGGCGGGTTTTACCTGCAGCCGCGAGATTGCCCATGCAACCGGAGACAGATCGCGACGCTGAAATAACAGCGTTTCTCGCTCCTTCCTTCTCTCCCTTCTTCCTGGCTATCCGCCTATTGACATTTACATTCGGACATACCAGCCCGGGGAAAAGTTTTACAAACGCGTGTGCGTCTCTTTCTCTCCTTCTTCGATCGTCCAATCAAAGTTCCAGAGAAGTGGCTTGTGCAAGTGACACCGACCGGTATTATATACACGGTGTCCCCTATTCCGAGCCTTCCTTTTTGCCTGACTTCCTTCGGGCAGATCGTTACTATCGGTGTCTGCTCTGTTATTCGAAAAGATCGCTGCAAGCACCGTTTCTTTGGCCCCGCCGTGGAAACCTGGTCGCGGTAATGCGAATTTTAACGATCGCTCGAAAGTACTTGGACGGAACGAGCCTTTTTCTTTCCAACGTTCGTACGACCGATAGTTTCAGCCGCTGGCCGCTGGCTCGTCGTAAGTAGCAGGCAACGCGACGGTGATACCTTGGTAACGACGAACCCGGAAATTCTCTTTGTCGAGTAGCAGCGTCGAGGACGAGGGAAGCTCGTTCGCGTCAGCTTCGAACGCGCTCTTTGTTTCCAGAAGAGATTAGAATTTACTTGCAACGCGATTTCATCGAACGCGGTACGATAAATTTGCGGGTAAATCGTCGCTCGCATCGGTGAAAGATTTTAGTTTCAGCTTCGGCGTGCAACGAACGGCGTCGACTACGAGACTCGCGCGTAATTTCTCGCAACGTTTATCTCGACGGATCGGAGACGAGCATCGGCTAGTAAATTTAATTCGTAACGAGAGTATAATTCGCGAACATCGTATGGATTCGAATTTTGCCAAGCGCGCGGTCGAGCGGTACAAACGTGGTCGACGTGGGAGCGTCTAAACGCACGATCCCTCGGATCGACGAACTCGAGTCGCGAGAAAGCTCGCAAGCTCTTCGAACGTTCGTCGATGAACGGCGTACGCGAGACGAGCGTTAGGTTGTCCGGAAAGATTCTTTCGTTTCGTAAGACGACGATAGCCGAGGGCAACGATTTCTCTTTTATATTATATTTTATCGAATTACGCGTGCATTTCTATTACCGCGTTCGCGCGTAATTCGATAAACTGACATAAAACGAAAGACATTGCGCGTCTATTATTTCCTTACAGAACGAAAGAAACATTTCGGACAACCCGATACACGACGCTTGGTTATAATAACATCGTGGCGAGTGTTCGACGGTCGCAGCGCCGAATGTTCGAGTTTACGGGTACAGCGACGGAAAATCGAGAAAACGATCGGTCCTCGACGATGTCCTGGAACTTTGCAAGGAATACGCGTGTTCCGTGTACCCAGGTGGCAAAATTATGGCAAATAAGTAACGATCGAGCGGTTGTTCACAGGCCACGTAATTGCACTTTTCGAAATCGTTGAAAGCGGATCGATGCTCTCGTCTCGCGTAATTTCTTCTCTTCGATTCGACGAACGAGCGACCACGGACCAGCAACGACGATATCGTCGAACGAGGTCGTGCGAAAGGAATTTTTATCGGAAAATTGTACGTCACGAATACGAAATAGCTCCGCGTGGACGTTATATCGCCGAACATGGACTCGGTTTTACGAGTTTTAATAGAAAACGCCTACGTCGATGACAGACTCGTAGATGAATTGCGTCAGTCGTCAGTTCCAAATTAAAAGTAGTATACCTTGAATAGTTTCTCGAAGGGAAATGCCAGGAACAATTTAACGGTATTGGTAGCCCAGAGCTTGGTATTCCTTTCACGGATTTCTACGGTGCGTGGGCGATCCAATTGGCCTAACTGCGTAAGGTGGTCCATCGCTGGCTTACGGCAAACGCTCGTTTTCTCTTCTTCGAGCCTCGTAAACGTACATTTAGAAACGTCTTCGTTCCACTCTTCCGATCGTCGCGTTCAAATTCATCCGCGTGGATGATCGTTTTCGCGTATATTCGAAAATCGGATACAACGATCTGCGTTGTATCGTGGCAACGGATACTACGACGAGAAATTCCTAACGCGAATTTAACGCGCACGCGCCCAAGCGAAAGCTGCGTTCTCGTTTCACGAAAATTCCACGTCCGCTTTTTGCGTCAAAAGGAAGAAACGTTGTTAGCCGTCGCTCGTCTCGTGCTACGCGTCGCGCTAGATGCGCGTTATTCGATTTTTACGCTCTGTAACGACGATTCTTGTTCGACGACGCGTTCGAAAAAATAGCGCGCGTACTCGCGTTGTGCGATCTCGCGGGATCTCGTGTTTCTAAAAAGATCCAAAAAACGCGTAATCGACGCTTACCGTCCTTCGATGGTAACGCGTACGTTATGCGATTAACGATAGAACGGAAATTTAGATAAAACTCGGCGACAACGTTGAAACGCAAGATACGATTCGCGAGAAGTAGACGCAGGCAAGAAACTACTTGAAAATTTCAGCGATTCTATGGACCGACGCGATGGATATTTGTACGGAAACGCGATACGAATAGAAGATAAGAAACATCAGGTTGATAAATATCGGAGCAGCGTTTTACACGTTTCTCGAAACGTTTGGATAATTCTCTCGAGTCGTAACGAGTTGATCGACGTGATTTAGGAGCTAGTCGAGAGTACGAAGCAGCCGGTGGTGGTCTACGTCCTACGCTATCGGCCAGCCATTCCACCGATATGGATTCGAATTTGCTGACCATCGACCATCGAGGCAAAATCGATTCGCTATACGCTGTGCAAGTGCATAAACAAGTTTTCGACGTATGCCAGTCCGTAGTTATAATACCATCGAGGATACGTCCTTCGCGAGTTTGACTCGTGCACTCTTTTCGTCCGCGAACCGGTTCAAACGCACTATCTCTCGCCGTATCGCCGGATAATTAATCCACTGGAACTATAGCGCGATAATATCCGATAACAGAAGTTTCGTTTTCCTACGTCTATCTTCTCGCATCTATTCGACGGTTGGCATTATCGCGAATCTAGCCTCTAACGAGCTTTTGACCGTTCGTTCTTAACGGCTAAATAAAGTTATCGCGAGCTTGGAAACGCTCGTCGAGGAAACGAAGTTTACGCGCGTAACGAACAACGGAATAACGACGATCGTCGGCAGTCAGCTTTCGAAACTCCGACTCGTTCGAATCAACGAGTTTAACGAATAGCGTAGTATGGTGGACGAGCGACGTTGGGCGAATTATAAAGAAGCGGTTGCGGAAAATGTGCGTGGTGGGGCTAAGACAAAAGACGCGAGGCTGAGGCAAAAGACGAGGGGTTGCTAAGGGACAAAAACGAATTAACAGTCATTGCGAGTGGAGAAGTCGGAGAGTGCGAATTACGTTGTCGAGAGAGTTGCTAATTAACTATCCGGTTGTCTTAATCGCAATACGTTATTGCGATTAGTTCGTTTCCTGTCTAATCAACGTCTGTTTGATCCATTTATCGCGAATAAACTAATTGTAGTAAAGATCCTACGATGCAATTATTAACTTTATTTTTCAATTTATCGAGTCGATCGGCGTGCGTACGACGTTCGACTTTTCTAAAATATTATATCGTATTTGCGCGCTTTTCTCCGACAATGTCATTCGCGCGAGTCGTTCGCGTCGTTAGCCATTCTCTGTTCCATGAAGTTTATCTTACCTTAATCGATGGAAAAAGCTTAACAACGCGAAACACCGTGAATGAGCATCGTGCCAGTCGACGCGTTGATTCACGTTCGCGTGAACGTCGTTCTCGCAATTGTCGTCGATAGAGAAACGCGAAAATGCTGTTACGATGATGCGTTGCTGTCTCGTGCGTCCAAGCCAGTTGGATATCGTGGAGGCGTATATTATATACCGCATAGGTTAAGCTACCCCGCCTACTTGCGCGTCGTGTCCCAATACCTGGCAGCAATATGTCAACAGCTACTTTCCACTCCGCTGGAGTATCCTGGCACCGAGCTTTATCCGCGACGCTCGTGGATCGACATTATGCCGGCTACTCGGCCATGGCGACAGCCCATGAGCATACAACGGCATACAACACGCTTGACAAGCTGCCATTTTAACGCGCGATCGCCGATTACGCAGGTTTAATACCCGCGCGAACAGAAAAGGGAAAAATCATTGCCGCCTCCAGCGCGTCCATTTATTATACTTCCTTGACACTTTGACGATGTCATTGGTGACCCGAGCGCTTCAACTTGTTACAATTGTACAAATTGTATGAAAATTGACAGTTGGGTATTTTGAATATAACCGATAAATGGAAGATACTTTGAAACGAAAAGTACCCCATCGAACGATTAAACGTTTTTATTAGAACATCGATAAAAAAGAATGGGAACAAATCTTGCATCTAACGGTGCACCGTGTTAAAACACTTGAAACGTAAATGTGGCTCGTCGATACAATCTGGACGATAGGTGGTCACCTTTTTCGTCCGAATCTTAGCAATTTTTCGTCCCAACTGTTTAACACTTTTTTATACCACTCTCTGCGAAATTTTCCTGCCAGATACGCTTGCCCTTCTTTCTTCCGCGTTTCGCGTCGCGATCTTTGTCGAATAAGTATATTTCACGGCTCTGGCGAATGGCACCGTGTAAGGTGCATAGCGAGTGCCATTCTAAAATCCGATACCTTGATTTTTGTTTTTGTCGCTCGTTTATGGAGTATCGTGGCGTTTGAAATTGACGTATTTGACGATAACTCTAAAGCTAATTTTATATATCACTCGAGAGTTCTTCTATGTGGTGTAGAATACGCTATCGTTCGATCTGATAAATCTACGGCACATGTTCCTCTGTTGTGATCCACCACTATCATTGGTTTATCGCAAACATAATTTTTTTTACCTCTACCATTTCAGCCGAATGTTTCGTCGAAATCATAAAAATAATCCTAATACCGTTTACTAACATCTTCTACGTGTTTCGACTGTATATTCTGCGCGTTTTGCATACGACGAAATATCGAGTGCGAATGGATTGTCGAAATAAACGAAGCCTCGTTACGATATGTCGCTATCGACTGTTACCAAGGCGCCACGGTGGTCAGCCGTGACCACCAATAAGATAAACGGTCCATCGAGGAAGAACGTTGTCTTACATCTTCGATTTATTATTATTTTTATATGCTTCGAATGATAAAAATACTCCCGTGGCGTCCTCGGCGAAACGAGTGATTTCGGCGTGGCAGTCAAAGTGTTAACGCGTATCTACAACGATCAAATATTTATCAAATCGTCGGCGAGGTATCTATCGTTTTGTATCCTTCGTTTCGTTTATCATCGATGACGTGAAGGGGACGAGCCTGTTTCTTTACGAGAGACGATAAACGTTAACGCGTCGACGCGATAGGTCGAAGCATATCCCATAACGTTCGAGTTTATACTTTTTCGATCGTGTCGTCTAAGTAGTTTCTTTTTTGATTTGGAAGAATTTTACGATCGATTCTCATGGAGAATTATAAGTAAATTTTTCTGCTGTGGTACTATGTCGTGTTCAATAAGTGTTTGATTCGTGTGTTTGATTCTAGTTGAATCTAGTGCTTCGATCTAAAGGGTATTGTCTTTTTAATCTGCGGATCTGATCCGTCGTGTCAAGTAATTGGCTAACTAACGGGTTTTGGTGATTGTTAACTCTTGTGTTACTGAATTTTCATGTTTCTTCTTCGACTGTAGGTATCTTAAGGTCGCGATGTATTGTTTCGTTGGTGACATACCAAGATGCATCTATTAAGGATCCTAGAGTTTTTCATTGGAATCGTTGAAGAATTTCTATGTTGGAATTACTCGCCGTTCCCCATAGTTGGATCCCATAGGTCCAAACAGGTTTCAATATGGCTTTATATAGCGTTATTTTACTCTGCACGCTTAAGTTGGAACGTCTGCCAATGAGCCAGTAGAATTTGTCTAAATAGTTGAAGATTTGTTTAGTGTATGAAGTTTTATCTGTACTCTTTTCTGTCGTTCTGTAAAATTTGATAACGTGGGTCGTGGATGATCGCCGTGGTAGTCGCGACGCGTTACGTGAACGAAGAAACGATTTTCAAAGTTTTGTAACAAGTTACGTCGCTTTCGATAGAACGTAATTAAACAATTTCGCAGCAGCATACGTTACTCTCGTTTGATCTCGTTTCTTTTGAAACGAAACCGAATAATTTCGTATCGAATGTTGGTTCTTTGGGTTCGATCAGGGGCTCGTTTCGGGAAAAAAGTCTTTCCAATTTAACGACCACTGAGTCGTTGCAAGTTTCTGATCGCTAGAAATAAGTTTCAGCGGCTCTGCGAACGAAACTGTGACACAAGGGATGGTTTCTTCGCCAAGCAATAAATTCTAATACACGAGTGGAATATCAGCATCGTTCTTAATTAAGAAAAAACAATTCTCCGTCAATAAATTGTCACGGCATAGTCGGTATTTGAATATCAGAAGCGTGTTACCGTATTCTCCTACGCCTTCTATTCAAAGTCAGTAGGTGGCTGCTGTTTTTGAATATCGAGCTTAAAAAATGTGGTAATAGGTATATTTATAAAATATACTTTGCGTAATATGCAAAGAAAGAATTTGTGCTCCGATTCTGTCTCGCTGTTATCGTCAAAAGCACGTAACGAAAACCGTAAACGCATGCTCTCACCGGTTGTGCAATTTCTACAACACGTAGGCAACGTGTTAAACTCGATCGCGATATAACCGACGCGATAGAGGACGTTTATACGTTTCTTGGCTTCGATATACCGCAATACCATCGGTGTAAACATCTTCCGCTAAATTCCGCTTACAAAAGTTTTCCTTGGACATAAATCCGTGCTATACGTTTATCGTCTTCGAAGCAATAAACACACGGTTATGCGTCGCGAGAAACGTTATAGACTACAACATCGCCTTCGATGTAAGCCTTTGTTCTTTCTTTTTATCGAAAGAAAACGTACAATTTGATTCAACGCAAAGTTCACGGACTCTTCGATTCCACAATTTCAATGCATAATCGTAACGTACTCGTAGCATATAACGTACCATAGTCGTGAGTGATGGCGACGACGACAACAGTGCGTCAACGAGTACGGTTATGGCGATATTCTTACATTTTTAAATAAAATTGTTGACAATTGTGGATCTTAATTGCCGAAATAAAAGTAGAGGAACAGTAAGCTTACACTTAGAATTCATATTAAAATAGTTTTAGATTTATTTCAGCACTCTCTTTGTCTCACCATCTTCCATACCACACTACCAACGTAACAGTTACGTTATTCCCTTTTTCGAGACGCCATGCACACGCATACTTCCGCACACTCATATTCACATACGTGTGTCACTACTACGCGGCCGATCTAGTCTAGCGCACGAAATTATACGTATCTCGATAAAAATATTATTAGGTTAATCAATTAGAACAGCGTGAAAGATAGAGCGCGGAACAAGACGTATCGAATTTACGTTTCCAAGTACAACGCTTCTCGCAACGTTCGTACGCAACGTTCGACAAAGTTTGAGTACGTCACTGGTATTTCACGTTATGGTATTAGGTCGTCCAAAAAGTTTCGTTCGTTTTATAAGGAAATAATGGATGCACGACATTTTCCCTTTTATATTATTTTATCGAATTGCGTACGATCCATTTTGTTCTATCAAGATAAAGATCACAACGTTCGATAGGTTAGGTGTGAAATGAAAATCTGTGAAATGACGCGGTGTTTATCTCAACGGAACAAAATAGATCGTACGTAATTCGACAAAATAATATAAAAGAAAAAAACGTTACGCGTCTATTATTTCCTCGTAAAACGAAAGAAACTTTTCGGATAACCTAATACTTTACTGTCGCGAACCGAAGCGACGCGTTTTACATCTCCTGTCTCGTCTCTGTTTTCGTGTTTTCCAAGATCACCTTAGATATATTTGTGTATACGTACGTGACACAGAAGAGGAAAAGAACTCGGATGGCGATTCCTAATTTTACTATTCCATTGACCCGCCATTGCGTCATCGTTGTAGGATTTACGCACTGATCGATCGAATACAAATATTCGCGTCGTTTTATATCTTTCGTACGACTACGAGAATTTGCTACCCGATGAAAGAACGCTTCGTTGCAAAATCCAAGTTCGCGCCAGTATCTTTTCTAGTTACTGTACTTGACGACTCGAGGGTCGAGAAAATGATATTGAAATGCTTTCGTGAGTAGCACCGTGACTCGGGCTAAATTCCGCGTCAGCGTTTGTTAGTCGTTCGATACAAGACGATTTGGACGACGAAATCGCGAACCAAGAATCGAATTTCCGATACGCGACGGTTGTCGAATCTGCTCGTTCGTGCGCTAACATATTTGACAGTCGGGACAAACGCGATCCTCTCTGTCGACTAAACGAGGCAACGCGCGACGTGTGTTCGCGAACACGCGATAACGGAACGAGTAATAAATCGCGCAAGTTAGCGGATAAACGTGGACGAAAGAAGATGGCGCGTCGCATCGCGTCGTATCGTTCGGTGCCACTGTGTGGGAAACTCGAGATGTCGAACACCGGTGGGGTGTTCGAAGCTCGTTAACCCGCGAGATAGCGCGTTATGTCGGATTACGCTGTTTCTTGGTCGTTACGCGTTCTCGAACAGCGAATCTGGCCGTGGAATGTTCGCTTTCGCCGCGAATATTAATTTTTTTACGAACGTTGATTCTTAACGATTCTTAAGGCGGATGCAATCGCTTTGGACTTTCGAATCGCTCGTTTCTCGATCGGTTACTTCCGGCACGCGATCTATTAGGTTGTTCGAAACGTTTCTTTCGTTTTATAAGGAAATAACAGACGCACGATGTTTTTTGTTTTATGTTAGTTTATTAAATTATGCACGAACGTAATAATAGAAATAGAACGAAATGGAACACACCTAATTCGATAAAATAATATAAAGCAGAAATTGTCGTTAGTCTATTATCGCCTTATGAAACGAAAGAAGCTTTTCGGACAACCTAATATCTTTCCCTTCCTTTTGCTTCCTCGTACTTTTCGCGATTTAAGGGAAATTCGCTATACACCGTCCACCGTGCATTTTTCCAAGCAAGGAAGACTAATATTCGTCACTTGAAAAATAAAGAAGCGTAAAAATTATTTAAATGGTCAATTATATTTTGTTTAACGATTTCAAATATCGTTTATACAAAACATCGAATTAAAAGTATATGTTAAAAGTATAAAAAGATACGGGTAAAATTAAAAACATTAAAGACGACTAAAGATAAATAACACGACTCGAACGTGAAATTAAAAATTCATAATGAGTTTTAATATTTTTTTTACAGCGTTCCATCATAACTTTATTTAGTCATAACTGATGGTGCAACATTTGAATTAATTTTAACACCACCAAATTGGTGTATTTTATTATATACTGTACTTTATAAAAGCAGAAAAAGTGTCGCAATTAATTAGCAACAATTCCAGGTAAACAATAACTCATAACGACAACGAAAAAAAAAAAAGAAAACGCCTTGCTAAAGTCAAAAAGGGAGATTTGCCCGTTCGATCGGCTAAGCGTTAAGTTACGATTCGTGTTTGCTCTCGAAGGAAGAATATCGCCGCGCTGGATTCTTGGCTACACCAGCTGTTCATCATCGAAGAATTCGTACGAAAAATTAGAAACGCGTGGCGTGCCTTCGCTGCCACTTGTTGCTCGTGTACTACGAACGAGTACGCGATTCGTTTTAACGTTGGCCGGTGGAATGTTGGAGGAAAATCGCGATACGGTTTATCAGCGCTGCTCAGCGATGGAAATCGAAGTATAGGGATAGTTTGAATAATATAGTATCGCGCGATAATACGGGTTATAAAACGCTGGAGCTCGTAGAAAGATAAAGGAAGAAAGAAAAATAAGATAAGATACGCGCGTTACGTGGTAACGCACGATAGAAAAAAAAAAAAGTTCTAACGAGCAGTACGTGTTTTTAAAAATTATTATGCAACGTATCGTCTGTTGGGTGTCGAAAGAACGAATTAACATCGACCAACGCGCAATCAACATCGGAAATCCGTAGTCGGGAAAGCAATATTTATCGTTGGAATTTAAAGGTTGCTTGAACAAGGGATCGGATGCTTTTGTACGTACAATTTCCTGGCAACGGCGATTCCTCCGTATTAATTCGATCATGGCTATCTTTTTACTTAGCCAGGAGTTTCAGCAACATTAACTCGAAGATTTACGTTGGCATTTCCTCTTGCGCGCTGGCTGCTGCTTTCTTCGAAACTTTGCTACATTCGACGACTCGTTACTCGTGCATACGTAACCGCGCGTCTGCGCTACATTTCTGCCAGTTGAACGGATAATTGCGGTCGGCCGTGTCCAGCTTAAAGGCATATCGTTGCGTCGCAACGTATTTCTTGCGACATTAGTTGCAAGGGTAAACTCGCAGGTATTAGCGTACATGGGGCGAACAGACGAGGTAAGTGAGCAGGTACAGTGGTTTCTATGACGAGCGCAACTTGCCATTCCAAGCGGACAAGGAGGGGATAAGTGACGCGTTTCGTTGATCGCACCGTCCGAAGAATTTGAAAACATAAAATCCAAGCGGATGATTAAGACTAGAACTACCGATAGTTAACGCGAAACTATTTCTATCAAGACCAGTGAAAATGACTTTAAAAAATACGTAATAATAGAATGTTTTTATATTTATCGATTTATTACTTTCTTACAGAAGCAATTCCATGTTACGTAGTACATTTTTGGTATTATTAATCCATCTGGGACCATGATCGACCTAAACGATGGTTGATATATTTACACAGGGTGGTTGGTAACTGGTGGTATAAGCGGAAAGGGGGTGATTCTACGCGAAAGAAGAAGTCGAAAATATAGAATAAAATTTTTGTTTTAATTTTTCCATCGAGACAACGATCTGCAGTGAGATCCGTTATAACGAGACGCGATAAAGTGCAGGCGTACCGAGCGAAAATTCAAAGTCGATTTTCTCGAAAACAAAGCCTGGAACGAAAAATTTGTATTCTATATTTCCGACTTCTTTTTTCGCGTACAATCACCCCTTTCCGCTTGTACCACCAGTTACCAACCACCCTGTAGAATTGTAGAATCAGTCATTTTCACTGGTGTGGTATTTCTAGCGTTAGCATCTAGCGATGTAGCGATCGATCCGAAATTTTCCTGATAACTGATATCGTCGTATCGGAGGATACGCGGTAAAAATTTGAAAAACGCGTGGCAAGTTGTAGAAAACGAGAAAATTGGTTAATCGGGGAAAATACAGATTTTAAGTGCATTATTCACAATAAACATGAATTTTTGTATTGGTATGTTAGGCAAAGGTACTGATACGCGGCGGTACGACGTAGCCATGCTGTATTTTGACCGGTATTGGTATAAGTAGCTTTGATGCAAAATTATTTCCAGCTTGAATACATAAAAAAACAAAAAAAATTCGTTTTATTATTATAACGTAGGAATTTTAAAATAAAATTGTAAAAGCAGTCGATTCGACTGGTGTGATAGTTGCAGTGTTAAAGAGATGGTTGTACACGTCGTTACATGTAACGTGTTCTTCAGTCTCGTTGTCCCGCTCTTTTTGTTCGAACCTGTATCGACGTATACAGCTATACAAAATTGTACCAACCGAGGCCATGTTTTGACGTTCGATGGAGCACGTTCGATCGTTTTAGTTTCGCGCGGTAAATTAGCGAAAACGACAATTTTTTATTTCGTCGTATTCGGGTATTTTGAAAACGTGTGGTGCCGGGTTCGCTATCGCAGTTCGATCGAGTTCGTATACGAAGAATACCACGAAGGTGTATGATAAAGTGTTAAGCCAAAGAGAATTCGATTTCCACTTAAACGCAATTCATTACGATCGATTTATCTTCGTTTGTTCGATATTTCCAAGATGGCTTTGTTACCTGTCGCTAGTGTCGCTTTACTACAATTAATTTATTTACAACAAATTGATTAGACGTCGATTAAACAGGAAACGATGATTGTTTAACCTGAATTGATCGCAATAACGTATCGTAATTAAGACAACTAGATCGTTAATTAGCAACTCTCGTCACCGCACATCCAACGCTCTCTCGACAACACTAGGCGACACTCTCTCGCTGACTTCTCGATTCACATTCTCTGGCTTCTCAACTTACACTCTTTCGCTTCTCAACTAGCACTGACTAGTAATTCGTCTTTGTCCTTTAGCGTCCCTTTACCTTTTGTCTTAGCCCCACCACGTACGTGTTTCGCAACCGCTCATGGCCAGGGTCACGTACGCCTTTTCCACGAAACTACTCGATCGAAGAACCGACGATACGTTGTTGGGCCTGTCGGCATATCGGCTTTCTCGCGACATTGTTTATGGTTCGGTCGATATCTCCCAGGCCATTTGTCCACGCTACTGCAATAATTTATTATAATCGATTTATTCTCGTTTGTTCGATGTTTGCGAGATCACTTATAGCTATCTATCGCTAGCTTATTCGTTATTACGGAGAAAAGTGACCGCTCTTTCTACCGAGAACCGTCTCACCGTTGTTTATTGGGACCCGTTCTTGGCTTACGAGTTGTTTAAAAATGTCTCGATTCTTGGATATCTATTGTTAGCTTATCCGTTATTACACACCGGGACTGACTGGTGGTTTCCACTCGAGCTCTGTAACGGTTCTGTCGTTGCATAATCGAATATATTTCTAAATTTGGAAATTGCTCGAAACGTACCGAGATTCCACGACGTTTGTCGCCGATCGGTTTACCCATCCACGTTCCAAAGAAGCTTTCGTCGACGTTCGAATATATCGAGTTTTTCCTTATTTCGAACGAATCGAACGCGTTGCGTGACAAGAAAGACGGACGTTGGCGCGTTAACGGAAGATGATTTACGAGTATCGTCGATTCCGAGGACGAAAGGAAGAATTCCGAGGGTTTTCTTATACTTGAAAAATCCGTAATTATCGCTGGCGATACGTATCGAGATTTTCTATTTTCTGATCTTCGTGCAAGAAACGAGAATTTTTCCTTCGAAACGAATTCTCGTTTCTAAGAATATTTTTAAACGAGATGTTTCACAGGCTATTTTCCAAGACGTATCGCAGTCATTCGACGTAGGAGACATAGAAATATTTTTAAACGGCGGAAAACAAACGACTCGCGAAACATCGAATGAGATATTATTCCTATTATACCGTGTTATTTCGGTTTTATAAGCGGTAATGGTATAAGGTTTCCAGATATATACGAGTTTTCGGTGCTCTACTATTTTCGATTCGCGTCCGTTTCGTAAACAGCCCGACCTCACATAGGCAAAACGGTGTGTCTCGGACGGTTAGCGTGGCTGATCTGTTGGCAGCACTCAGGATGCTCGATTTTTTGCTCTCATTTATCCGGTTGTTGCACAGCCACCGCGCGACCATGTAATTTTCTGGTCAAGCCAACAAACGGTTACAATGTTCTCTGCTATTTGTAGATTAACTTGTTTGCGCGTAAGGAATTCGAGTAAATACTCGACTTACTTTCGCTTCTTCATACCGTGACGTTAACTTTTATTAATCGAGCGTTCAATTAGCCTGCCGATTGTTGCTCGCGTTTTCTACTCTACGATTATTATTATTCCATTATTTCACTCTACGATTAGCACCAACGAGTTGCGCGAATTTCGTATTTTGCCGCGATAGATGAAAATACGCTACGGCGTATAATGCAAAATATCGGATGCTGCGTCTAAATTTTTTAATTAATTTTTAGTTCGTCCAGCCTATCTTATTTTTGAATAATTGCAAAGGATTCGGCAAAATCGAATGTCAGTGGCATTGAACGCGTTGAAAGATCGACTGTCGTTACGATCGATCGATCGATCGATCGACGAGTTTCGAAGCACCTTGCGTCAACGAATTACGCGAGAGTGGCGCGTGGAACGCGACGAGAAAAGGAGGAAAGAGGGGAAAAAGAAAGGAGACGAGAGACGTGGAAAAAGAAGATCCTGGTTGCACTCGGCTCGATTCTTCCCTGCTGGTTCACGGGGTTAAATATACCCTCGTGTTTGCATCATACGCGTTCGCGAAACCGAACAACCGAGAGGAGAGGGGGAAGGGATAGCGCGTTAAGGTAGAGACGAGAAGGTAATATTATACGCATATGGGAAAAGACGGGAGAGCAGGTAACGTGGAAAAATAAATAAACGAACGCGAGGAAAAATAAATACGGGAAAAGGAAACGGGGTGAATTCGCGGATATCGAATATCACGAATATATGCAGAGGCAAGGAAATTGTTAACTGCGAAAAGATGGGACGATCGCGTTTTGAATCAACCAACGAACCAACGGTTGCAAACGTTTTCGAAGAAACGCGACTGCTTCGCCGCGCGTAAAACCACGCCGTTTTCAAACGCCGCTGCTTCTGTAATTAAAGATCGGCGAAATTGGAACGACTAAAAACGTTGTTGGGAAATACAAAGACAAAGTGGATGGATCGGACGAGGAAGGTTTATCGAACGTAATACGACCGAACGAGGTACGCGCAGCGACACGGCGATGAAATAGAAAAAGAAGTAGAAACAGAGAAGTAGAGAAGCGAAGAAAAGAACAGACGCGAACGAAGCACGCGATGAGCGAGAGAGAGAGAGAGAGAGAGAGAGAGAGAGAGAGATGGAAGGCTAGAGAGGTTGAGAAACGAAGAGAGACAGCGAGGAGAAGGTTCGGAGACGTCTGCTATTACGGAGCACCTCCGTGGTCACGGCGCACGGCCCGATATGGAGCAATCTCAGATTTCCATCCGCCCAAATCAAGAATATACGCCCTCGCCTCCGCTCTCGCTCTCTTCTTCCTCTAAGGGGGATCTCTGCTCGTCTTCTTTGCCACCGCCATCGTCTCTGTATTCCTCTCGCTACCTCTCCCTCTTTTCTTCCTCAGGCGGAGGTGGAGGCGCTGCTCGGGGTTGGTGCTTGGCCGTTGGTGCTGGTAACAGTGCCAAAACTGCCTCAAAACGGACTGCTCCGTTTTGTCGTCCTCCTCTTTCTCTCCCCTTTTCGGCTCTCTCTCCTCTCCTTTCCTCCTTCCCTATCTTCTTCTTCTACTCCTCTCTTCGATCTCTCTTTGTTTCTCTTCTTCTTCCTCTTCTTCTTCTTCTTCAGCCGCTTCTTCTTCTTCTGCTGCTGCTGCTGCTGCTTCTTCTTCTTATTCCTCTGCCTCTTCTTATTCCGCTTCTTCTTCTTCTTTTCTCTGTCTAGTCGTTCGCGCGTGTTCCTTCCCTCTTCGCGTATCGCTGGTCCCGTGCTCGTCCACGGATAACCTAACTCATCGCAGACACGTGCCCTCTATCCGCCTTCTTGCACCTTCCTTCTTTCGATTACCGTCTCCGTTCTCGGCATCCAGTTGGTCGGCGATACGATCGACCACGCTTTCCCCGTTTTTCCAGCGTGTCCGTGGCTGCGCCGAACTCGCGAACGCGACACGACCCGGTCGAGACAACAAGTGTCCGGAGCGAGGATCGCGCGATTCGAGTTCATCGCACCGCGACCATCGTGTCGCCACGTTCTCGTTATCGTTCGTCGTCCTATCCGCGTTCGCCGTTGATCGCGATCGCGCCAGTGATTTTCTACGAAATCACCACCAGCCCAGCGAAGATTCCTCGGACGGAGGTTTCCGGTGGAGTCGGAGCACGAGCTTCAACGACGAATGTTGGTGGTCCGTGGAACAGGATTTACCGGGAACCACGATCCTTCGGCAACGACCGTTCATGTTGCCAGAAAGCAAGTTTCCCGTCACAGGTACCTCGACAGCAACGGCCACGTTCGCGTTTCACCGGATTCCCTTTGATATTTCCACGACCACGCGGCACGACGACCCTGCGCGTAGGCGTGTTGCAGCGACACGGTAGCGTAATCGGGCCAGTGGATCACGGTCCGTCGAAATTGTTCGATTTCGCTCTTCCTGCAGCATCCTGTCGCGCCTCCGAGTTTCCACATCAACGACAGGTTTGTCGTCGCGTACGTCGTAACGCGAGTTTCGCCTTTAAATCGTCGTGGAGCGTCGTTCCGGGTGAAACGCGATTTTCCACCGCAACGATGCTGACCTACGAGACAATCGGTGCAGGGAAAAGGTTTTTCGCGGTCCCTTGGTCGCCACCGCGTCGCCTTGACATATTCCTCCACGTTACAGCCGACTTATCGTTTTTAACCTACTTGCGTCCTTGCCAATTAGAGAGCAAACGCATGCTCGACCGCGTGCGAGTACTCGCCACGAATCGTTGTCCACTTGTTGCCCGTGTGATCGCGTACGCTCGTCGCGTGTCACGGGTAATGCGAAAAAATCAGCCTCGTCGGTAGCCGTGTCGTCGCCTCTGACATTTGCGTCGCGATCGTCACGCGATTCGACTGTCCACGCGTTGCGGAAAACTGCGATCGGTTAATCGTCAAAAGTCACCGACGTTCCTATCGGTCTAACGCGATTCCACGCGGCCGGATATCTAAACGTCGTTGGAATATCGCCGCGAACGATATATCGTGCGTTTCCGTTCGAACAGTTGGTTGCTGGCGATTTACACCGACGCTACGCACGCTTGTACGTGCTACGGTGCGGCATAGACGCGCGTTGCCGAACATGGATTGGGGGATTTTGCGGTAATTTCGCCTGGGAAATGGTACTATGGAAAATTTGGCGCGCGGTGGAACGATGTTCCGTGTGAAACGAGCGTAACCGGCGCGTCGTAGCGTGGCGAGTTAGTTAGCGCGAGCATAAATGGATACCGAAGTTAGGGAGCAGAAGGCAGAGGCGAGGAAACATCGGCGTATATCAGCGACCGGGCAAACGAAAGTGTCTCAACCGGCTTAGTCGTAAAGATACACCGCACAGCGGGCCCGTCATCCATAATCCCAAATATGGAGTGAGAAATTTGAGAGAACCGAAAATAGTGGCGCTACGCCAACCGCTAAAAATAGCCAAAAAATAAATTGTAGTTACGCGGCCGCCTGCATCATTCTATAACTGGTCTTCAATGAATCGGGCCACCTCCCGCACACGCCGTTATTAATACACCATCACACAGACACGCCGGTCGGTAAGCTCCCGTTGCTCCCGTTTTTGGCCTGCGTTTTAGCGCGGTAAATCGCTCGAAAGCCGAATCTAGGGATCGTTTTACCGAGACCGACCGTACACGATACGACGTTGCCATCGAATTTTACGTTTCGTAGGTGCGTGCACGACTGGAGCGACGTTTGGTCGTCGTCGACGTCGGTCGACACCTAGGTGGAGGCGCAACTTTGCTTCGAACGATCTAGCTAGCGCGACGCTCTCCGTGCCGTTTAATTTTAAATGACACGTGTCCGGGGTTATTAGAACTTTTGCCGCACGTGCCGCGAACGAATTAACCGCGTTTCGCTACGTTTTCGGTGCTGCGATTAGCTGCGGTCGATCGATATCGTTTCAGCTTGACTGTACGGTGCTCGAACGTTCGCTTTGCTTTCGAAACGTCGTTGCCACAATAGCTTTTATTCCTTTAAATCGACGGAGAAACATCGTTCTACGTTACACCGTATCGCGATCACAGTATTTAGATCAAGTTTAGAAAACGTTCGCCAAAATTTGCATCGATATCGCGCGCCTACCAAGCGCTTACCGCTTGGCGATCCATCAAAGACGCGCGACGCGATCGACGTTTTCGCGTCGATAAGAAACGAACAGCGTGAAAACGCTGCTACGTAGACGAATTGACCGACGTTCGTGGTCTTTGTTCATGGAAACTTTTCGACTCTCGACGAACAAACGTTTTACAAGCGCGTGGCAAACGGATTGAAAATCTTTGATTGGAATCGGTCGTCGCTCGCCATGATTCGACCACGACTACACCGATGTCTGGGAACGAAGATGGTATAGGAAGGTAAGGCGTGAAACCCGATCGACTAAGGCCAAGTACGGAGCAAGAGTCGCGGGTGTTGGGTAGAACCGTACGCGTGTCTGTTTCTATTTTCGAGCAGGAATATTTTTATCCTACGGTGCTGCAAAGTCAGTATGTACAATACGCTTCTTCATCTCTGCGATTCCACACGCCGGCCTCTCCATTCTTTCTCTTTTTCTGCTTCTCGTTTCCGCTCTTGTCTACGAGCTAGTCGCGTCCCTTTTTCCCTCGTATCGTTCAGTCGCCACACCTTTTTCTTCCTCTCGTCGACCGTCCTTTTTGGATCCGGTAGCTCAGACACGCGTCTCATTCTCCTTGGCTCTTCGGATGTATCAGGTTGTCCGAAAACTTTCTTTCGTTTTACGAGGAAATAATACACGTTTTTCGTTTTATATTATTTCGTCCAATTACGCGCGATCCTTTTCTGTTCTCTCGAAGTAAACACCGCGACATCTCACAGTCTTGGTTTCGCGTTTGTACGAAGGTGCGTTGTTGTGAAAAACACGTTCGAGGAAGAAAGACACTTTCCGGACAACCTAATATACAGGGTGGTTTGTAACTGATGGTACAAGCGGAAGGGGGGGGGTGATTCTACGCGAAAAAACAAGTCGAAAATATAGAATACAAATTTTTCGTTCGAGGCTTTGTTTTCGAGAAAATCGACTTTGAATTTTCGCTCGGTACGCCTGCACTTTATCGCGTCTCGTTATAACGGATCTCACTGTAGATTTTTGAAAAAATTTAAAAAAAAGAAACAAATTTTTATTCTATATTTTCGACTTCTTTTTTCGCGTAGAATCACCCCCTTTCCGCTTGCACCACCAGTTAACAATGACCCTGTATATCATCGATCAAAGGTTATCGTCTTTCGTTAAATTTGTCCCGCCACGAACAAATCGATGGATCGCGTCACGGGCGTATGCCCGTTACGTATTGGATTGGCAACTGAGTGATCGCGGATTTCATTTTTTGATAAATAACGTTTATTGGACCAAGATACATTTTAATACATTTGGGTATTCGCAATAAACTACGAATTTTGATAAACGTACGACGGTACGACGTAGCCATACTATGTTACGTGTCGGCGTTTTATATTTTTCGTGTTTTAATATATTCTTTGGATTTAAGCCGCTGGGCAGCGGAGCTTTTACGTGATTTTGTTTTTAGTTGTTTCTTCTGTCCTGAAAACTTGGTCGCAAAACAGGACGCTTCGGTAAACTACAAACTAAACAGTAAACGGTAAACTACTAACAAAACAGGTCTACTTTTTGGTTGCTGTGTAACTTTATGGAAGGGCGGGATGAGAGGGAGGGGGTGGGGGATGTTAAATATGTTTATTTAGAAAATTTGCAATATTTACAATGTTCACAGTTGTGTTACACGGGGGCAGAATTTAGTTCTGTCGGGATCGCGGATCTCATCGTTACCACCTAATGACAAAATCCGCGATCACTTAGTTGCCAACCCAATATTACCAGAAATGACGCGAACCGGTGCTCGCGAATCGCGAGAGACTCGATCGCGTTCCTCCCCAGTCGCGATGATTTTTCACGACGATTCGCCATCTTTCGTCGTCGTTTGTTGCAGAGCTTTCAACGACGTTGCAGCTTCCTTCCGGTCGTGGTAACCGGATCGGATCGATGACTATCCGACAAACGTAGCGCTTTATCCGAATAAAACTGACTTTTCTGCAGGGAGTACCGGACCTTCTCCGGCTGACGAATACGGTCGTAGTCTTGTACGCTACGTAACCGAGCTTTTCGCACATCGACGATAGGTGAAAGCGATTTTATTTTCACCTCGTAGTCGCATCTTCTCTCGATAGCGTGGTTTTCGCCAACGCTGATTTTTGCGTCCTGTGATTGCCGTACGTATTATTACGCGCGAAGAACGCGCTTAGACCGAGCACTATATTTATACGTGCGTGGCGGGGCGGATCGACGTTTCGACGAGCTTAAAGGAACGTTACGAGGAATTATACGCGACAGGTGTGTGCGTAGAGGCGAGTCGAAGAGCATTCCTAAACCTATCCGTCGCGTAATACACGGCAGCTGCGCGTTTTCCTTTTATTCGATTTCGAAGCCTTGGACGCGTCTGCGTGCCCACACGCGGCCCAACTATGCCGCAACACCCCACACGATTCCCCTCGCGATTCGCATGTGGGCATTTGTTTAGTTTCTTCCATTTCTCACGCCTGCTCCGCTCTACGTCTACGTGGAAATCTACGTCTACTTCTGTCGTCGCGTACAAACGCCGCACCGGCCTTTACGGTGAATCCAACGACGTTTCGTGGATACAGAAGCTTATGAATATTCCATTCCATTCCATTCCATTCCATTCCATTATCGATATCCAGGGCTGCGTCGTAAAAGTCGATGCGACGGATGCCCACGCGCAATTTTTCCTTTCGACCCGCGCGCGTACCGCCTGGCAGCGATACGACGAAACGATAGGTCGAAATTCGTCGTACGCGTCCCATTTTTTCTTATTTCTCGCGGCAGAAGGCGATTATCGATGAATGGTTGCGCGAATCGAAGGTCGTACGAACAGGTAGAACCGAAGCGGAGATTCTCTCGCGTATCTGTCCATACGATATCGCAATTATCGTAATTTTATGTCGCACGCGTTGCATCGTTCCAGTTGCCCCAAATTGCCCCAAACGCGTCAAGATCGTCGATTCTTTGGATCGCGCGAGTATCGCACTCGATAAGACGTTCGTACGTAACGTAACGCTCGCGTCTCTCTGCCACCCGCTTTCCATCGGATCGTATCGACAAGGATATCTTTAGAATCGTCAAAGAGTTTTCTGCCTGAGACACAGCGATCCGTCGAAGGCTCGGTGCGAAACAACCGATCGTAGAATCCAGTTCGTTGATTTAAGATTGAACCGATTTAAAAAGAGGGAGGAGGATGAAAAGAAGAGGAGGCCAAGGGAGAGACAGAGAGAAAGAGAGGAAGACGGAATGACCGACGTTGTTTATTCCTGACGCGACAAATCGAAACGTGAAAAATCGCTGGATCTCCACGTAACCAACGTACGTTTCTCGTTGCAGGGGGCACTATGCAGACCGAGGAAATCGTGTCTCGCGCGCAATCTACTGGTATAGACGGTGGTCCCACGGACAACGCTTCTCTGCACCATCATCAGCATCGTTCGTCGCGTGTAAAGTGTCCGCTGCCACCTCTGCTCCACATGGCGGTCAAGCAGGAACCACAGGAGGAGGAGGAACGAAGTCGTGACACGAATGCGTTGAGGTGAGCCTACGGTTTACGTCGATCGAAGCTTTTCCACTTGGTCCATGCTATCTCCTCTTTATCTAAGGTTTTTCCTCGTAATTTTCCTGGTAAATTTAATCCTTGGATTCTTGGATCGCGTACGACAACGTTCTTTTATTTTTCAACTAATTTTGAATACGAATCGTTTCCGTTTCGTGTTTCCGTTCGTCGGCTATTTTTCTTTTTGTTTTTCGTTTTTTTTTTCTTTTTGTCGATGCTACTGCGTAGCCTGACGACCGAAATTAGTATTCCACGAGCGAGATAAACGCTCGTGCCGACAGGCCGATGTGTTATTATCGTATCATACGTAAATCATATAAGAAAGGCATTAGTTATTATTATTATTGTTATTATGGCGCGTTGCGCATCGTAACAAGATGAATATATCTGGTCAGCGAAATGAAATAATACACCGAAAAGGTTATTATTACGCGAAACGTATGTGTATACATACGGACGGTGTAGGTTTTCGGGTCGGTGGACGTTCCGCTGGCGTTTACGAGCGACAGATTATTTTTTTAATGGAGTATAGCAAGTACGATCGCCTTCGAGTCGCGTAAAAGTAATTTATGCACTTGAGGATGGTTGGGAAAACGGCTGGGTCGATTCGCACCACGCAAATGTGTATACACGTGTATGTATATGTACACTGTACAGCGATCTCTAAAACTTTGGCTCGCGAATCACGTTCCTTCGTACGTGTACGTCTAATCGACTGTGATAATTTTATAATTTACTTTCCACTACCTTCGAGACCAAATTTCTTTTCCGTCTGTTCGTTAACGATCACAAAACGATCGGAAAAGAGGAAAAAAAAATGTATCGGTTCGGTCAAACGTTCGCCTTTTCGAACAACCGAGATACAGTGGCTCGCGAAAGTATTCGAACGCTTAGAAATTTCAATTAATAAAACGAGGTGTACTAAGTTAAATAATTAAAACAATTTGGTATCTATAGCGAGGGGAAAGTGTGAAAATTGCGTTGGTAAAATTTGAAAACCATTCGATGACATAGGCAGAAGTTATGATACGTTTATTAGAAACATTCATGATAAGTGTCTTAAAAATATTCGAATGCTCACACTTAGACGTTTCAATTAATAAAACGAGGTGTGCTAAACTAATTTGTTAAAACAATTTGGTATCTATAGCGAGGGGGAAGTCTAAAAATTACGTGGGTAAAATTTGAAAACCATTCGATGACATAGGCAGAAGTTATGATACGTTTATTAGAAACATTCATGATAAGTGTCTTATAAAAATATTCGAACGCTTACACTTAGAAGTTTCAATTAATAAAACGAAGTGTGCTAAACTAATTCGTTAAAACAATTTGGTATCTATAGTGAAGGGAAAGTGTGAAAATTGCGTTGGTAAAATTTGAAAACCATTCGATGACATAGGCAGAAGTTATGATACGTTTATTAGAAACATTCATGATAAGTGTCTGATGAAAATATTCGAATGCTTACACTTAGAAGTTTCAATTAATAAAACGAAGTGTGCTAAACTAATTTGTTAAAATAATTTGGTATCTATAGTGAGAAGAAAGTGTGAAAATTACGTTGATAAAATTTGAAAACGATTCAATAATATAGAATAATATAGAAGTTATGATACATTTGTTAGAAACATTCATTATAAGTGTCTCACAAAAGTATTAAACGCTGTAAAACTGTCGATAGTTCTTCATCTTCCTTTGCAGCGAATGTAAACATCATTGGTAAATGAATATATTGGTACGTTCGCTTGATGTTAGGATATCGTTTCAGTAACAGTAACGTAAAAATGTGCACAATAGTATTTAAAATGAATACGAAAAAGTGTGAAAGAAAAGCGTGAAAGCGGAATAATATTCCGATTATATATACATTACGATTATTATTTACATATACAGTACGAATATTCCGATTATACAGGATGGTTGGTAACTAATGGTACAAGCGGAAAGGGGGTGATTCTACGCGAAAAAAGAAGTCGAAAATATACAATAAAAATTTTTCGTTCGAGGCTTTGTTTTCGGAAAAATCGACTTTGAATTTTCGCTCGGTACGCGTGCGGTACGTTATAACGGATCTCACTGTAGATTTAAATTTAAAAGAAAAAAAAGAAAAAAAAACCACCCTGTATATAACGAGATTGCCGGAATTGTGAATAGAAGTAAGTCCACAACTATTGCATATATGTAGCGTTCAAATACTTTTGCGAGTCACTTACAATGCTTGTTTCTAATAAATGCATCGTAACTCCTATCTACATTGTTGAATCTTTTTCAAATTTTATTCGCATAATCTTAAGACTTTCGTCTTCCTATTCACTTCTGCTTCTCTAAACAAAATACATTTACGTACGTTATTTCGGCCATCTAATTTCGCATATGTAAGCGCTCAAATACTTTTGTCAGTCACTTACAATGTGTGTTTCTAAAAAATGCATCGTAACTCCTATCTACATTGTTGAATCTTTTTCAAATTTTACTCACATAATCTTAAGACTTTCATCTTCCTATTCTCATCTGCTTGTCTAAACAAATTACTTTAATTTACATTGTTTCGGCCATCGAATTTCGCATATGTAAGCGTTCAAATACTTTTGTCAGTCACTTACAATGTGTGTTTCTAAAAAATGCATCATAACTCCTATCTACATTGTTGAATCTTTTTCAAATTTTACTCACATAATCTTAAGGCTTTCATCTTCCTATTCACTTCTGCTTCTCTAAGCAAATTACTTTAACGTACATTATTTCGGCCATCGAATTTCGCATATGTAAGCGTTCAAATACTTTCGTCAGTCACTTACAATGCTTGTTTAAGCTACTAAACGTACCATAACTCCTATCTATATTGTTGAATCTTTTTCAAATTTTACTCACATAATCTTAAGACTTTCGTCTTCCTATTCTCATCTGCTTGTCTCAACAAATTATTTTAATTTACATTGTTTCGGCCATCGAATTTCGCATATGTAAGCGTCCAAATACTTTCGTCAGTCACAATGCGTGTTTCTAAAAAATGTATCATCTCACGTAATCTTAAGACTTTCATCTTCCTATTCTCATCTGCTTGTCTAAACAAATTACTTTAATTTACATTGTTTCGCCCATCGAATTTCGCATATGTAAGCGTCCAAATACTTTCGTCAGTCACTTACAATGCTTGTTTAAGCTACTAAACGTACCATAACTCCTATCTATATTGTTGAATCTTTTTCAAATTTTACTCACATAATCTTAAAACTTTCGTCTTCCTATTCACTTCTGCTTCTCTAAGCAAATTACTTTAACGTACGTTATTTCGGCCATCGAATTTCGCATATGTAAGCGTTCAAATACTTTCGTCAGTCACTTACAACGCTTGTTTAAGCTAATAAACGCGCCATAACTCCTACCTACGTTGTTCAATCCTTTTCAAATTTTACCGACATAATCTTAAAACTTTCATCTTCCTATCGACATCTGCTTGTCTAAGCAAATTACTTTAACGTACGTTATTTCGGCCACTCAATTTCGCATGTCTAAGCTTCCGAATAATTTCCTCAGCCACTGTACGTCTATCGGTGTTATCATCTCGCGTCGACACGAGTTTTTATATATCGTTCAATTTCTACGTAGGTACATTGGAAAGGAAGATCGTAAAGATACTTTATTTCCTCTATCGAATGTTCGCGAAGAAACGAAAGTTTTGGAAAGGTCGTAGGTGTTTTCTGATTCTTCCGTGTGATTTATGTATGACGTTTTACGAATGTTTACATCGCGCAGAAAATTCCTTTTTCTTTCGAGATATATACATACGTTCATCGAGTAACAACTTTCACCCGATCCACGCGCTTAGGTATTCGCGCGTTTACTTTATTCGTATTTTTATCGACGAACGTGAAATACGAAAGCTTCGTTCCGTTTTCTTCGCTCGTCGCGACACACAGCTAATGGAAAATTCGATAGTCCTCAAGTAGATGCTGACGTTTCGCCGACGTCCGTCGATGGCAAACACGGACATGGACACGAAACCAGCCATCATCAGATTCAAGAACTGGAGGAAAGCGCAGGACAGACTGTTACGGATCTCAATAGCCGAGGAAGGCCGAGGTAAATCGTCGTTTTAATCGTTTTTTATTCCCGCGAAATACTTTGCGAGGTCGAAAATCGAGTTGGTACGGTTTGCGTTCCTTGCGATGGCAATACATTAGGTCGCCCGAAAAATTTCTTTCGTCTTATAAGAAAATAATAGACGCACGATATTTTTTCTTTTATATTGGTTTATTGGATTATCCACGAACGTAATAATAGAAATAGAACGAAATGGGTCATAGCTAATTCGATAAAATAATATAAAAGAAAAAGAAAATAATATAGAAAAAAAAAAAGAAAAAAGAAAGACTTTGTCCGTAAAAATGAAAGAGTCTGTTTTTAGTTATTTTCTTTCGCGCTTAGTTTCGATCGATTTTATCAGATGGTATTGATAATAATACCAACTTGCTAATCATTCCAATAGTCGCGTTAGTAATCGATCAATTTGGATGGACAGAAAATTTGGCAACCTCTTTTTATTTTACTCGCGACCCATAAATCGACTCTGAGAACAGATATGGAAATCATCGTTTCGTGCTCGAAATACGAGTTTCGCGTACGAAATCATTGGTCGATAATTCGTTAACGAGTCACGAGCGTTCACGCGTTTACGTGAAATTTAAAAGGGCAAAGATATCGTTGATGCTGTATATATACTCGAGAGCAAAGACAGCTGCCAAAATGCCAGATAACGACGATAATCGGCGATGCGTAGCAACGCGGAAACTCTCACGGCTCGAGTTATCCGAGCGTTTTCCTCGAGAAACGATTTTTCCGCTATCTCGCTGAAAGCGTACGCGCCTGCAGCCTCGAGGCCTCGGTGATCCGTATCGGACGTGCACGGTGAAACCCCTTTAACGATCATTTTCGCGTAAAACTCGCGGCGCTGGCAACGAAACGGTCGCTTTTGAATAAGAGACAAAAAGGACTTCTTCGCCGGGAGAAACTGGTTCGTTGCGCGTGTCTCGCGGACTCTTGCGCGGACGAGAAAAAAGCGAACTTGTTTGGTACGTCGCTGAAACGCCGCGAGTCGATTACCGTTATTGAATTTCATTAAACGCGTGGCGCGCTAGAGCCACCGGTGGAAGAGAAGCGCGGGGCACGTTCTCTCTCTCTCTCTCTCTCTCTATGCATAATATGCCTGTAAGGTGGCACGCAGCCGCTCGTATAAATCGCCGTGCCAAGGTGTGGTTCGGAATGCAGTTAGGTGGAAAAGAACGTTAACGAAAGGCCCGTATCGTCGATGTAATTATCGGCGTCGAGCATCCGATTTCCATACGTTTCTCTACGCGCCACGCTCTGCAACGCCTAACGAGAAATTAATTACGAATGGATTACCGGGTGGAACCGGGTGGAATCGCGAACGCGAAGGGATGTGGTCGAATCGCGGCGAATTTCGCGGAATCCGTGGCGGAGAAGAATCGCGCGGAGAGAAAGGAACGCGGTCGAGGAGAAAATTATCTTCCGTTTGCTTTTTTCCGTATCACGAGCTACGAGCCGTAGGGCGATCGGACGTTATCGCGCGATATTCCCATTCGACGGTCGACCGAGAGACACCGTCTGTTCGAGTAGTAGTTGAGAAAACGGCGACGGAGAAAGCTTGAGCGAATCTGTTAAAAACGAGCGGACCGTCGATGTCTGTTGCAGCCGAGGCCGCAGGAAGTCGCGATGGAAGCTCAAGTTTCATCACCAGGCGCTGCCACCGGAGTACCTTGACCACTACGAGGCGTCCCTTGCTCAAGAGGCTTTAAACTCGTCGTCGCCGACGCGGCTAACGGAACCGACGATTCCGAGCCCGGCGCCAACCAGCTCCACCTCGACGCCGAGTCCCATCGCCGACGTGCACGGCTGGCTGCAGCGGATCGCCGCGATGCAACAAGAGCTGTGTCCGCGGATCTCGTCGTCGCAATGCTCGCCCGTAAATTCGTGCCAAGCGTCGGGCTCCAGGAGGTCCGTGATCACGTCCACCTCCACGCACGCGTTGAACGCGGGCCACCATAATCACAACCACGGTCACGGTCAGCAGCAACAGCCGCTGTCTCAAGGATCCGGCAGGCCGCCGATGAAATACTCGGATCTGCCTTACATGGGCGAGATCACGCTGGACAACAGCAAGCCGCGACGCGGTAGGAAACCGAAGAAAGCCGACATTTGCCATTTAATCTACAAGAATTACGGCACCATACTGCCCGGCACTCCTGGCCACGAGGAGAGAAGGCTGTCGCCGAGGGACAAGCTGGACTGCCGCGAGAGGATCTCGCCGCAGATGCCGTTCCAACGGACCGACGTTCAGAATAGAATCAGTAGCTTGTTGGAGAAACGATTGACTCAGGAGTCGCGACGAAGCTTCGGCGCGATGGAAAACTCGAGGGAGCAGGACGAGCCGTTGAATCTGTGCATCAGAGACTTGAACCAGCTGAAGATCAGGCTACTGCGAAAACACGGCAACGTGTACGAGTCTGGGCAGGTGAAGAGCGAGACGTCCAGCGACGGAGAAGAGATCGAGTGTATAGGCGCCACGTTCCCTTCGGAACCGGGCTACCGTTCGCTGGATCATCTCGGTCACATCACCGGCAACAACGTCAATCACAACAACAACAACAACAACAACAACAACAACGTGATCGAGCCCGTGTTGGCTGGCAATCCCGGATTCGTGTACTGGCCGAACGCCGGAGTCTTTATCCATCCGATGGCGTTGCAATCGCAGCTGCTCTACTACCAAAAGATGGCGCAGAACGACAAATGCTATGCCCGTGGTTTGGACCAACATCCGAAGGAGCAGAAGATCGTCCCAAAATCGATATACTCTATGATGGAGACGAAGAGTCCGCCACTGTTGCCGGCCGCGGTCCAACCAGCCTCTCAGACGGCCACCGTCGTGCCGCCTCCTGTCTCGCCCAGACCGAAGAGGAACGCGTCCGTGGTTCAAGCTCAGGGACAGCCGACGAAGAGGAAACGATCCGCCATATTCATCCCGCCCATGCCATCGGAGAACAACAACAATCCAGCGACGGAAGTGAGCATATGCAAATTTAAATTCACCGGAGGTGCGAAGCCCAGTCTACAGGAGAAGAAGAGCCTGTCGGTGGATTCGGGCGGCAACTTTAGATACTACAGCGGCACCGGTGACAAGAGTATGCGCGGCTACGAGTTCTTTCCGCGGGAAGCGCTTCAACAGTCGGCAGGGCAATCGGGTTCCTCGACGGGAGCTTTTCTGAACGCCGCCGGCGAGAAGATTCAGCCGACGGCCTGCCAGAGGAGCGGCAATCAGGAGGAAGGTCGTCGCAAGAGGAAGACTCGAAAGTCCCTTCAGAGGGAGAAGCTGGAGCAAACGTTCAAGGAGAAAGGATTTCTCATACAGACGCAGCAGCTGGAGTCCGCCGAGGGCGCTACTTACTGCAAGTTCCGGCAGCTTAGGAAATTCACCAGGTATCTGTTTAGAAGCTGGAAGGACTACCTTCCGGGGAACGTGCGCGAGCTGACGGGCGCGCCGGACAACGAAATGGCCGACGGAGACGCGGAGAGCGACACGAACGTGTTACCCTCGCCGGTCCCTCGTCCCAATATGATGGTGGACGTTCCTGCTGGCTTCGTCGACGAGCATCGCGCCCTGCCTCTCACGTGAAACGTTGAAATCGCTGCCCGAGGCGGTCGGACGATTCCAACTTGACGCTACTTTTGCCACGGTTGCGTGCCGCGTTCCGGCTCCGCGGAGTACGCGCGCCACGCTGCCTCGTATCCAGCGGATATCGATCGGTTCAACGATCGTTCTTTTTCTTGCCAGTGCTCGAAGCGAAGAACGGCCAGCGTATTGTACATAGATTTCGAACGACGATCGATCTCGATGAGAAGAACGGCCAAAAATAGTCGAGAGGAGCACTTCCTCCGAGCGAGTTTCGTACGTCCGTGTTTCGTATCCGACGAAAGATATCAGCTAACGAAACGAAACTTTGGTAAACGATAAACCGCGTATTGTAGGACGATATTCCTGAAGCCGTGACGGATGTAACGATGCGTTGCCGATGAGCTTTGGCCGACAGAGATGTAACAGGAATTGAAAACGAAAGAAACGTTTAGATTCCGAGGAGGAATCGGTTGTCAAAATTAACGGACGAGAAAATGTCGTTAAAACGCGATCGTTAAATCTACTGGAAGCGGGTGGACGTTGCCGATCGCCTCGTCCATCGAGTTTGTTGGTTCAGCGACGTCTCCTTTTCGCGATTTTCTAGCCATTCGTCGATCTGCGCGTCACTCTGTATCGCGATGCCTGTTACGAGTCTCGACAGGTACATACCTGGTCGTTGTTGCTATATCGTTGCTAGCGTTTATTGCATTCGTCGGTGTTAAACCGCCTTGTTACGGTATTTTTAAGAAACCTAATTGGCGCAACGTAAAAACAGCCGATCGGTTAGGGCGTAGAGGACAGTTCTAACGCGTTAACCTGTTACACGATTCTCCTAATAATTCGTCTCTTAGGTCACCGATGTTTTCGATGTTTAGCCGCCTTCCGCTCGATTATGTTTATTTCAAAGTATCCACAACTCGTCGCCAAATCTGGTCGATTGTTCGATGGATCGTCACCGGGCGATTCAGCGTTCGCAAAATCGAGAACGCGCGATATTCGCAATATTCGAAAGACTCGATCGACGTGGTTTCTCGTTCGTCGAATTTACCATCTTGGCTGAAGAAGTCGCCGATTAAGAAACGTAACACGGCGAACAAGGTAACAGGTTAAACGCGAAAGACAATCGCGTAGCTTTCACTCTGCGCTCGCGATCGACGTCAGCTGACCGTTAACGTCGCGACGGCTCGGTATCGAGACTTTACAACGCGTGTAAAACACGATGGTAGTTGAAAATTTCTTTTATCGAACTTTCCCGTTGTATTTTTTTTCTTATCGAACGACGACGCGCGCGTTGCTAAACGTCGCACACGGATTTCGAGACTTCGTTGCTACCGCCTTACGCCAAGGCGGAGAGAAAGAGAGAAGAGACAGCGGCGTGTTATCGTCGCGTAACGTGATTTAATAATAATGTTAATTCGATCGTAGCTCGTGCCAAAGATGGGAGACTGGAATGTACATAGCGCTGAAACAACGTGTTTGTCGTAGTTAACCAAAGAGCGTGGTTTCGTGCTCGCCGATTAGAAGCGGATACGGATATGTAATCCTCGTGTTAAGAAACGAGAGGCGTGACGCGATAAATTCAGCTTTCTAGCTGCCCCGACCATGGCCGAGGCGAGACTTTCTTCGGCTTTCGATTTTTGCCATACGTTTCGCGAGGCTCGCGCGCTTCCAGGAACAGACAGCAAGAACGAGAGGCAACGAGATCGGGGAAAGAAGAGAATACGTAGGTTGGCAGAGAGCGAGACTCCTCGGCACGGGGAATAATCTCGAAGGAAGAAAAACGGAATAACGAGAAGAGAGTGAAAGGAGAGGAAACGGCAGAGTCCGTTCTAACTATACGATTAACGTGATTATTTTTTAATCGTAAATTACTCGCCAATCTTATTTAATAACGCCTAACGAAATCTAGTCTTATTTATACTCTTTGTTAAATCAAAAGCCGTGTTTTTTCTTTATTATTATTATTATTATTATTATTATTATTATTATTATTATTATTATAGATGACGGTTTATTTATACATGTACATACATAGTCGTACATAGTTTATGTCGGTGAGTGGCGTTTACGAAGAGGTAAACGAACGGAAGAAAACGCGTAGACGTTGGTGGAAACATGTGATCGAATGCGTCGATCGAAAGGGCGGAGATCGTCGCGTTGGCGCCTCGTAAACGTCCGACGAAAACGATAGGAGAAGGCTTGAAACGACAATGAGAAACGATCGTACCTGAGACTCGCGGCGCCTCCCTCGACGGGACGTGCTTTCGTCGACTTTTCGCTTTCACGATGCCCCGTTTGCGGATGTCCGGCGTGTTCGTAGCGATTTAACGAGTTCGTAAACGCGCCGATGGGTCTCCGTTGTCGGAGGAGAAACTGCGACGACGATAAGCGACGGAACGAGGGGAAATGCAACAGGAACCGTCCTATACCCGTGTCGTTATTATCCTGTGCGGCGACAAGCAAAACTATTTTGTACGTATTGCCGATAGCGAGGAGATCGGTTCTTATAATCTGTAATAATAAAACGTAATCGTCAGTGATCTTACTGCTTGTTGATTTTTAGCAACGACGAGTTGAACGGACGAGCGCGGTGCTACTCCTCTGCAACGATTCGCAAATCGCTCGGTTTGCGTCTCGTTGCTCTCGCGCCTGCTCCATCCTTTCTCCAACGCGTATCCTCTTCTACCGTAAAAAGGACGATCTGTAAGAAAAGCGAGAGACTCGTTCGATTAAATTAAGAGAGACGTGCAGGGTCGATCGCGTTGGGAGGAGAAGAGTCGCAAGCGCGGAAGGTCGACGATATAAATCTGTTCGTTGTATGTTCGACGTACGTGTATTTATTTGCCGATTTACTACGATTATCTTCTTCTCCTTCTTCGTTCTGACACACTTCTCGACGTATTCGTTGGTATTGGAAACTAGCTGCAAAGAAGTAATTACCACGTTAGCGCTTTACCGATCGTTGTTGTACTTGGATCTCGTCTCGTCTACTTCTTCGTCGGTGTACGAGCTTCCAGCCATAAATCCACGCGGCGTAAATTTTCAATTTTCAAGCCTTTAGTTTCCCATACGCTCGACACCGAACAAGAAAGTCTGCAGAAAGATTCCCGTCGTACGACGATCGTTGGAAAACCGTACTTTAGACGTAGCGCGTCTACGAAGCATCAGGTAACCCATTTGCATCCAGGCGCGGATTATCACGCGATCGGACGACTGTCTTCTATCGCCACTGCTGCGACTGCTTTTTATCTCAATCGCAAAGTATTTTTCAGACGCGAGAGATCGCGTTTCACCCGTTTGTCGGCATCTCGCCTATATCGGTTTATTATTTTCTAAACGAGACTTACTCTTGTCGTGAAAATCTTTTTAACCGCCACTGCGAGCAAATACCGTCGATCTTAACGAAATTTAACAAATTCAAATTTAAAAAATATTCTAACTTTACAACGTAAACTAAAGCGATGCGTTGCGTGTTTATCTAAACGTACTCGAAGAGAAACGTTCTTTAAATGCCATATTTGCGATGTATCATTACGTATCGACCATTTTAAAGAATTCCACGAGAAACAATATCGTTTAATTTCCATTTTAATCTAAATAATTTTTTTTAGATAAATAATTTTTACTTTCTTCCTCTGTTACAAAGAACGTAAGATGCGATGTTCGCGAGGTAACATTGTCCGACAATCGTTTCGAACGGTACATTTTCGATAAACTCCACGAAGAATTCGGATGTCATTTACTGCACCTACGACCGACCGCGCGCGGTGGTTCCTCGAACGCCGCTGATGCCTTCGACTGTCCCTTAACACGTTGATTGTCACGACACCTGTATCCTGGTGACAGCAATGTTTCCGGTAATCACCTGTATTCGGGTGGCACTTATTTGACTACTTGCCAAGGATCGTCGTAGGTATTTGAAAAGATATTCCAGAGGAAATAATAAAACTATTGAATTGTTACGAAAGTAGTACGAAAATGGTTTATTAAAAGAATTATTTACTAAAATATCGATGGGAGTACCTAGCAGAGAACGCTTGGTACTGCGGCACGCGTGGCCTGGCGGAGATTTCAGTGAAGACACGCGTGGTCTGATGGAAACTTTAGTGAAAATACGCGTGGTCTGACGGAAATTTCAGACAAATCACGCGTAGCCTGACGGAAATTTCAGTGAAATAACGCGTGTCCTGACGGAAATTTCAGACAAATCACGCGTGGCCTGACGGAAATTTCAGTGAAATGACGCGTGGCCTGACGGAAATTTCAGACAAATCACGCGTAGCCTGACGGACATTTCAGACAAATCACGCGTGGCCTGACGAACATTTCAGACAAATCGCGCGTAGCCTGACGGAAATTTCAGTGAAATGACGCGTGGCCTGACGGAAATTTCAGACAAATCACGCGTGGCCTGATGGAAATTTCAGTGAAATGACGCGTGGCCTGACGGAAATTTCAGACAAATCACGCGTGGCCTGACGGAAATTTCAGTGAAGACACGCGTAGCCTGACGGAAATTTCAGACAAATCACGCGTGGCCTGGCGGACATTTCAGAGAAATGACGCGTGACCTGACGGAAATTTCAGACAAATCACGCGTGTCCTGACGGAAATTTCAGACAAATCACGCGTGGCCTGATGGAAATTTCAGTGAAATGACGCGTGACCTGACGGACATTTCAGACAAATCACACGTAGCCTGACGGACATTTCAGACAAATCACACGTAGCCTGACGGAAATTTCAGAGAAATCGCGCGTAGCCAGACGGAAATTTCAGTGAAAATACGCGTGGTCTGACGGAAATTTCAGACAAATCACGCGTAGCCTGACGGAAATTTCAGTGAAATAACGCGTGTCCTGACGGAAATTTCAGACAAATCACGCGTGGCCTGACGGAAATTTCAGTGAAATGACGCGTGGCCTGACGGAAATTTCAGACAAATCACGCGTAGCCTGACGGACATTTCAGACAAATCACGCGTGGCCTGACGAACATTTCAGACAAATCGCGCGTAGCCTGACGGAAATTTCAGTGAAATGACGCGTGGCCTGACGGAAATTTCAGACAAATCACGCGTGGCCTGATGGAAATTTCAGTGAAATGACGCGTGGCCTGACGGAAATTTCAGACAAATCACGCGTGGCCTGACGGAAATTTCAGTGAAGACACGCGTAGCCTGACGGAAATTTCAGACAAATCACGCGTGGCCTGGCGGACATTTCAGAGAAATGACGCGTGACCTGACGGAAATTTCAGACAAATCACGCGTGTCCTGACGGAAATTTCAGACAAATCACGCGTGGCCTGATGGAAATTTCAGTGAAATGACGCGTGACCTGACGGACATTTCAGACAAATCACACGTAGCCTGACGGACATTTCAGACAAATCACACGTAGCCTGACGGAAATTTCAGAGAAATCGCGCGTAGCCAGACGGAAATTTCAGTGAAAATACGCGTGGTCTGACGGAAATTTCAGACAAATCACGCGTAGCCTGACGGAAATTTCAGTGAAATAACGCGTGTCCTGACGGAAATTTCAGACAAATCACGCGTGGCCTGACGGAAATTTCAGTGAAATGACGCGTGGCCTGACGGAAATTTCAGACAAATCACGCGTAGCCTGACGGACATTTCAGACAAATCACGCGTGGCCTGACGAACATTTCAGACAAATCACGCGTGGCCTGACGGAAATTTCAGTGAAGACACGCGTAGCCTGACGGAAATTTCAGACAAATCACGCGTGGCCTGGCGGACATTTCAGAGAAATGACGCGTGACCTGACGGAAATTTCAGACAAATCACGCGTGTCCTGACGGAAATTTCAGACAAATCACGCGTGGCCTGATGGAAATTTCAGTGAAATGACGCGTGACCTGACGGACATTTCAGACAAATCACACGTAGCCTGACGGACATTTCAGACAAATCACACGTAGCCTGACGGAAATTTCAGAGAAATCGCGCGTAGCCAGACGGAAATTTCAGTGAAATGACGCGTGGCCTGACGGAAATTTCAGACAAATCACGCGTGGCCTGATGGAAATTTCAGTGAAATGACGCGTGGCCTGACGGAAATTTCAGACAAATCACGCGTGGCCTGACGGAAATTTCAGTGAAGACACGCGTAGCCTGACGGAAATTTCAGACAAATCACGCGTGGCCTGGCGGACATTTCAGAGAAATGACGCGTGACCTGACGGAAATTTCAGACAAATCACGCGTGTCCTGACGGAAATTTCAGACAAATCACGCGTGGCCTGATGGAAATTTCAGTGAAATGACGCGTGACCTGACGGACATTTCAGACAAATCACACGTAGCCTGACGGACATTTCAGACAAATCACACGTAGCCTGACGGAAATTTCAGAGAAATCGCGCGTAGCCAGACGGAAATTTCAGTGAAATGACGCGTGGCCTGACGGAAATTTCAGACAAATCACGCGTGGCCTGATGGAAATTTCAGTGAAATGACGCGTGGCCTGACGGAAATTTCAGACAAATCACGCGTGGCCTGACGGAAATTTCAGTGAAGACACGCGTAGCCTGACGGAAATTTCAGACAAATCACGCGTGGCCTGGCGGACATTTCAGAGAAATGACGCGTGACCTGACGGAAATTTCAGACAAATCACGCGTGGCCTGACGGAGATTTGAGTGAAGACACGCATAGCCTGACGGAAATTTCAAAGAAATCACGCGTGGCAGTCAACGTGTTAAATAGGGCCATGATGCAAATGGGGTAAGAAGATGCTACCTTCTCACCTGGTGACGCGATTGTATCGTAACCGCGGTAATTCGATGCCGAGTATGTCGCAAACTCCGTAATACGTATTCGTATACGTATAAGTATTTGTTACGATCGTCGAAGATAATTGCCGAGAGAAACCTAATTAAACGTTCTCTGAACGATTCATTGATACATCGGCCGAGGATCCATATACATCGCGACCACGATGCAGCTCGCTCGAACAGATAAGTATGTGTTACGTGTATTGTACACGCGTGCACGACGTATACACGCGGAGAAGGCATAAGGATGCGTGTGCAGTGTGCACGCACTGGCTGGTCTCAGCTCGATGCGTACAGCCAGCCATTCATGCATACGCCCATTCATACGTCTCTCCGGCTCACCTTGAACACTTTTTATCGTCGGTCGATGTGGACGTGGTTGCGGTGTGGCGCGGCGCGACTCGACGCGCTTCACCGCTTCGAACGCGCGTCTTCCTACACAGACTTAAACTCGCGCATTTGCAAATTTTATTAACTCGTTGGACAAAGTCGCTACACTTTCATTCGAATTTTCTTTCGGATCGGACGCTTTCAACCGCGCGTTCGTCGAGAGGATTTCGTCGAGACGAAACGTTTCGGTAGAAGACCATCGACGTTTGAAACTCGCAATGCTAATTTTGTCGATGTCGGAGCGGAACGTGGAGATTTACAGATTCGACGATCTCGGAGATGAAAGTATAGAAATTGCTCCTTTGATCGAATTTTTGCCGCTTTAAAGTCTGCGCATCGCGCAGCTATAATTCTACGATATTTTCGTCTGAATAGAAACGTAGCGATCTGTTCGCGAGCTTTGTCTCTACATATTTTTCCTAGCGATTCGAGACGAAACGTTTCGGTAAAAGACCATCGACGTTTGAAACTCGCAATGCTAATTTTGTCGATGTCGGAGCGGAACGTGGAGCTTTAAATATTTGACGATCTCGGAGATGAAAGTATAGAAATTGTTCGTTTAATCGAATTCTTGCCGCTTTAAAGTCTGCGCATCGCGCAGCTATAATTCTACGATATTTTCGTCTCGAAAGAAACGTGGCGATCTGTTCGCGAATTTTGTTTGTAGATATTTTTCCTAGCGACAGGATGCGACGATCGTCTTTCTCGTGCCACTTACACTGTACGCTTAGTTTACGAACGAACTCGAGCGAAGAAAATGTGACGTGCAACTGCTCCAAGCGAAAAGGCGTCGTCGTCGTCGTCGTCGCCATTCTTCTTCGTGTCGTCGTTGCGGAGCGTGGCGCGCACAATGACTGCAGGTTTCCTAATACGGTCTCGTCGCGGAACTCGATGAAAAAAAGAGGAATTTTGGCCACCACCGGGGGCCTGGGAAGCAACGTGCCGCGTTAGATGCTGCCGGCACAGAAATTTAATAATCGACTACCGTTCTCTCTTCGTAACTTTGCCTTCCTCCGGCTACTCGAACGCGTATTATTCCTCGGCCAGCCGATCCTCCGCAGTCAGATTTTTCTCGCTTCTTAACGGAAAAGAGGAAACGATTCGGCTAGACGAATACTCGACCTTCGCATTTTCGTTTAGCCGTGCCGCTGTAGCTCTTCGACGTTAAGAAATATGTTCGCCGTGTGGACAAATCCTGGAGAACGTGTTATCGCTATTCCTCGTTCCGATTTTACAACAAATTCCCTTCGTTCGTTGAAACGAGAGCGAAATCGAAACGTAAAAGTCCGCGCGAGGATCGTGGCAAAGACGAAGACTCGAGTTCGGTAGATCGATGCGAGAAAACACTCGATAAAACGGTACGCAAAGAAATAAAGCGAGAAATCGATGAGAAGAATAAAAGGAAACGCGTAGGAAAGAAGATGGCAAGATAAAGCGGAAGCCTGTGGAGCGAAAGTTATCGGATCGGTGCGTCGATGAGTCGTAGAAAGACCGCAGGAACGTTCGCTCGGTCGTCGAAACGGACGAATTTGCTTCGTCTTCCGTTCCTGCGAACGTCTGGAACTTTCGAAGATACGCGTTCTCCGAAATTCTGAGATCACGAGATACAAAGAGAAGAGAACTGGAAACGCGTACTCGTTGTCCGCGTTTGCTCGCGTTCGGGTCGGCAAGTGCCTTATACGGCAAAAAGATAAGAAGTTCGCGCATCCAGTAAATCGGCGATTTAAGGTGAGTCGGTGGCCGCTGAGACGCCGAGGAGATTGCGAGCGCGGAATTGCATCGAGCGTGAAGCGTGAAGCGAGCGAGCAAGATCGGATAGAGCGGGCTGCTGCGGCCGGTTCGGTCGAAGAAAGACAGGTTCGCGGTGCACGGACAGGTTCGTTCGCGAAAAACTTCAATTTGTCTCGCACGCTCCCCTATCCCGCCGCCGGGATATCTCCGCTGACTTGGCTGGATAACGCGTGCGCGCACGCGCTCTTCCAACGAAACGAGATTGCCGCGCGTGTAGGAGTTAACGTTCTTTGCAATTACGAGTTTCCAAGGGAGTTTAATCGTCGGTTTGCTCGAGGTTCGCGCCACGTTCGCCGAGGGTGGCGAAAGAAATTTTATTTCCTCCGAGTATGAGTGTGCGCGGGAAGGTCGTAGGTCGCGGGCTAAATTATCCAGAGCAATGAAATATTGGATTTCCGAGTAAAGGTAAATTCGCCACCTTGTCGTTTACTCCGACATTTATTACCAATGCGAAGTTCGATTTATTTCGCTGAAAATACCACTTGCCAATGGCGCTCGCCTCTGGAAAAACTGGCAAGTTTCACCTACGATACGTGAATTCTACGGGATGCGTGACGCGTCTTATCGGCAAGCGTCGATTTACGGACTTTGTCTCAGTTTTGATTACGCGTTACGTAAACGTACGGTGGTTGTAGGCGAAGATGTCCGCGAGAAATATTCTCGATGTTCGACAAAAAAGGTTTATTAAGCCACTAACGATCAACAGTCGCCAATTCACGATCAACGATTAACGACCAAGAGTTGATAATCGCGTATCTCGGCTTGCGTTTGCTTCGCTACGACGCTGAATCTTTGGCGCTTCGCGGCTCGGGGCAGAACGAATCTTTGGTTCGAAACCAAACGGATTCTTCTCTTCGTTGCCCCTCTTTGCGTTTGTTAGATGCCCGCGACAGTCGCCTCGTGTGCGTTCTTCGGAATATTCGGCGAAAGAACCGTAAGGATATCGATGGTACATTAGGCATGTCGGCTTTGAAGCTACAGCGCTTTGTGTCGCGAAGCCGTTGGAAAGTTCCGTGGTCGAGCGCCGCCACAGTACCCAGGCGAAAAATCGGTTTTCTCGAGAACCGAACTTCCGATAAAAAGACCGTGCTCCGTGCTTTCGCTTTATATTTCCAAAGGGAATCGCGTCTTGTCTAAAATTGGACTTCTTCGTTTACCGACTAACGAACTTTCTGGTGCCGCGATTGTATCCTAAATCTCCTTTTCTCCGATGATCGTCCGATCGAAAACTTTCGCGCTACGAACCTTGCTTATCGTCCAGCTGCAACAACCGTAATCGAACAGAGTTTACAGTCGTTACCGGCGTATCCCGAACGCATTCTCCGTATTCGTTCTCCGTGTACGTGTTCGTTCTGCGCCATAGACACACTTGGTTTTTATATGGTGTCGGCTTGGCGCGTTCTCCGCAATTATATTCGTCCGAATGGCAGCCGAGTGCGCGCCACGAGGCGTGGGCGGAGTCGAGCGATTTTAAACAACTGCCTGTAAGCATTAATTAAAGGGAGCCAAGAGGCTCGTTGTCGATGCACGACGACTCCATACAAGGTGACTGGTCTTAATTTGGCATTCGCGAAATAGTAACACCGATGCCGCTTAACGCGTACATCGTGCTGTCCGCCGCGACGTAGCCTACCCGATAATTAATTAATCGTATTTCATCGAACGCTCGCGTTTACGCGATTCGGCTTCCACTCGTTTGGCTATCGAACCCTCGGGGAATTATCGTCGCGTTGATCGAGAAACGCCTGTTTCGCGTTTTAAGCGTCTCGCGCGAGATCGACCTGTCGTTGCAGGGGTACGGCGTTGCTTCTGCCAGGTGTTGGTAAATGCTAGCGTCTGATTTATCGAGTCGTTTATACAGTTGTCTACGTTCGTACGCGAACATCCGGCTCCTCTTACGCTTACGCGTCGACACTGTGAAAAACGTTACGTTAATTTCGCTCGTTCCGCTTCTACGCTATCGCGTCCACTTTGCATTTGTGGCTATACGTTTTGCTCTATTGGATATTCTAAAAAAGAGAAAAAGAAAAGCAAAGGTCCGCCGCTATTTTCACGAACAACGATGCTCTGCCGCTGTTGTCGATTTTATTTGCGTTCGATCAAACGGCTGTCGTTTCCTCGAAGTCATCGTTGACACTTTGACTGCCACGTTGGTCATTGGTGACCTGAGCGCTTCAACTTAAAAAAGTTGTGTAAAAATTGACAGTTAGGGCATTTTGAATATAACCGATAAATAAAAGATACTTTGAAACGAAAAGTACCTCATTGAACGATTAAACGTTTTTATTAGAACATCGATAAAAAAAAAATGAGAAGAAATCTGGCATCTAACGGGGCACCGTGTTAAAACACTTGAAACGTAAATGTGGCTCGTCGATACAATCTGGACGATAGGTGGTCACCTTTTTCGTCCGATTCTTAGCAATTTTTCGTCCCAACTGTTTAACATTTTTTTATACCACTCTCTGCGAAATTTTCCTGCCAGATACGCTTGCCCTTCCTTCTTCCGCGTTTCGCGTCGCGATCTTTGTCGAATAAGTATATTTCACGGCTCTGGCGAATGGCACCGTGTAAGGTGCATAGCGAGTGCCATTCTAAAATCCGATACCTTGATTTTTGTTTTTGTCGCTCGTTTATGGAGTATCGTCGCGTTTGAAATTGACGTATTTCACGATAACTCTAAAGCTAATTTTATATACCACTCGAGAGTTCTTCTATGTGGTGTAAAATACGCTATCGTTCGATCTGATAAATCTACGGCACATGTTCCTCTGTTGTGATCTATCACTATCATTGGTTTATCGCAAACATAATTTTTTTTACCTCTACCATTTCAGCCGAATGTTTCGTCGAAATCATAAAAATAATCCTAATACCGTTTGCTAATATCTTCTACGCGTTTCGACTGTATATTCTGCGCGTTTTGCATACGACGAAATATCGAGTGCGAATGGATCGTCGAAATAAACGAAGCCTCGTTACGATATGTCGCTATCGACTGTTACCAAGGCGTCACGGTGGTCAGCCGTGACCACCAATAAGATAAACGGTCCATCGAGGAAGAACGTTGTCTTACATCTTCGATTTATTATTATTTTTATATGCTTCGAATGATAAAAATACTCCTGTGGCGTCCTCGGCGAAACGAGTGATTTCGGCGTGGCAGTCAAAGTGTTAACGCGTATCTACAACGATCAAATATTTATCAAATCGTCGGCGAGGTATCTATCGTTTTGTATCCTTCGTTTCGTTTATCATCGATGACGTGAAGGGGACGAGCCTGTTTCTTTACGAGAGACGATAAACGTTAACGCGTCGACGCGATAGGTCGAAGCATATCCCATAACGTTCGAGTTTATACTTTTTCGACCGTGTCGTCTAAGTAGTTTCTTTTTTGATTTGGAAGAATTTTACGATCGATTCTCATTGAGAATTATAAGTAAATTTTTCTTAAGATAAACGGTCCATTGGGGAAGAACGTTGCTTTACATCTTCGATTTATTATTATTTTTATATGCTTCGAATAATAAAAATACTCCAGTGGCGCCCTCGGCGAAACGTGTGATTTCGGCGTGGCGGTCAAAGTGTCGAAAGAACGAGTTCCCTTCAAACCGTTCCTTCTCGCGTCAAATCTCGATCGGAGAATTCTTCCCTGCCCTGCCTGAACGACTCAATTAAGACCCGTGAACTTTTACCTGCTCCCTTTGACAATCCACCTACGAAACGAACCGAAATCGATCGAGCGGAAAGAACGTCGCGAGAACGAGATGTTACGTAAGACGGTCTCCTTTTACCAACCTGGTAAAACGGTGACACACGGCGGCAAGCCGATAATTCCGGCCGATTAAGATGCACCATGCGGAGACGTGCTCGCACAATTCACGTAATTCGCGCAATTAACCCCTTAGAGCGGCATTCCCGGCCGTTCGTCGGCATCCGGTACGTCGTTCGTTCATCGCTGTTTCGTCGAGGAACGGGTTCATGAATGAACCCGGCCGTGGTTCGGCAAAAAGTCTGCTTCCCCCTTTCTTCCCTACGTCCCTCTTCTCCTTCTTCGTCGCTCCGTTTCTCTCTTCACCGTGGAGCGACTGGCAGAGCGTAGAAACTGGTATCGGCACAATGCCGTCGGAATACGCTATTGGGCCGCCTCTATTCGTTCGGCCGCTATTTCAACCTGCGCCCGCGGCCCAAGACAAGAAACAGACGCCACCGGAAATCATCATTCTCCCCGGGTAGGTTTAATCGAAGGGAAAACCGGAATACGCCGCAGCTTGACTGACAACAGGAGCAACCTGTCCGTGGTCGTTCGACCAGGATTCCGCGTGGATGATTTTTCTTCACCGCAGCGATCCTCTTTTCTCCGACGGACGCTTTTCTTCTTCTTCTTCTTCTCCTTCTTCTCGTCTTCCTCGTCTATTCCTTTCCCGACGCGGATTAATTAGTCGCGTCGTTGCCGTAAACGAGCGTTCTTTCGACGAGCCTGAAACGCGACGCTGCGTCGCGCCACCTCTTAACATCGAACATTTTCCAATCCTGTTACTTTGTAATACGTAATTATACGACGACTCGCGCGTTTAGTATAGTTTTCGAAACCACGTTCGTACGTATATCCTGATCGGATTCGCGTGGCGAACGTACGACGATATCGCGCGCCTCTAAGTTTCGTGAGATCGCGACGCGACGATATGGTAGCCGGCACGCACACCAGCTGGTCCAACTTTTTGTCCAGGGTCGACAGCTGCGACGAAAACGAAAAATCCGAATTGGAATCGGCGAGAGCAAGAAACCTCGACCCCTTCGACCATCGAAGGGGATGTGCGTGGCTACGGGATCGTTCGTGGGCCAAACGCGTTTGTCGCGATAGCAGAACGGTCACCGTCGAATAGATCCGTAGCTGTTCCGCGTTCCCAATCGCGTGGATACGATAGCCGCGCTACCAAAAAATTCAGAGTCTTTCGTTTAATTCCGTTACCTCTAGTCGCATCGACTAAACGGTATCGTGTTACGAATCGTCGTTACGTCTCCACCAACTTTCTTCTCTCTGGAATCCATTTCTCTCGCATTTTCGACTAATATCGCGTCTATCGAAATCGCCGGCCAATCGTAGCTTTTCGATCGAGTTCGTTTGGTTCCGTTTCGTCGAAGGAGCGTAACCGTTTGACATGTATTGGGTTGGCAACTAAGTGACTGCGGATATATCGATACCATCTATTGACAAAATCCGCAATCACTTAGTTGCTAACCTAAAAAAAGAGAAAGGCACGAGTTTATCTTGCATTTAACTTTTATTATATAATATTATGCCGTATTTCAGTTACATAATTTTAAGTATTCGATACCCTATTCGTCATATAGGCATACACGTACCTAAGAACATGTTCGGCACATATATACCTATATATGATGCACACACGTGGCGCATACCGCTGCGTGTTTAATAATCGACTTTATTATCAATATACAAATAATGGAAGACATAGCAGCACCTAGAAGTGCTGTTCAAAAGACGACCTCTTACCTAAAACATTCGTAAATTTTATTGTTCTTTTTTCCGCGAGACTGTTGTAAACCCCCTCTCGATAGCTTCATCCATGTAATTCACGCTGTTGCCGCTGCAAACGAAGCGCGATATACTTCTAGCCGCAGATTTGTAAACAACGTACTAAATTATCGTAGGTAACCAAACTGCGAGATACGTAATGATAGAGTATTGTAATCTTTTCTTTTCTTTCTCTCTCAATTCGATTTAATTCACCTTTTTTTATTTCGCATTTCACGTTTCGTTAGGCTATTACACGACGGATACGTCGTACGTTCAATTTTTCCGACACACCGTGATCTTGTTCGGACACGTGTATACGTACTTGCGCGCGGTAAAGAGACGTTACGTGCACAAATACGCGCAGCATGGTACACGGACGAACTCTCTTTTCCGTTCGCGTCTTCGTGCCAGTGTGGAATCGCGCAAGTACATAGACAAGTATCTGGCCAGACGTACATTGTCGTCAAATTACCGACAACGCGTAAGTATCGTTTAATGTCTTCGTACATTTGAAATTGATAGTTCCTCGTAAATATGTTACATTTTATGTTGCCTTATTTTTAATAAAAAGAAAGTGCTACGACACTTTACTTCCTAGTCGGTTCTTCGTTGCTCCAAGCTTCTCGCGCAATATTCCATTCGCGTTCGTCTCGTTTCTTCACTCTGGACGAACGTAGTCTATCGCGTTTACGTAGAATTACAAGCGGTAATTTGGAATTGAAATCGCGGAACGTTGTGCGACAACTTGTTGGCGTTGCGTTTAATAACCGCGCGACTTTAAAGAAAGGCGAAACGAGAGAAAAAAGGGATCGGTACTCGATCTAGTGTAAGTGCAAGCGTAATATCAAAGTCTAACGCTATGTAACGTACACGATACGACACGAGGTCGACGCTTTTGGCAATTACATTGAGAATTCAAGGGGAAATTTTGGTGTTTCCGACGAACATCGATATCGATCTGCCGCGATCGTACGACGACAGCGTGTTCGTGAAATAGGAACGTTTCGATAAAATTTCTATTACCACCTTGAACGAAACAACACGCGCGCTCGGAGCATTAATAATTATAAAACTGACCACGCTCGTACTTGCGTGGATCGTGCACACGTTGCACGTGTGCTTCACGTGTAAATGATTATCGGCTGATACCAGCATATACCGATCTCGGAAGGTATGGAAACAACGGTAACGCTACGTCTTAGTCGAATCGAATTATAAAGAAATAGAACGTCTCGTTTGGCACGGCAGGCTCGTCCAAACGATAAAAAACGATCGTGCTTCTTGCCGCGACTGTAATCGGATGTATGTATTACGAGATCTTAGATGTTTACGCATATTGTCGTTGCCACTCTGTTCGAACACGCATCGCGAGTACATGTAATTCTTATCGATTTGTTTTATATATTACGACTTAGATTCGACGTAATACGATTACGAAATATTACGATTAGGAAATATTCACAAATTTCTTCGCAACAGAATTTATAATGGGATATGTAATCATAGATCAACATTAATATTATGTATTTGGATATGTACATGTCTCTGTGCGCGTGCGCACGCTTGCCTCAAAGGCGTGAGCATGTGTATGTATGTGATTGTTACGTACACATAGAGTGCATATGCACGTACGTGAATGCGTGTAAATTAACGTTCATACGTATACGTATCGTGTGTATGTATGTATGTATGTATGCATGTAAACATGTATATATACACACACGCGCGCGCACACATGCATAAGCACACACGCAACATATACGTATATACATATATGTAGTTTATGCGCGCACACTCGTATCTCGTTCTCTCACGCGCTCACGCACGAAGCTCGTATGCGCGCACCCGCTGACTCGTGTATGAACGCGCATACGCATGCACTCGTTCGCTCACTCGTATGCACGTATTTATCAATTATATAGGTATTAAACCGATAAACTAGTATACCATTTTCATAACTGTTTCATAGAAACGGCAACGCTAAATTCATTTCAAAAACGTTAATTCACGAGTATCTGTGTGTCTCTGTCCGTCTGTCCGCTCTCTGTCTATCTGTCCGTGTGTGTACGTGTAGATGTGCGTGCGTGTGTATGTGTAAGATCAATTCGAACAAAGTCACGCGAATCGCGTGGCGAGTGTGCTTGAAACAATCGCGATAACCAACGTGGAAAAGAAATGACAAGGACGACTCGCGCTACCACAAAACTTGATCTCCATCTCCTCCGGATGGTAGTTTATACATTTCGGAGGCCTACGACGATACAAACGTTCTCTTCTCGCGATACAAGCACCAGGCTCCGTCAGAGCCTCTATGGGCTCGATGCTCAATTGTTTACTCCCGCATGGACACAACGTGTCTACCACCAGCAGAATCAAATTCGTATGGCGAATCTTTTGTACGCTGAACGGCCTGTAAACATACATATACATCTTTGAATGCTGCGACAAAGCGACCATAAGTCTACCTACTGTCGATCGAGGTTGTAATCCCGAAATTTGCTGGATATCAAAGGGAGGAGACCGTAAATCTGAGATATAAGATCTTCGTTTCGAAATTTCATATCTCGGATCTACTATCTCGCCCAACGATTCCTAGACAAATATCGTCCGATCGATCGTCGGTGCCATTCTCAATAATATCCTCGATCGAAAATTATCTCGCTGCGAGTGGTTCCCGAACGTGAAATATACTTATACACCTACCTTTCGCAACCGGTGTCATGACAGTTGGTTAACTTTCCTTTCAACGGATTACTTTGACCGCTGGTATTCAATCTCTCGGGTTGTAGAATATAAAGATCCGTCTTCTTCTCGCAAGATCTCAAATTTCTCTGCGGATAATGGGCAGACGTAGCTCGCGTTGTTCCAGGAGAAACGGGGGTTGCGGCGGCAATTGCCGGAAGCCTTGGAAACGCTTCTTCGTTTCCCTCTGTTGTTTCGTCGATCGAGTCTCTACTTATCACGAACGGATCGAACTCGTGAACGTCTCCCATCGAGTCCTCTGAAAGTATATTTACGTTCGAGAACTAGGAAATTCGCCTCTTTTCTCTTTCGGCATAGCGTTCTTTCGAGCGAGTATGTCTTACCATCGAGTGCCCTCGCGGATTCGCCAGCGAACGCGAAAGCAACTTGCCATAAATTTTGAAAATTAAAGCCGAACGCCATGCTCCACAGAAAATTTCCCAGTATCGCGATCGTTGTCGCGATGGATCCGGAGAAAGTCCTCGGTGCGGCCGATTGATGAGATTCTTGCGGACTGCAAGTGCCCTGGTAATCGGTCACCGTTACTTTCCTGAAATCGACAAACGAAATTAACTCGAAGATGAAAACCTACGAGCCTAAAGAGTTCTTCTTCTTTCTCCAACGCTTCCTTCCATCTCAAAGTATTACCGCGCTTCAAGATTTTTACCTATAAATCCTGTCCTGAACCAGAGAATCCATTATAGTACCGTCGATTTCGCCGAAGAATTTCCCGGTATGCTCGTGTCGTTCGCTGATTATAATGAAACCGTTATTGTCTAAGATGTAGCAGTCTAATGCTTCGGAAGCGCAGTTCTTCTTGCAGCTCGTACCACTGCACTGAAAAGTAGAAGAAAATCGTTGTTAAACGAGTCGCGAAAACGGATGTGATCCGTGCGATTTGCCTTCGTTCTTCGGTTCGATTCGTATTCCAGGAAGGAAAGCAAAATAGAGCGAGTAACCGATATCTCCTACAAACTTACCGTCGAAGTAATGTTGACGAAACGAGAGGCCAGTGAAGAATGTTGAAACTGTAAACCCACGACCGCTGCTGGTGCTCTGTGTCCCGTCCCGATGAAAACCGCGTGAGTGGCCGTGACCAGTGGATTGGGGCTGTCGGCTAATTATCAATTCCGTTAAATTTACTATACGAACGATGTTAAGAAGCGACGACGAAAGAGAGAAAGAAAAATCGGTATAGAATAATGTTCGAGCGTTAACCATTTGCGATGCAACGTGGCCACAGTGGCGATATTTAACATTTCCTCTTCGAACTGTAAACGTCGATTGCTCCAGCTACGACAGTTCGCTGTGTGCCAGTGCCTCGAAGAAAATACGTCGATCGCGAATGGTCAACTATTATTTGATCCGTGGAAAGTGGAAAGCTGCAAGTACTACTCACCGGCGTCAAAAGGCACGCTGAAAACGAAACTTTCCGGTTCTATATAGTGTTGGTCGACGGCGCGTTTATACCATGAAGAATCTATAGCTCTTGCATACTCGTCAGCAAACGGGCTAAATAAACAGCAAAATTTTCGTCACCATTACCAATGGTTTTATCGTAAAGTCGATCCGAAGAAATTTCTACCGCGATCAGACTCTAATATGTCGATGTTTTTGTTATAAAGACAAACATGTACGCATTTCAGAAGAGACGACAAAAAAAAAAAGATTCGTATGAGATTTAGAAAACGGAATTAAACGACAATGAATGTTTGACATTTACGGTTCGTTCGTGATTTCTTCAGTTTGTTGATGCTCGTGCCAACGAAATAGGCCGCTTTTCGTTGCGATGAAACTCCTTGTTACACCGAATGTGCCTTTTCCTTGACTGCAAACACGAAGGTAGTTATATGGAACGTAATAAAATAAGTAAGATACGGCGCAATAAGAGTATAAGAGAGCACAAAGTATCGTTGTTTTCATATTCGATAACGAATATGAATAATTACCGCGTAGCAAAATCGATACATAGAATACGTACTTTGCAGAATAAAGTTCAAGTACGATCAAACCTATTCATTCTCCGATTTCCGTTAATGTTGCTTAGAACATGGAATGTGCACGATACAACTTCGCGATTACGTATGTTCTTGAAAAGAAGTAAATCTCGATGCCGTACTTTTACAGTTGTCGAGGAACGAGGAACTTCGTACGATTCATACGATTCGATCGATCGTTCAGAAAAAGTCAAGAGAGATACGAAAACATAACGACGAAAGGGATATCGGATCATCGGGAATGTTTTCGCAGGTATCGTAAAACGAACGATTAAAACGACATTTAGGAAAAGATCACCGTGCAATATATCGACGAGTGCGCTTATACAAATAATTGTGCATAATGGATTACCTGTGCAGTAGAGCCATCAGTATGGCAATAGGGCTAGCGGTGGAGACACACAATATAAAATGTAATAAAAATATGCGATAAAAGGTAGCATTGTAAATGAAAAAGATTAGCCGTTGCGCATAGTACGTGTCGCGTTTGAACGAACAACGCTACTATAGTATACATGTATAATGTGTAATATGTACATAAATACACAGATACTTTTCTAATGTTATTTGATCGAAGTGATTGTAAGAAAGAAATTATAACAAGTCGAACAGTTAAGAACGATCAAAGTTATTTCGTCTTTCTTTTTTACTCTTCTCGCACGCTTTCCAGCTCTTTCTCTCTGATTTCACGTCGTTGCGCTGCCTTTTCCTTTTCGTTTCTACGGATGAAACACCTCCTTAATCTGGCTCTCGTTTCCTTGTCATCCCCTTTTCGTCGCAAAACGAAGAGGTCCCTCGTACCTTGAACAGTGTTCTCAACAACGCAGTCCCTTCTCATTATCGTTCAACGGTACATCTCGTTCGCAACACGACTATGCGAGTCAACGGCGAGAGGGGGAGAAAGTAGAGTAGGCAGCAGTTTTACGATATCAAATAAGATATGTTATTCGATAATCGGTGCGTGAAAAAAAAACCGCGTGCTTGCTTGTGCATTGCAGTGCGTTGTCAATATTTCCACTATAAGTGTCCGCGCATGGAGGACATGCATCCGCGAGTTCCACTCACGCAACTCACTTACCTTTGATTTTCCTCTTTGTGCATCGCACCTCTTTTGTCGAAACCGTCGGTGACCAACGCATCCAACACGAGGGACTGCACTAATGTTTTATCACCTACGGAGTAAAACCGACGGTGAGTAAAAGGTAACGAACCACTTATTCGTTGCTACAACTTACAATAATAAGCATCTTTGTCGGGCTTGCTCGCTTGTTTATGATGCGAGCTCGGACTCCTTGGTCTCAAGGACATCCATTTCCACCCCGGGCTTTGCGTTCGTGCCAAAAAATGGAGAACGCGCTCTTCGGGGGTGGGAAACCACTTATCGGAAGCCGAACTATATTCACAGTACACCCAATCGGGATGCACCTTCCAATTGTTCCCCTTGAAATAGTCGGTTACTGAAAACGTCAGACGTACCAAATTATAGAAATTACTTTATTTTACTTATTGCTTCGTTTTCTATCGAAGACATATTGCTGATAATTTGCTTACCGTTTATTATCGCACGTTTGATTTCTTGTTCGGCCTTCAATTGAAACATACCATAGTTTTCGGGCAATGCCAGCCCCAATGAAAACGGAGTTCCTTCTATCGGTGTATAAAAATAATTGTGACGCCTAATGGTAACTCGTCTCTGTATGTATACGCATGAGCGCGCGTACCGGAAAAATAACAAAATGCCTATGTTAAATAACGCAATGATAGAGGAGACCTTCTACATGTACGAAGATAAGGCTCAAGTTTAAATATGGACGTACATGAGTGGAGGTAGCTACTGCCTCTTACCGTACCTGTTGGTATATGTATATTTTCAAAATCAGAACTTTTCTTCGACGTATGGCAAAATAGACGCGTAAAAAATCGATTCGAGCGTTAACAGACGTGTAAGAGGCAGCATGTAACGCTCCCAACGTCGTTCTTTCACTCACCATATTGTCGTAATGAATTTTGATCGCGAAACTAGTTTCCCCTTCTTTTTGATCAATCATGTCGTGCCTCAACTGTGTAACGACATACCAGAATAAAGAAAGAGAAGGTCGATAATATTATCATTAGGTAGTTATTAAGGATACTTACATCGAGCAGAAGGGAATTGTTCAACGGGTGCAACGGTCCATCGTACTCGGCAAGTTCGACTTCCGACAAATCTACGTTGATATACGTGGGTTTTAACGTTTCCTCGTACTGCAACGAAACGAGAGCAACGGAAATTTTGCAACTGGCAAACGTTAATTTTTGTACTATGCTACGATCTGTGTATTTGATTTGCTTACGTCTACGTTTCCTGGCTGCGTAAATAAAAACAAACAATGCGATGTCAGTGAACATTAAGGCTATGAGTCAACAGCAATTAGATTAATTTCCTCTATAAAGCATTCCACGAAATCATTGCTCACCAATGGTCGTAAATCCGGATGATACAAAACGCGGCCGTTATTGTCGACGATAAAAGAATATGCGTTGACACCCAACTACAAATTCGAAAAATAATCTGCGATTAATCTGAATAATCCGCTTTCCATTGCGCGCGAACGTTACATATTCGCATAACCGATTTTATCTACCTTATAAGGTGAAACCAACTTCTGTATCTCTTCTATAGGTACATCCGTGCCGACGATACCCAATAAGTTAGCAGTTTTCATCTGCAACAGATGCATAATGATACATAATGATATGCAAGGGAGGAAGAGAAAAGAACGTATATATATACATGTTTATGATAAGCTTATGATAAACTTTAATATATTTCAAACTAGATAAATGAAATCATCGTTACAAACAGTGACGAGATTCTAGATTTTGATGAAAACATATTACCGTATAATTCCGGCGATCTAAGATAGGCGCGGTGACTGACATCATTAACTGGCCAATGTGTTCTTTACCATATCTACCGCTCTGAAACAGAAACACAGGAGAAGACAACTCCGCGTACAGCAGATCACGTTTGGATATAAGACGGATATAAAGTAAAAGCGAGAGTTTTCAATTTGCTCACCTTTCCACCAACGTAAGCTGGACTCCAATGAATAGGGTGTTCGTGTTGGTAGAGCACCATAGGCCGTGCGAGCACTTTTATATATTCGAAAACTTTACTTCTAATGTCTTCCAGTTCAGTGATCCTCGCGTAGAATCCTGCATAATAGAAAATATGGAGACACGAATAACACATGATGTAATTACGTAAAGGCATAGTACAATAAACAACTATGATTTACCGAATGAACTTGTTAAATACAGTGAAATTTTAGTCAATGCCCAATTAAATGAATTCTTACTAGTTAAATCCAATTGTTTTAACACGAAGTTTCGCTATATGGACGAAGAATTATAGATGTAGCGAGAGGAATCAGTGGAGTCCTATCGTACGAAGTTCAATCAGGTACGTAATCTATTCGCGTTGCGACAAGTTCACAGGAATTGAGTTTTACTTGATGCTACTGTAGTATCGAGCATAGTTGATAAAACTTAGAAAACAAAAATGAAAAATAAAAAAAGGAAAAGAACAGCGAATACGTACCTTTGTTCGAGCATGCTACGTTGTGTAATTCCGGACTTTTGTCACCACCAATTAGATACGTAAAAATGCGGACAGGCATGTGAGGCGAATTGTATCGTTTTATCACCTCTGTAGGTAGGCCAGCGTTATCCGTAGTAATTAACATGATCGCTTGATTGCACTGACTCCCTTGTACTGTTTTGTTGTATTTATGAAGAATCTCAAACGCGATCCCAAGAGCAGCCGATATATTTTTTGGCATTTCCTCGTGCTTCATAGAATTCGTTGCTATTTTCAATTCTTGGACATTTTCAGGCGACGCTTGAACCAAACTGTCTTTGAAGCATTGTACGATCTCTTCCGCGGTATCTCCGTAACGATAAACGTTAACGTAATCGTTAGGACCCAAGGTATCGAGTATAGTTTTAACGGTAGTTACAGCCAAACGCTTATTCCTCTCTGAGACGTAGCAGTCGATATCGACCAATATCGCCAGGTCTTTCGGACTATTCGCGGCTCCAACGAACCAGTTAGAAATTCGGAAATCGTACACGTCTCGAACGACTCGATTCGCGCTTTTACCAGCGCTGAAACTTCGTTCCTCGATAGGTGGCCAAGAAATTGCTGAAACAAGTAAACGATTATCGTTACGGAGGAGAGAAGCCTCGGTGAGACGAAACAAATTGTAAGAAGAAATCGATAATGCGTGTGGGGAAAAACCGTACCAGGAAAACGTCTTAAGAATCCCGAAGTCGCTCCGTAATATTGCCAGGAAAGCGAAGAATCGCTCTCATAATTATTAACAAACAACAAATCCAAATATTGACTCCATTGGATACCAGCGGCTACTTCGCGATCTGCAGAGAAGGGGTAATAGCGTGAGAACATCATCTAATTAGATCGTTTGGTTTTCGCGTTTAATTAGTCGCGTTCCTATCAGGGCCATGATCCTGCGGTTTTCAAGTATACCTACCAATTTCTTTTACTCCAGCAGGTAATAAAACGGCCGAAAAAGTAATGTTCACGGCTAAGTGATCGAAGTGTCGATTAGTCGAGAGCAAGGGTTCTTGTCCCGTTCCCGACATTTTTCCGTCTGAAGCAACGTCGAAACGCTGAGAAGGATAATATTTCGGCACTACGTTCCCGTCTCTCGGTGCCGACACAGCTGCCTGTTCGGCACTCTCTACCAACCTCTGTAAATGTTCGTTAACGATATACAATGGTCTTTTCGTTTTTTGTGATACAATCATCCTTACCATAACGGCGTTCATTTTAAAGTCCAACATGTTTTTTACTTCCGTGGCTATGTCTCGGACAACGACCAGTCCATCCTTTTTCTCAACTTGTGCCTCCATATCGTGATATTTCTGAAACGAAAGTGCGACAGGCTAAGTTTTCCACGTGTATCGTACTGACGTTACAAATTATACCTTTTAATCTGACATATGAAAATACCATTACCTATAAATTACGTTCAGATATATCACGGTAATTGCATAGTTAACCTTTATTCGAATGAAATTCGTGTCACTTCGCTATTTCAAAACTTTCTACTCTTCCAGGCCTGCTACTCAAAAGTTAAAAAAGAATGATCGGTTGCTTACCCTTTGTATTTCGCTCATTTTCGTAACTTGTTTGCCAAATTCCCATAAATCAACGCCAAATTTTAAGGCCCAGTTTTTTACTCTGCAATACGACAAAGATAACGTTAAATGGACTGGAATCTGTGGCGAAACACGTTTCGTTTATTTTGATCTGCATTCTGTAAATATTCGAATCGTTAAAGTACGTTAGTTCACGGTATTATTAGCATTATCGAGTTCTTTTATTTCTTTCTCGTTCGCTGACTTGCGAACTAACGGCGAAGTGAATTTGACCGTTCAAATTATGAAACTCGATATCGAGATAACAAATCGTAAATACGTCACTAAACGAATAAGGAAGATATCGAGACGAATATCGTTATATCGATTGTTAATTGCGCCTTAATTTGGGGAAAACGTCGTATAACGATGAAGTTGCACGCTACTTAACGGTTCGGTTTGAACCGAAATCGACGATTGTTCTGCTCGCCAGCTTCCACATATGCATACATCGTATAGCTTTACGTGTAAATGAGCACCATTGATGCATTTGTATGTATGTACGTACTTACGTACATGCTCACGTGCGCACGCACGTAGGTCGTACGCATACACGCCGATTCTGATCCTCGTTAATCGACTGTGTACGCGTAACTCTACACGCGCCTGCGTTCTTTCCAATTTTCGTTGCTTTCCTTCGAGAATCATTGAAAGTACTATACTGTCTGTCTTTTAATGCAGTCAGATATATATAAGGAAATACATATTTGTACTATTGCGCGCTGTGACGTATTAGGTTTCGGCATCTTTCGTGTCTCCTTTATCCCTCTCCCCTCTACCACAGTAGACAAAAATATAAATATTTTTCACACAAAAAGAGGAGTAGAATACAATTAGAATTTCGATTTTCTTTAATTTTTAACTTGTGTTAGAGTCGAACCGATTACCACGCTATCGATAATACGTTTTGATACGTTTAACATCGCATGTGGATATACTCCTTTCTCAAAACATCCACGCCCTTCCATTTATAATATTCTATATTCACCTTGCTTTGTTAATCCCATTAATCCCTTCTAAATTGAGTCATTGTTTTATCATTTCCCATTTACTTGCTAAATACACGTGTAAACTGAAACGATATATGATAGAAAAAGAAGCTATAGATCCTTACTCGTTATGAGGTATATCCTCTTCTTGCTGATAACTTGATTTGATCCATAACAGTAACAACACTCCACAGTGCACAAATTTTTCCACGGACAGAAACATTATTTCGATGCTATCGATGAGCAGCCGAATACGAATAAACGATGAAACGAACGAACCAATCTTTTAAAAAAAAACGCATACGTTAATTCGAAGTAACCTCTCGAAAAGAATTAGTCTTACCGCTCCCTCGTAGTAGCGATCGATCGGCCGGAACACGCGAGTCAGCGTTACGTGCGTAAATTTACCGTTTCGACGGAATCTTGTTTATCCATATACATCTACATACATTTGATAGAAAACACAACTTTGTAACGCTTATATACGCTAGTACGTAGAAGCTTCTATGTATGATTCTTCGCCTTCTTTCATCTTCTTCTTTAAACGTACTCTTCGCACCTGACGATCGAAACTACGCTAATCGTATAGCCGTCGAACGTAAAAAACTCCTTTCATTTCACTACGCACGTTTTCGACGTTTCATTGCGACGAACGTTTGTACGTATTTGTGCGTCTGGCATTGTTCGCTAGGACTTTGCTCGTTTATATATTTCGATTCCGAATCAAATCATTATTTTTTTTAATGTGTCGCCGATGAAAGTGTCACTATCGATGATAACGATACGACAATGACGACACAATGCAACCAGAATGGTAACGACGTCTACGACGACGATAACGACGACGATGTATAGGGAAAAGCTCGTAAAAACTAGCCAATCAAAGCAAGTTCAACAACACGTAATTCACCTCCAACGCGCAGTTTTTCGTCGTAAACATTTTTCAGAACATATTACGAACCTCTCTAACGATCGAATCATCTCAAAAATAAAAGCGTCTTCGACGTACGCGCGTATGAACACCCGATCGACCGATCGCCCGAAGGACCGAACGACTAACCAACCAAGAGAGAAACGAAAAAAACGATCCTACGTCAAATCACCCCCCAGACAGTAAGTCGGTGTTCTTCTTTATTATCGTATCCTTTCCAAGTGAACGTATATTTTTCTTTTCACGAATAAATTAGACATTGTTCGATGCGCTGTCGACACGATTCGTTTTGTGAGATTCACGATTGCACCACCGATTACCGCCTTGTCGCGCGATCTCTCAAGTATGTTCACACCGTAACGCGCAGAGAACCCGAAAGAATGAAGGACGAGGGTGGGACAAGGGAGTAGTTGTAGGGAGAAAGAGAGAGAGAGAGAGAAAGGGAGAGACCAGAAGGGGTGGGATACGAAGCAAAGAAGGGGAATGCGGAGGAGATAGAAGAAAGAAAAAAATGACAGAAAAATCAAGTATTTGCACGCGTTACGCGCGCACTGAAAAATACGATACGCGAAAATATAATATACAGCGAAAATATAGGTTCTTCCCCGATGAAAAATAACTATATTACACGCGATGACTTCGTTTTGATAACACTTCCTCATGAAAATCGGACAAAGATGGTGTACGAGTCGCTTTATGCTCGAACGAAAGGTGGCTGGCTGGTTGTCTAGCGCGCGCGCATTACTCTTACTACGGTACTACGTTAGACTCGGGCGTTTTAGGAGTAACGTTATTCTACTGGTGCGAGCGCGTGCTCGCAACCACCCCTGAAAACAGGAATGACGGCAGTCGGCGAATATCAGCTAATGGTAATGGTAGTAGTGTTGTTGGTGACATTGGCACCAGCGGGGATGATGCTAGTGGTGCGTGGTAGGGATGACGATGGCGATGGAGGCTGCAGCGATGAGAGCGGCGACAGCAGCGGCAACGACGGAATCGGGGATAAACGACGGAACTAGGGGAAGAGCAGCTTAGATTGACGACACCGAGGTGGGGAAGGTAGACAGTAGGAGGTGAAGGTTGCCAGATATGAAAACGAGCAGAGGCGATACGAGAGAACAGAGATAGATCGAATACTATCGAGGAGGAGCTGTTCCTTGCGAAAGAGTGAAACCGAACGAACGGACAAGTTTAAGCTGGCGAGCAGACCGAGATGCTCGCAATCTCTTACCATAATAGAGATGGTCGAAATGACCGGGCGCGCAAGCTCGGTATCATTGATTTAACGCCTATCTATATTTCCAAGCGCAGAGACAACTTCCTAGATCCCAAGGATTTTGGAAGCTTCAACGGTTTTTCCACCTTTGTACCTTATCACTTTCAAACGTAAACACATAATTAAAAAACAACCGTCTCGTCTTTCGCAATTCATCTAATTAAATAATCAATATAACATACTAATATCAAAATAAAATAACATAATAATAATAATATATTTGGTTTATATTTTGAAAATACATACAATATAGAACGAAAAATTTTTCAAATGTTTCCTATAATTAGAATTAAAACAATCAGATAATGACATGCGTATTTTAATTATCACTCTATAGAATTAAAAGCATCGTTCAAATATCTAAACTTACAACATTAACCGTGTCATTTCTCTGGTCCTTTTCCGCTTGTTATTTACTTATTTAAATATTTATAGGTATAGAATATCCTAAGTAACAAATTAGCATGTATATATGTATATGTATAAACATTCTTAATTGTTAATTATAGAAGTTATAAATCTTAACTATTGAATGTATTATTGACGCTATCATTATTATTGTTGTTATCACTACCATTGTCACAATTAATTGTACTACAATCTTCATCACCATTATCGTGGTTACAAATCATAAAATCGTTTCATAAATCATTATAATTATTATTACAAAATCATGAAAAAAGAAATATTATCACAAATATCTATTTTGGCCGAAAGAAGAAGATTGTTGATTTTCGCGAAAAAACAATTATGTTGCTTAATATATAATTTCGTTCACGCACATATTAATGACAAAACGAAGCTCTTGTTGTGCATAGTCTTCCGGCAATGGTAATTGAGATACCAGTTGATATATCGACGTAGATTTATTCTCGTTCAGTTGTAACAAATTCCTAGCTAAGTGTATCGTTCTCTTTGCAATTTCCGCTTGACAAAGCCTATCACAAAGAATAATCATATTCAAATATTAACGATTTGCTGATCTTTTACGCTCTGTATAGAAAATGTAAAAGGGAAGAATTGTAACAGTTTACCTGTGTTTCGCAGTTAAACATGGAAATTGATTGATTTTGGAAGGAAGATTTGACAATCGTTGTTTTAGTGATTCCAATTTAGAACTTATTCCACGTGGATCGGCATTACGTAGCAAAGATTCAACATTCATAGTTATTTCCATATATTCCCAGAGTAATTGTCCTTGATATGTCCAACCACTTACAGTGCTACTGCATTCTAAAGGAGTCAGTGGACGCAATAAGCTGCGCAGGTAATCGTAATTTTCTGAACAAAAATTGAAAATAAGTCATACATATAACTTTAACATAATGAAAATGTTTATAATAATATAATAGAGAATAAACAAAAAGTCATGACTTTAACATAACGAGATAACACACTGTTTGAACATTAACTCATAATGAAACCGTTTATTATAATACCGTTTATTATAACATCTGCTGCTAAATATTCAATAATAATTTCATGCGCCTTATTCCACTGTTCTGCTTGTATAAAATAGAAAGCTGCTTTCCCGTATCTGCAAATAAGGAAAAAAAATTCCCTTACATTGGGTCAAGAATTACACTAAACTCTATTATTATTAGAATTTCTTATCCAATTTACAGAGATTTAGATTTATCGGCTACGATAACCATCACAAACCGTTTCGTCCATAACTAAACACATGCAAATCAAGATTCCACGTAAAATCATACCATGTGTCTTGTGTATTGCATTTTAAATGTGAAATGTTTGCAACCATGCGTTTACATTAGCGCGAAACGGCATTTGATGTGTAAACATGTATTGTATGATTAATATAGATCCTACTCTCCACTAACCTTTTAGCTACGTAACTTTTCACGGCTTTCGCATGGTGAATCCAAATCGAAGGTATACCCAATTCTTCTCGTAAAAACGTTTCTCTCTCGATAAAATCAGGACAATCACTAGCATCGTCTATTTCGACATGCCGTTGCAACAAATTCATTACCGCAGTCTTCCTTTTTGCGGCATCTTTTAAATGTAACATTACGAATATGGCCCAATGCCAGAGATCATATGCTTCTAATTGTGTTGCAAAATTAACATGTGTCAAGATGGCAACATGTTCCGAAAGATGTGAATAACCCAAAGCTAAAAGTACTTGCTGCATCAGCCAACTGAGATCAAATTAAATTATTTCAGATTACAAACTAAACTGAATTTGAAATTGCGAGAAAAGAAATTGATCCATTACCTGAGTCTGTAATCCATTGGATCAGCAGTATGTGTTGCTGGATTCAATAATTCACCCAACGTATGATTGCCAGTGCAAAATAACTTTAAAAGATGAAAACAGAGATCATATATTGGTTTCCCATTATTTATTTCAAGTTCGAAATTATTTCCTTTGTATTCAGGTTTCGGTATCGACGTATAAACGTCATTTGTCTTGGTTGTATCGAAGGAGGCCTCGTAAATGTCTAATATGTCTCTTATAGAGGCAGTCGGAGATGAGAAATACCTGCACCATACACGAACGATATAATATATAGATATACGTATATTGTAATATTTTAATGAAAATAAAAAAAAGATTGTATCATGTTATGAAAATATGATGTTTACCACAAATGAACAGCTAACGCTCTCTTCCAATCAAAGCCTTCACAGACATTGATTGGGCAATGTTTACTAGGTGGTTCACCCGCCACAAGTGCAAAAAGCTTTAGCCGATCTAACGAGAGGTTTTCATCAACACCGGCATTTTGCCATAATGCAATTTGCTGCTGTGTTAATACCTTTATTGGCATTCCACTACACAGCTGCGCCATCAATAAAGCCAAACAATGATCACCCATTTCTCTTGCAATTTTACACGCCTCTTCTAATTCGAAAGCTACAATTTCAAATAGACGATGATAGAAAAATAAGTCGAAAGGAAGACAGAAATTCTATATAATTGCATACAATACTTATCAGGTACACATACCAGATAGTAAAAGCAATATCTTTGTTTCATAATTAATATCCGTATCCTCCAACACGAGAGTTTTTCGTATAACGTTTCTTAACCATTGCCCGATTGCCTCTCGCCGCGCAATTACGACGCTATGGTCTTCTGAATTTTCTAAAATAATGAAACACACAATAATAAAATAAATAAATAAAGCGGGGGAAGAAAGACTACAGATAGAGGAGGAAAGATAAACGAAAGAGGGGATGGAGCAAGAAATAATATTATATTTGAATTTGAATTATAATACATTTGAAAAATTAAACGATCAAGTTATAAATTAACATATATATTATACATACCTGTGGCAACGTTTATATCAGGTAAATTTCCCCAAAGAGCTACACAGAGTTTCCAAACGTTAGCAACATAGGAAGCAAAGGAATCTGTGGCAAACTGTTCTGCAAATTCTTCGGCTAAACTACAATGTGCGTGTAAAGCCATGCTCGCCTTATTAATATCTGTATCTACGTCAAAAATTAGACAGTCTTCATCTGGATTCATTACACGATGTGACAGCTGAATTTTTAGATGACCTTCTATACTTTCCTTAAATGATGTTACAAAGAATGAAAATAAAAGAATAAATATTACAATGTCTATATCTAAATAATGTAAGTGCTTAAAAATGAAACTTACTTTGAATGTCTTAATGCGTTCTTCGCCGGTCCCACTACCACCCAAAATTTGTATACGTTGGACTATCCCAACGGATGTTGTATCTTCTGGAGAACGACCACATACGTAAGATCCAATTTGTTCAAAAGAATTATTTAATAGTACATCGTCAGCCTGTTTTTTCGTACTCAGTGTAAGTAATGTTAAACCACGTCCCCAGCTTGGTTTAAACCTTCTTCCCATTTGTATGCCTAAATTAATACATAGAAATAGCATATAATTATTTACATTATCTACACGAATTCTTAATAAATACGAATATGATAAAAGCTGCTTACCAATATCAGCAACAGAACGAGACTCCAGTTTATGTATAATAGATTTTGATAACGGAATCACTTCAGAAATACATCGAAGAATTGTAGTCACTGGAGTTATCGAAGGATCCGGTAAACCTTTTTCATACATCGTTGATGTCTTAGCAACGATGTCCATGGAGCGTTTCAATTTGGAATCTATAACACAAATTGATTCCCTTGTAACTTGTACAATGTACAAAATATTAATCTTACATACATCATTAACCTGATATTACCTGTCTTCGAAAGGGTCGATTCTTCATAAGCAATAGTTGGCGTCCGATGAATTGTCAAATTAGATCGTAACATCGGACTGTAAATTGGTTCGTAGTCTTGATCTTCATCTAACTTTTGTGGCGTATTGGTGAAACATCGCAAAGAACTTCTACGATCGGAAAGAAATAACGCGCGATTCGATTCTAAAATAGTAATAATATTCCAATGTTAAATAAGAATAAACATTATTATATAAATAAAAAAATTAATAATATAATCTTAACACAATCAGAGTTTACCTTGATCATAAGCCTCGTTAATCTCTTCGTCGCTACCATCAAAGAAGCTGGCCTTCATTAATTGCAGTTTATGACTGTCTGTACCCAAAATGCGAGCATTCTCACCAGTTGGACTTATTGGTAGTTGTTTTTCACGATTCTGATCTATTGAAAAAGAATTTTTCGTACTGTATAGTAACAATAAATACAATAGAATTATACGTAATCGAATTGAATATAAAGTTATACATCTCACGCACCTGTTCTAAACGACCGGCGTGAGACAATTGCTTCCAAGAGAAGTCCACGTGCATCTAAATCTGAATAGTCTGTATTCGCTGTTTTCAAACCATTGGCCTTGGAAGTATCTTTATTCTAATTAAAAACAAAAAATTGATTGTAAAAATTTGGATTGTGTAGGCATTCCAATTTTTGTGTAATTAACGAGTAAAACAGTCTTACTGAAACTACTTTTGACTGCTCCTGCTTGGTTGCACATTTTTGTTGAGTTGCACACAATTTTAATCTTTTCGTGTCATTCGCTGTAGGGACATTATTATCTTCTTCATCTGAATCGCTTAGGCCATATTTAGAAAAATGATCTACCTGAAAGGATATATAACCATGACAGAAATATAAATATGAGATTAGAAAGATTATAAAACTGCTTGGGATTTAAGCTACCTTAAAAACCCATGAACCAGTTTCAGGTCGATACTCTAAGAATCTAGTATCATGTTTCGCTGACACTCTCCGTAATTTTTCCTCGTAATCCATCGCAGCTAAACGTTGGGGATCGGTAATAGGCTTATGTAGAGATTTATCGTGTGGCCATACTTGGTCTAAAGTAACTTGTGCTTTACGATTTAATCCTTCTCCGATAGGTGGTTTCTTCTCATCGTCTGGATAAATTATGACTTCCTTGTGTCGAAAATGTACGATTTCGTCTAAATTCAGGCCATATATATCAAACGATTCAGGGAAATACACATTCCCATAATCTTCACGCCCAACAGTGAAGTTTGGTACAATACACGTTTCACCGCGAACATACTCGTCTAATTTATCAAGTGGCGGAATTGTATAGTAACCAGCACGTTTCAGCGTCACTTTAGCTGCATTTGGTTTCCAGCTCGAAGTTTGTAACGTCGAAAAGGAACTTTCGTCCAATTCTTGACTCGAATCAGAGTTTTGAGTCACAATGTCCGTACATGTTTTATCAACGAGAGATGAATTCTTTAAAGACGTATCCACAGATGTGTTAATTTCAGAGCACTTTTGATTTGATGAATTGGCGTTAGCATAAGGTCGCAATTCAGTAACAGTATTGTTTATCATCTCTTCGGACAATGCGTTCGGACTAGAAAATAGCGACCGTTGAGTCTCGTATGATTCTTCGTCTAAATTTTTTCCATTTCGTGGAAGGCTCGTTTTCAACCAAGACAAAGATGATCTTCGATCGTTTACTAATTGTCGATTATTATCTTGACTATGATTTTCTTTATCTACAGTTTCAATAGTTGTATTTTCAATATATGTATTTGTTACAGATGATTTCTCTTCTCCTTTTCCGGGAGATTGTAAGTTTTTCCCTACAGTTTGTGAACTTTCTGTAGGCGATGGAACTATTGAGTTCGATATGGATTTCGGACGTAGTACCAAACGCTTTGCATTTGGACGAGGCTGAAATGCTTCCGAGAGTGGATCTTCCTCTTCAAGACCTTCGAACATTGACTTCTACGAAATTTCATTACACATATATATGATGCATGTAAGTTATGAGCGGAGAAAGTTCCAATTACATAAACATTCTTATTACATCGATATTTTACCTTAGATAATTGTGCAGGAGTAACAACTTTGGTCTTGATTTTTGGAGATTTATTATCAGCAGTAACCTTATACTGTTGACCATTCATTAATTTGGATGGCGCGTTTGCCGGTTTTAATAACTCTTCTGTTTTACCGGAAGCCTAAAGTCATGTCATATTCGAATAATATTTATGGATCACTTAAATGTGCTTTAATAAGTTCTCAAGTAAGTTCTCAGTCGTACATATTAAAAACTACTTACTGGTAAAAGATTTTTTAATAACGGTGAATCGCCGAAAGGTGCTGACACCAAGGCTAAAATTTGTTGATGCACCGGGACAGTTCCGGAACTTTTGACTTGGTTCGTAGTATTTCTGTGATGATAAGATACAAAACATATTAAAATACTTTCAATCGCGTGATCGATGTGAATAAAAATAGTCAAAAATTCGATGTAATACCCAGCTCCGAGTAATCCAGTCCCAATACCCGTTCCTACATTTGTATTATTTCCGAAAGTTGAAGATCCAAACGTCCCCGATGTATTAAACGGTGCATTATTGCCACTGTTCCCGAACAAACCGCCTGATTTTTGCTGACCAAATAAAGTAGAGCCACTACCCAACATTAAACCCGTATTTGTACCTATAAAATAAATTTATATTCAACATCAATAACCGTTAACAATAAACTCCGTTAATAATATAACTCACTATTTATTTGTTTCTCTTTATTTTTATTCAATTTACTATTCTATTGGAAAATTATATACAGATAAACTTTATAAAACAAAATAAATATAAAGCTACTGAAATTTGAAATTATCGTAATGCATTGATAGTCACATTAAAGGCTAGCATATAAATAATTTACCGAGTCCGGACGATGGTGTAGAAGTTGAACCAAAAGAAAATCCAGATGTTTGTCCTGCAGGCTTAAAAGGTGTATTAAACAACGAAGTACCGGAATTTTGACCTGCATTGAAACCTGGTGCAGTTCCAAAAGTCGATGGTGCAGTCGAACCGAAAGTCGAATTTACTCCGAAACCTATCGTTCCAGTTGATTTAGAACAGAATAAAGGTGTACCCGTATTGCTCATTGGTGTCTGACCAAAAGTGGAAAATCCAGTGCTAGACGATGTGGAAGGTGCGTTAAAAGCTGATTTGTTTTGGTTAAATAGACCAATACTCTGTAAAAAGATAAATATAAGAATGTTAACATCGATCAGAATACAATCACGATCGATGGTTATGATTAATGATTAATGAAAAATTTCTCTTATTTCTTCTTTGTATTACCTGATTCGGTTGCGTTGAACCAAATGCGGAGCCGAAAGCAGTGTTTTGACCCGTATTAATGCCACCGAAACCTGTACCAGCAGTTTGGTTAGTATTGCTGGTTGCAAAAAGTGGGGTTGGAGCTGCTGCTGTAGATAAATCTAGTTGTATTTTGCGCATATAAATAATTTATACAGACGTGTTTACCGACACCGATATAGTAATTCTAAAGTGACATTAGCAACAACGAAAATTACCGATGGTATTTGAAAAATTAGATACTTACTACCAAATGGTTTATTCTGGGTATTAGAACCAAACAGATTAGTGCTTGGAGTAGAATTAAAAGCAAAATTATTTGTTGTTGTTGTCGAGGGTGTACCAAAAGTACTTATAGGCTTTCCAAATAGACCACTTGAGCCAGACTGTGTGGTCGCTCCAAAGCCAGCGCTCATTCCACCAAAGCCTAATTTAAAATATGAAACAATTATCGAGAAGATAAACAATAGAAATAGTTCAATTTTAAGAATAAACGTTAAGCTATTTAGTCCTGAAGTATAACATCTAGTAAATATGCAATAACTAATTTGCATTAGAATATTTTACCCGTTGTTGCAGTACTAGTACCTGCCCCTGCATTACCAAAAGGTGAAGGTTGTGCTGGTGCACCAAAGATTCCTGTACTGGGTCCTAAGCATCAAAGGAAACACAAATAACATGATATATGTAGGATTCGCGTACTCGAATAGAGAACACAACACATTTGGTTAAAACTCTCTCACTCATCAATAACACAGCACTCTGATAGAGTCCATCTTATAGAATCAGTTAAATCTTCACGCGACTCTGTAAACCAACCGCGCATACTAACACACGTGCACACGCACAGGTTCGTATTGTTCGCAATCACTCAACATATATAATATCATGTATAAGTATCAAGAGAATATTATTATAGATATGTAATAATTTCAATTAATTGGATCATATAATTACAATAGATCGTGATAATTTTTACCTTTTCGTCCCACAGAATAATCTTCGAAACGTAACTCTTCGTACGATTTTGATTCATATTCTTTCATTGTCGCAATGCAACAATGTCTCACCGATATAGTATGAGATATACCATTCTTGGACATGGAATCAGTAGTAATCATAGGAGCAAATTTAACGACAGTACCAGTTATACTTGTGGTTGCCGTGTTTGCATTGCCAAAACCTAGAATGAGATTCTTCTCAAATCTGTCTTTCTAGATCAAATAGTAGAATAGATTTTTCTTATAATTTATATAACTATAAATTATAAACATACCAGGTGTTGCACCAAATAAATTTGTATTTCCAGTGGTACTGCTTTGCCCAAAAGGCGTGGTTTGCTGAGTTGATTGTTGGGGTTGTCCAAATAAATTTGTACCAGATGTAGTACCAAAACCAAATCCAGCTGGTTTATTTGACTGACCAAATGCTGACGTTGCAGTATTTGTACCAAAAAGATTTGTACTTGCATTCTGCTGAGAGCCAAATAAATTGGTATTTGTATTTGTTGTACCAAACCCTATAGAAAAGAAAATTTTAGTATAACAACAATTCGTTACCTGATATTTTCATTTACACAGATAAAATTCGATCATATTGCAAATCAAGAAACATATACAAACATAACAAAATTTAAACTTTTACTATATTCATTATGTTGATCAAATTATTAACTGTATTTAAGGATCAGTAAAAAAAACGAAAGACAGTATGTTGATAATTATAAATTAATGCTAACAAAATGATATTTTATATTTTTTACAAATATTTATATGGATATTTGAATTAGAGCTAGTAGAATGATCTATGAATCGCTACCTCCAAAAGATGGTTGAGTAAATGCAGGTGGAGTTGTAGTATTGCCGAACAAACCACCAGTGGTAGAACCTGCAGGCTTTGAACTAAAGAGAGAAGTATTACCACTGCCAAAGACTGGTGTAGCACCAGAACCAAAACTTGTTGTAGTGATTGGTTTACCAAACGCAGATTGCCCAAATGGACTGGATTGCGTCGGTGTATTAAAACTACCTACAATAAAGATAAATTAAAACAGGATTTACATAAGGATATAAAAGAAGATAGGGAATACAAAATACAGATATAATTCGTTTTACTTACTAAAAGAGGTATTTCCAGTTTGACCAAACATGCTTAATAGGATGATCCTAATTTGTTTTTAATATTTATTGGCACCTGCAATAGTAAATAAAAAAGTTCAAAACAAATATTTCGAAATAATAAAATCCATCGTTACATCGGATTCAAATTTACTAAAACTATAAAACACAATATATTAAATAATATATACTCAGGTATTATTATAAATTTTACAGTATTCTCTGAAATCTTTAACTTGATGAAATCAAAATGTGATACGGAACTGCACAAGATTCACGCGCGATAACACTATGATCTCTATTTTCTTTCCCTTTTTCTCTTAAAACGTTAAGAAAGTTACCGTTAAGACGCCAGAAGTAAGAATAAATTGTCATTCACTGTAATTGACCATTTGTCGCAGAATTGTTATGAGTACATTAAAATCGTCTGTTACAATTTTATGAAACGAATTCTTCTCAAACTGTACATCTTCTAAAATTTGTTTTGATACAAATAATTACTTGATAAAGAGGTTACACAAATGAAATTTTTGATGATATTACCAAGAATTCAACAAACGATATATGAAAAGCTACAATATATCGTTTCGCGGGATTCATACGTTTCAACTACCTCGATTGCTGATTATTGATACTGAATTATAGACACGTAAAATTCGTAGATATCACGTAAGTGCGCATAATATACGTCGTAAAATGGCAAACCTCGAAAGTCAATCGATAATACAGTGACGATATTATAATTTTCATACGAATAAATCGGTAACCAGCAGGGTAGACAAGATAGAAGGTAAAAAAGTTCTGCAATTAGTATGTCACGTTTCACGTTGATAAATCTGTATTTAGAAACCTTTTTGTTAAATTGAATTAACAAATAACAACATCTAGAACTTTTTTAATTCGGAGCCAAGTAGGGACTTTTACATTATTATCGTATATTTATGTTTTTATTTTGTATAGTGAAATTAAACAATGATCAATATTTGGACTAGAAATATTGTATTATAATATGAGATTATTAAATTAAATATACAGTAAGAAGTATAAGTTAAAAGGCATTATGAAGAAGTTAAAGAAACAGCATCATAGAATTCGATTGAAATGAGACCCAATAGAAAAAGAGACTAATTTTGCTTTGATATACACGTATATACTGAAATGTACGTGTAAGTAGGTGGGTAGAATGCATTTATAAAAATAATGGCTGACTAGTAGTGTATCGTACACAGAGAGAAGCGATTGTATGGACTTTAGTTGTGATCCAAGTCGAACAAAGTTACATTTTGTATTAAAGCACACAATAGATATCGATGGACTGAACTTTACAAATACAATAGATAATAATTAGTAAAAAAACCAAGCAAGTTTGCTATTTAGCCTCAGTATACAACTTTACGAAATTCATAGTTGAATAAAATTTACAGTCGTATGTATGGTTGTAAAAATGAAGAAAAAGATCCATAGAAAAGATATGTTGATCGTATGATTGTTTTCTGTATTATACAGCTTGTTATCAAACGTTTCAATGAAGTCATATTGCTTAAAAGAGAAAGGATACTTTCGGTCGCGATGCGACTTGCACGATACATTTCGTGTTTTTTTCTTCAATTAATTGCATTTGAGCTACGGTTCTTTGTATTTTATTAAATTTTTCTACATCCTAAAGAGAAGATTTAACACGATGGTACATATACCGAGTGCGTATACTTACAACTTTTGGGCAATATCACCCACGGAAGTTGTTGAACTAACTTGTTTAATGCCAAATGGGGTCGTTATACCCTTAGAGACTAATCGCAATATCACTTTGGCCGAAATTAAAGAGGTAGGTCAAAAATTTAATAAAACATAACAAGACTAATATTGCCTTTTTATATGCTATAAACAAGAGTAACTTAAAATATCAATGTCAATATATATTTTTACATAGGACCTCTGGGATGAAGCCAGCAAATATCCTCTTCATGGTACATTAAAAGATGCTCCGTCCTATGTATTTTCATGTATCAACTCTAATGCAGAAGCAGAAGAACTACGAGATGAAACAAGACGTTTATGTGATATAAAACCATTTTGTTCTGTGCTTAAAGTTATAGAGCGTGAAGGTGTTAAAAGCGATAGAAATTTAGATTCCCAAATTGGTCTTCTCATTGGAAAAGGATTACACGAGTTTACAGCCTTAAAGAATTCAGAAGTGAATGACTTCAGATGGAAAATGAGAGTTTTAGGAGATGAAGTTGCAATGGCAAGACAAAAGAAGTCTTGGATGGAAAAAGTACGTTACCAGTTTCCTACCCGATTAGCACCAACTGCCACAATACCAAAAAATATCGAATGTCGATTAAAAGATGGGAATATCGTTCTTGTCACTAAATTTGAGAATACAGAGGTAAGACAACAGCTGCTTTATTACATTTATTGTCACTTGTATATAAAAATTAAAATATTTCTCTATATCGGGTATGCATGTTATATAACAAATTTTTATTAATCATTGAAATTAGTTGATATGTAAACAACAGGATATTCATGTTCTGTTGTGCTTGGTGAGACCTTACTCTTCTTAATGGCTGTATTCTCCACAGAGTGGAAAGGTTTGTTCTCATCGTTATTAGTACTTTGGTTATGCTCAAATTTGCATGATCTTTTTGGTGTAATAATCTTGACTTCTATATCACTGCTAGTATTGTTGCTATTTTCTTTGTCTGTTAATTGTATGTGGGTTTTATATTCTTCTGGATTCTCAACCAAACAACCAGTATGCTCAATTTCAAGAGAATAATTTAATGGAAGTGCATGAGCAGAACTTTTTATTCTTTGGTTAGAAGTGGATTGTTTTTCGTCAATTGTTGCACCAGTATTATACTTATGTGTGAGATCTTTGAGTACATTTGAATCTTCATGTTCTGCCTTATGTGTGACATCTTTAAGTACATTTGAAACTTCATGTTCTGCATCATTCATAAGATCTAATCTCAATTCTGCTTGCGCAGCATACATTTGAACCTTTAAAAATATAAAAATGGTTACGCAAGATCATTCTCATTTCTATAGGCACAAAAAATAAAAACAATTACCTCCAAAGAGGAAGCTTTGTAACGCCAATAATGTAGTTGTTTGGTGATGTTCATTTTTGTTTCTTCTTGCATCAGAAGTTTTGTACAAAGATCTTCAACTTTTATACGAAGTTCTTCCATTTCTTTTTTCTGAGTATCTACCAGAGATTGAAAGTACCTATAATTTCGAAAATAGTATAGAAAAATAGAAACAAGAAAGCACAGAAAGACAGCAATGAACAAAAACATATTGGTTATTGCAGAATTTCATAATATAATTTGATTAACATTTTGTACCTAAAAGATGTATCGCTACAATTCAATTGTTTCGAATTACTATTTTTCTTGATTTCAATCTTCAGTTTGTTTTCAAGATCTGATATTCTACTTTTGTATTTCTTAATTAATTCCTCATTTTCTATAAATGTATGATCTGCGTCATTATCCAACTTCCTAAGTGTTGCAACACGTTCTGTTCTCAGTTTTTTGATCTCCATAATTTGTGATTTACATATGCGTTTGAGTTCCATGTACTTTTCACGTAATACATTCATTTTATTCATTACATTCTGCCGACGATCTTCCACTTCAGCAAATATTGAATTGCCTGAGAAAAAAGTGAGTTAGATAGTCTGTGATAGTAATGAAACTGCATAATTTGCATCGGTGCTTACCTTTGCGTGATTTACATGTAGGATCCATTTGAAGTGATTCCAGTTCTGTACGTTTCAAAGAAAGCTCTGCGCGAATTTCTTCCAAAGTTTGATCTTTCTCCGCTAGTTGTTCTTTGATACTCTATCGATAGAAAAAGGATTTTGCATTTTATTTTATGAGATTCACGATCACGGGTATAAATAATTTAATTTTCAATATCAAATACATGAATAATTCGCTCCTCACTCGTGTATAATGTTCATAATGGTCGCATCGAGATTTTAATTCCGCGATCGATTCTTCCGCATATTCATATTTCTTTCTTTCTTCTTGTAGTATCGATAAAAGTTCATCGACGCGTTTTTTTAGGGAGATATTGTCTGTTTCGAAAGAAAGATTTGCGAATTGATCTACGATAACAGCTTCGCATTCAGTCTTTATACATTGATCAGCACGTTGTCGTAATTTTTCAATTTCTTCCGCTTGTTGCTCTAATTTCGTTTCTAGATTCAAAATTGTGTTTTCATACTCTTTCGTGAGAGTGCGATGTCTAAAACAAAGAACAAATAGAAAGAATAGAAGAAGTATCTAGCAAAAAGAGATTAACAAACGATTGTTTGCTACATAGAAATTTCGTATATTTACTTTTCGTCGACTTTTAAAATATATTGTTTTTTCTCGGAAATTTGTTGATCATGAGAATGTTCAAGTATTTCATTTGCCTCATGAACCTCCCGTAGCATTGCTTCGTTTACTCGAAGTTTTCGTTTTAGATCATGATTTTCTTGTCTGCATTTTTCGTATTCAGCTTTTAATACATTATAGGAACGACTCTGATTAAGTATTTCAGAATCTTCCATATATTCTTCATTGCACCCTTCATTCATTGAATCTTGTGTAAACATAGTTAAAGGTTAAGTTACCTTTTGTACATTCAAAGTTAAACACGACGAACATTATTGAAAAATCAACATTCGGCACACGCACACGTTGTTTATCTTACCTGACCAATCCATTGTTGTTTCTTTTCAATTACAGTTGGTATGTAAAAAGCACAGACCTCTGTTGTTGATATGCTTTTCTTTTCTATTTCAATTTCAATTTCTTTTCTCCCTCTCTCTTCGTCTGTCCCCCTCTTTCTACTTCTTCGATCCTTATTTCAGTTATTTCCGGTTCCGTTCCGCCTATACATTAAAAGGCGGAACATTTGAAACTAAACGTTAAAAGACGAAAGCTATTTTATCTTCCTAAAAGACATATATACAATATTTGCGTGCAACTGCAATTTGATTTCAGACGGCCTTTACATTTCAAATACCACACACTACGACGCCATATCAGTTATTGGTATCTATTTTAAATAAACGAGCGAACACTTTAATGTCAAAAGGACATCCAAACGATTTTACTCTAAAGGTTTGCGGACAGGAAGAGTATTTAATTGGAGATTATCCTTTAATACAGTTTAGTTATATTCAAGATTGTTTAGCGAAAGATATTACTCCTACATTGGTTACTCTAAATAGAGATAGCGTCTCTGTTGATCAAGAAAGTACTGCAGAGAACGTAGAAGTAGATACCTTACAACGTACAAGGCCTTCCTTTTCTACGTTAACTTTACGTAAGAAGGGTAAACATATATCTGCTTGGAAAATAGAGGAACCGTTTGTTTTTACTGTGAATGGTATATCACGATTAAACTGCGATGCAGCCCATCGTACCGTTGAGGTATAAATCACGCTTCGGTAATCGGTAAACGTGACTCGTTTCAAGATATTATCTTTTGCAGCAGCTGATTTATGTTTCTTGTTTAATTTTCGTTTCTATAGATTGGCCTTCAAGCTGGCCTTTTTCATGGTGGAAAATCTCTGTGTGAAAGCCAGAAGACTAAAGAAACTATTGTCAGTTCCGACGGAAGTTGCGAATGGGAAGAACCGTTGAGGTTTGATATAAAAGTGCGGGATATACCACGAATGGCTAGGCTGTGTTTTGTTCTATATGAAATTAGTAAGACTGCGAAAGGACTGAAAAGTCGTAGACTAGTTAAAGATACCAAACAGGAATTTTTTATAAATCCATTATGCTGGGCGAATACAACCATATATGATTTTAAATCTCAATTAAAAACGGGAGCAATGACACTCTATACGTGGACGTATGCCGAGGACATGCAAAACGACGATCTTCTGCACCCTCTCGGAACGGTAGTCTCAAATCCCCATATAGATAGAGCGGCTGCTTTAATGTTAACATTTCCAAAGTAAGTAAGTCTTTTTATTCTTTCTTTCTCTTATTTCTTCTTTCTTCTTTTTATTTCCTGAAAAATCTCCGTTTCTATACTCCGCTTCCGTCATCCTATATACATTAGAGTTGTTTGTCTGTTTGCGTATTTCTATTAGTTATGGGAAAGACAAATCCGTTCTTTATCCAACTCCGGAGAAAATGGTGGAATATGCGAGAAAGTTACGGGAATCATCTGCCGAACGTTCGATCCAAGAAGAACCTGATCAAGAATCTGATGTCGGTAAGCTTCAGCAACTCGAGCAACTTCGATTATTAGCGGATAGAGATCCACTACACGAGCTTCACGAGCAAGAACGAAAGATAATGTGGACATTAAGGCATCACTGTCTTCTTGAGATACCCACGCTGTTGGCCAGGTTGTTGCACTGCGTGGAATGGAATGATCATAGGTGAAAATCTAAATATTCGAAATACCAAATGATAGGAGTTATTTTAACGTCGTCCATTTTCATAGAAAAAGAGAACGTTTAAATCTACTTTCCGATTCTCGACGTATACAGGGAAGTAGCTGAAGCTACGGCGCTGGTGCAACAGTGGCCCAAATTACCCGTCGAAAAGGCACTTGAATTATTGGATTATGCTTACGCTGATCAAAATGTTCGAAGTTTTGCTGTGCGTTGTTTAATGGATGTCAGCGACGAAGATTTGAGCCTTTATCTATTGCAGCTGGTACAAGCGTTAAAACACGAAAATTATTTATCTTGTGAACTGACGGAGTTTCTACTGAGACGTGCTCTTAACAATCGAAGCATTGGTCATTTCTTATTCTGGCATCTTAGGTTGGTACTGTATATTCTCCACTTGTATTCGATTCGTTTCTTTTATTTCGTACTCATCGTATTTCTTCGAATTCACTTATATCTTATATAATCACTTATTTCTCTTTTATGAACACTTTTTGCTAGATCGGAGATGCAAGTGGGTGCTGTATCAGTTCGTTTTGGTTTAATATTAGAAGCGTATTGTAGAGGAAGCCAACAGCATATGCGATCGCTGTTTAAACAAATGGAATGTTTGGGCAAATTGAAATGTGCTTCTGAACAAATAAAACAGCGAAAAGATCGGAAAGCCACGTTACAAGGATTTCAAGAATTTATTCAAGAACCTCATTGTCAAGATGCGTTGTCAAACGTTTTAAATCCATTGGATCCAAGTTTTCGATGGAAACGCATTAAGTAAGCTTCTGCATTAAGATGATATGCAGAAACTTGAATTCATTATCTTAAGCAACTTTATTATTTACATTGGGCTTTTTACAAAAATATCAATCGTTTACAGAATCGAGAAATGTAGAGTAATGGACAGCAAGATGCGGCCACTTTGGTTAGTTTTTGAAAATGCTGATCCGTTCGGTGATGATATTTACTTGATATTGAAGCATGGAGATGATTTGAGGCAAGATATGCTTACGCTGCAGATGTTGCGAATCATGGATAAGCTGTGGAAAAAAGAAGGTCTAGATTTACGTATGAATCCTTACGGTTGCATATCAACGGAAAATAGAGTTGGCATGATCGAGGTGGTTCTAAATGCAGAAACGATTGCAAATATTCAAAAGGAAAAAGGCACTTTTTCGGCAACTGCTGCTTTTAGGTATATTCAAATAGAGATATTATGTATCTTTACGACACACGATCTGTATTATATTCTTCAAATTATTTTTGTATCACTATAGGCGAGGATCTTTACTTGCTTGGTTGAAAGACCATAATCACACCGAGACAGCGTTGAATAGAGCTATCGAGGAATTTACTTTAAGCTGCGCGGGTTATTGCGTGGCTACGTATGTTCTCGGAATTGCGGATAGACATTCGGATAATATAATGGTGAAGAAAACCGGTCAATTGTTTCACGTTGATTTTGGTCACATACTTGGACACTTTAAAGAGAAATTTGGATTCAGGCGTGAACGCGTGCCCTTCGTGTTGACCAATGATTTCGTACATGTAATAAATAAGGGTCAGACAAAGAAGGGTCAAGCAGTTGAATTTCAACGATTTCAGAGTCACTGCGAACAAGCTTTTCTCGTTCTACGACAACATGGAGGTCTAATATTATCATTGTTTGCTATGATGATATCAACGGGATTACCTGAATTATCATCGGAAAAAGATCTTAATTATTTAAGAGATACTCTGGTACGTTATCAGTTTTTTTTCTTTCCTTCTGAATTTAGAAAGAGTACATATGTTAGCTAGAGGTTTGATGCGATTGTTCATAAATAGGTACTCGAGATGTCTGAAAGCGAGGCACAAAAACATTTTAGGAGTAAATTTGACGAAGCTCTTTGTAATTCGTGGAAAACTTCGTTAAACTGGGCTTCTCATAATATGTCGAAAAACAATAAAACGACATGAGCGGAACAAAATAAAACAAACTGAAACGAATGAATTCGATTGGCACATGCTTATCGACGAACAAGTGCCATCGTATCATTCAAATGTGCAAAACTTGATTTGGATGATGAATGATTCTTCACGGAAAGAATATACATGTTTGCTGTAAAGAAGAGACGCAGACGATGGAATGATTAGACAGATTTTGTTGATCACCAGCAACTATTTTTCTCGTTGCCGTATAACCGTAACGCGTGCGCATCCTTATCCCCACGCCTCCTCTCTGACTCCTTTTCTTTCCCTCGTTATTTCTTTCTCTATATTTCATACACATTATCACATACTACGCACGCACAGGCGTTCGATTCTTTATTGTACATTTATATGCTACACCCCCCTTTTTGCCACTTATGATAAGTGGACGGAAAATAGAAGCGAAATACGTGTATAGTACATATCATTGGTTGACATTGCGATCGCAGGATTCTCATAAACAGAAGATAAGCAGGCGTTACTTTGAAAGGAATGTTTCAAGACAATTCGCTCGCCTGACAAGATTGTTGCAGTATCACGGCTGTGCTATTCTACCAGCAGTCTTATAATCTTCCGATTGTAACAAAGAATGGTCAAAGGCTTGGAGTAAACTTTGAATAATCCACGAAATTTCTGAATCCTGGAATACTATTGTATCGATTGTAATAAACGAAGTTATTCTTCATCTTGTTTTCCTTCTTCGTTATTCGAACAACCTTTATAAAAAGATTTATGAAATGTTTGTTTTACAGTATTAAATTATTTCACTGTTACCGAATATAAACAGAAAAGCTGGGAAAGAAGTACAAATACGCACGCTGACGTGTAGGGTTTGATCTTTTGAAACAATGTTTATGCTTAGACGGTGTAATTTCAGAATTTTGCAAATAAATATACATAGATGAGAAGTAAAAGGAAAAGAAAGGGCGTATCATAAGAGAACTAGCTTAAACGAACATACACGTATAATGAAAACCGATGAGAGAAAATAGTTATATCGAATGCAATTACGTGTGCAAGGCCGTCGTGTGGATTCTTTTACTACGTTATTGGTCGCGTTGCTGGTAAGCTCGTGGATCACTGGAGTCACGTTACATAAGTTGACACAACGACGGTGACGGAACAACGAATGCAGACAGGAGGTGGGAGACTGGCAACCCGAGAATGTTATGTATATACTTCGTTTGCGGCTACCTCGCGCCTAAACTCTACTCCCGTCATGCATTTCAGTTGAACGCATCGAATCAAGTGTGTTTTCGCGATGCGCGACGATTCCACGCTGATTAAGTTGAAGCATAATACAAGTAATAAAAGAAACTATAAGTGACGAGCGTGTCCGTTCGAATATTTGTGCTTTCTTCTTTTGAAAGTTTCAAAGGGTCAAACTGCATGTCCGGTATCGAGCGGCACCTCGGTAGGAAAGATTACATCGATTTATTCTGTCTTGGGACTCAATCGCGTGGTAAACAAAGAATTGTAGTTTGCGTGCACTGATCGGTGCCGGTAGAAACCGGTTCGGTTACAATAGTAGACATTAATGCGTAAAAGGGATAATATTTATGTTCGGTGGTACGTGTGGTACTCAGGACGATTCGAAGAATAGATGAAATTGATTAGAAATTGAATCAGAATAGAGAAGAAAACATGACTGCTACAGAAGAAACTGAACCGCTAATTTCATCGAGAGACTCTGCTAGTTTTAGCGGAAGTAAATCACAAACGGTCTCGTACAATGCGATCTCAATGGTAAGCAATATTCAACCAAAATATTAATCTAGCAAAGTTTTTGCGTTATTCTTTTTTTATAGAAGAAATATTGAAAATCAGTCAGACAATAGCTTGACCGATGAATAGATACGTGAACGAAGATTACGATCATGTACGTGGCTTCCTTCGTACTTGGCAGCTTTCTCGGGATTATCTCTTTTCGTTTCATTTTAAGAATTTTAGATTCTGAATAAATGTATAGAAAAGCATCGAAGATACAGGGATAGGGATAGGGATGATAAAATAAAGTATAATATTTTGCTACTAAAGATCTTTTCTATAAATTGCATCACTTTCCCGTTTGATCATAGGGAGAAGGAAATGGAAAAACAGCAGCATCGTGTAAGACAGCTTCCGATACATCGTCGTTCAAACTAAAGCCCATCTTACATTCTTCGAGTACAGTGGTAACGCCATTGATAGCGACGTTGATACCTCGTTCTACCGGCAGTATCGAAAACGAATCAATTACATACACATGGAGTGATTTGAACGTGTATGCTGCCAAAAGAGACGAGAAGCCATGGGACAGTCTTTTAAGGAGGAAGAAACCAGTCGAAAGAAGACACTTGTTGAAGGACGGTACGATTGTAATTATATACGCATTGACTAATATACTTATTAAAATACCTGATTAAGATATCGAAAGTTGAGAGAAAAAAGTGGGAAATATTAGAACTTGTGCGAAGCTATGGAAATCCATTACGTAGGTAGGATTGTTCTAGAGAGCAAAAAATTGGATCGACTAAAATTAAATTACAGTGTGTGGAGTAGCATATCCAGGCGAATTATTAGTAATTATGGGATCATCGGGTGCTGGTAAAACAACGTTACTGAATGCGCTGACGTTTCGTTCGGGTTCTGGGGTAACTGCATCCGGTGTAATGGCTGCTAACGGACGAAGAGTATCTTCTACGATACTGACATCGAGAACAGCATATGTGCAACAGGATGATCTATTCGTTGGCACTTTGACCGTTAAGGAGCATCTTTTGTTTCAAGCTATGGTTCGCATGGATCGAAGGATACCTATGGAACAGAGATTCGATCGAGTACAGCAAGTAATCAACGAGGTACGTCGAATGAGGGTATACAATATTATCTAGATAAACATACGTGCATAACTGTATGTATGTGTATGTAAACCCGTGTACCTGTGTATATTTATGACAGTTGCAACGCGTGATGAGTTAGCTGTTCTTCGTGGTTTTCAGCTTGCTCTGAGCAAATGCAAAAATACGGTGATCGGACAACCAGGTAGGATCAAAGGTCTTTCTGGAGGTGAAATGAAAAGGCTATCGTTCGCATCGGAAGTTCTTACCGATCCGCCATTGATGTTTTGCGACGAACCTACGTCAGGTCTTGATTCTTTTATGGCGCATCAAGTGGTTTCCGTATTGAAAACTTTAACTGGTAAGTCGATCGTACAGATAGATTCGATTGTAGATTGGATATACGAGTATGTGTATAAGAACGGTTAATGGGAGATAGCGGTGATGTCGTAGCGCGCGGTAAGACGATCGTCGTTACATTGCACCAACCGTCGTCGGAACTGTTCGCTCTCTTCGACAGAATTTTGTTGATGGCCGAAGGGAGAGTAGCTTTCATGGGCACAACATCGCAAGCTTGCACCTTTTTCGAGACGTAAGTAATCGACAGACGCGCATACATCTATACTTACGTATATCGAATCAGTGCTTTTATCTTTTTAAATAGCGTTGTTCTAAGTTCTAAGTTGTGTAAGTAGCGAAACGATGTTTCTAGACTCGGCGCTGCTTGCCCTAGTAATTACAACCCGGCTGATTATTTTGTTCAAATGTTGGCGGTCGTGCCAGGGCAGGAGACATCCTGTCGTCACGCGATAAATACCGTGTGCGACACATTCCAAAAGAGCGATCATGGTATTAAGATTGCATTGGAAGCGGAGGCAGTAAGCGGCGAATTCGAGGACTCTCTGCAAGATGCAAAGTACTCGAAAAATCGATCGCCGTATAAAGCAAGCTGGTGCGAACAATTTCATGCAGTTTTATGGCGTTCTTGGCTATCGGTTATTAAGGAACCGATCCTTATCAAAGTCCGCCTGTTGCAGACCGTCGTAAGTGCTTACTGTAACGAATACCACGTTGCAATTGATCGTAGGCAAAATTGGGTTCGTTTTAAAACGTGCTACGTATATTTATCGTTTCTTCCAGATGGTGTCTCTATTGGTCGGAATCGTTTATTTCGATCAACGGTTAGATCAAGACGGAGTAATGAACATTAATGGTGCTTTGTTTATATTTCTGACTAACATGACTTTTCAGAATGTTTTTGCCGTAATCAATGTAAGATTTATTTTATGTTAGTACATAAAGAAGAGAGTAAGAAATTAGACGGATTGTTAATACGTATTCGTATACGTTTACGCGTATCACTTACCTTATGTTTAGGTTTTCTGCGCAGAGTTGCCGATATTTTTACGAGAACACCGAAACGGTATGTATCGTACCGATGTGTATTTTCTATGTAAGACACTCGCAGAAGCACCTATCTTCATCGCGGTACCGCTTCTCTTCACTGTCATCGCTTATCCCATGATTGGATTGTACCCAGGGATCGATCACTTTTTCATTACCGCTGGTATTGTTGCGCTTGTCGCAAATGTTTCCACGTCTTTCGGTACGTTGTTTCCTTTTGATGTCGCATATGGTACAGTTGTACGTGCATTTAAAAATATACAGTGGTAGTTCTGTATGTAATTAACTATGGGAAAGTTTTCTTCTCCATTATTTTTTCTAGGCTATTTAATATCCTGTGTCAGCAGCAACTTATCCATGGCGCTATCTATCGGACCACCTGTGATAATACCGTTTCTGTTGTTTGGTGGATTTTTCTTAAATACAGCGTAAGGACGAACGTTCCATTAAATCTAACAAGTATTACACGATCTAATAAATATTATTTAATGTTGCATACACACATACACATACATATATGTATTATACACATGTCGATTTTACATCTTATTCACACAGGTCCGTTCCATCCTACTTTAAATGGTTCTCTTATTTATCTTGGTTTCGTTACGGTAACGAAGCTCTTCTTATTAATCAATGGTCGCAAGTAGAGTTTATAGAATGCACAAGAAGCAACGCGACTTGCCCTAAATCTGGTCAAATGGTTTTGCAAACGTTCAATTTTAAGCAGGTGCTTGTCATTTGTTATATTATATTTCACTTCGTATGCTTGTCGTTACGTATTTATATCTTCCTTTATACTTGTTCGTATATTCATGCTTGCTATACGGATATTCGTTGCTCATTGTTTTCGATTTTAGGAGCATTTCTGGACTGACATCGCCTGCCTGTTCGCCTTAATCGTTGCATTTCGTTTTTTGGCATTTCTGGCTTTACTGTCAAAGACTTGGACCAATTCCAAACAAAGATAGGAAAAAGAGTACGCAATTAAAAGTTACGTTTTATGATCGCTGCCAATCGTTGCTATGATATCAAGAACCTCGCACAAACAGTGCCGTTTTCGCCGGATAACGCTTCTTCGTAATGTTATTTATTCTATACGTTTATATACGACGAATGATTAATTTTAACATTTATTAGTTATCTATATCGTCATATTAAAATAATCCAAGTTATTTTATGTAATTTAATCGGATAATATCAAACGCAAATTACGTGTATATTTGTATTGTATATTATACGTATATTTATATTATATGTATATGCATGTATATTGCCTGTGTGTAAAAATCTTGCATTTTTTCATTTATTTCTAAAAGATACACTAAACTAGCGCTACTCTGTACTACTGTTTTACAGCGAATAAAATGTTTTGGAAAAAATACGCATTGCCTTCTTTTCGATTACGTATTAGTGTCTATAATCTTCGTTCCGTTCCAGCCGTACGCATTTACCGCAAAGAAACGGAGAAAATATCAAAAACGAAGGACGAAAGAAAGTAGCGATATAGCCGTGAGATTATTCCGTCGATGTTTCCTGTTAACTTTTGCGGGTGACAAACGGTAGACGGTAAAAAACAAGTACACCATAGTTGACCATCCTTCCAGGTTGAGACTCTGATATCGGTTAACAAACCGGTTGTTATTTACACCGTCCGACCGTGTATGCGTAAGAAAGAAATAGCAAAGAAACATAGTACATACGGATATATCTGTTCGATAATACACGTTAGAACATTCTTATACTGAAAGGTATATTTTGCTTTAAATCTTGAAATTTCACAGACAAGCATATTCCGCGATACTTTCAGTTCTAACGAACTGCAAGCTATCGGAGCTTCGTGCTAACAAATTTCTGCACGATATCGCGAGTTAATTTTTCTTTGACTTTTAACTTCTTCCAACATCTCGCTAAACGTCTCGATTTTTCTAATTACCGACGAACATTGCGATAGAACGTAACGAAAAGACGTACTTGATTATTGCAAAGATCGAACGAAACTCTTCTCATAGTGATCGTATGTAGGAAATACTATCAGAAAGGGTACCGTGGACGAGGAATTCTTACGGCTTCTACGAAACACGTATAAGGTTTCCATCTTCGATTACTGTAATACGTCTAATCTGGTTTCAACCCTCCTTAGTCACCTTCTATTTTATATTTCCTTACAACTGGTACAAGTTACAATTTAGTAGTAGGTAACCATTTACTAGTTGTCTCAGCAATTACATGGTATATTTTTCGTTTATTTGTACCTGAAAAAAGCATAACTACTAGAAATGACATTTTTTCAGTGATTGCTCGTTCTTACCAAGTGATTAAGATATGTATCATAAGATTCACAGTGAGAACCTCCGGTATTTTCATTCTATATATTAATGAAATAATTATCAAACAATAAGAATAATAGAAAAACCATGCAGATTATGCATATGTATATGTACGTTCCAAGGTTTTATTCAGCCGAGAGAATAGCGAAAAGCAGAACAGGTACGGGTCGAGTGGGAAGGCAAGAGCTATCGCGTAGCTGTGGGTTCAGTAACAATCTTATTTGTGGAGTAACTCGGTTCAATCGGCTGTCCGGTTGGTGGGTCGTTGGTGTTTTTAATAAAACAGTGTAATCGGTAGAAGATAATTAAGATCAAGATTTCTCATCGATCACGATGTATGTTTTAAAAGAAAATCAGTGGTTTTCCAAAACTCAAGCTCACCTTACGGAAGAGGATACGGTTTGTTTGCGAGGTGTGACGCTAACCTGGAGAGACCTTTCTGTATACGCAATGGATCGCGGACGAAAAAACATGTGCAAACAATTAATCAATAATGGTGTGTAATCGTGGCTCTTATCGAACGTATTTGTCGTAAAATAAAGATCAAACAGCTATAATCGACGATATTTCCCGATTTCAGTGAAGGGTGCGGCCAAACCTGGCGATCTAACAGCGATAATTGGTGCAAGGTAGTGTTCTATTAAAAAATTTACAACAAATATCATCGAAATTTAAATTATACGTATGCCGCGTAAATTTCTATTCTTTCTTCCTTTTATTTTCCTTTCTTTTTTTCCAGCGAGTTATCAGCTTATCGTCTCCGAAATTGTCTCTGAATCGTCTTTGAAAAACCCTGTATTATTTCTGACGATTTGGAATGACTCTCATCGGAAATGTATATTCTTTAGTTATCGTGTTACACTTCGAGTACCACTTTGAATCAATAGAATGGTTCAAAGTGTTTTTTTTCTTTTTGACGATTTTAATAAAGAGTTAAATAAATCAAAATTTCTTGTCGTATGTTAACATTTTTTGTTGTGCTCATAATTTGCGATAATTAAGCTTCAACATCTTAAATACTTCTCGTACTTGTTTCAAACTTTTGTTTGAATTCAGTGGTGCTGGCAAAAGTTCATTGATGGCAGCGCTGGCTTTTCGCACCGGACGTAAGTCCTTCCTCTTTCCTCTTTTTCCTCGACATCGATACAATATTTTACCTTAGTTTCCGATTCTTCACAGCCGAACTTTTAATCCACGGTGATATACGAGCAAATGGAACGCCAGTCGATTCTTCTTACATGATGCATAACAGTGGTTACATGCATCAAGAGGATATATTTGTCGCAACGATGACAGTGATCGAACATCTTTGGTTTATGGTAGGTATACGATCCAGTACACACTTTTTGCCAAATTTGCTCGCGATTCTCTATCATTTTTCGATTTTTCATGCAGGCTCGAATGAAACTCGACGGACGTGTACAAGTATTAGACATCCGAAGAAAAATTGACAGTTTATTGAGAGACGTTGGTTTAACCAGCAGGCGCGATGTACGAATTGGTAGTAGCGACACCGACGACAAAGTATTATCTGGCGGTGAAAAAAAGAGGTTGTCCTTTGCCACGGAAGTATGATACAATCATCCCCTTTGTATAATATTTTATCTTCTTGCCTCGCTTTCAAACTTCCTTGATTATTATTTGTTCTTCGAACGTTCACTCGTTTTGCACACTTTCAGCTGCTTTTTCTCCTTTCCTTTGTATCGTGGTCGATTATCGTCATTTCCGACGACGCAACGTACTGACAGATATTATTTAGTTGTTAACAGATCCGAAAATATTGTTCCTGGACGAACCAACGACCGGGCAAGATTCGCATTCGGCAAACTGTTTGATATCACAACTGAAATCGTTCGCAGCGAAAGGACGAACAGTGTTGTGCACCATCCATCAACCGAGTTCCACTATATTCAGTTGGTTCGATCGAATAATATTAATTGCCGAGGGTCGAGTTGCGTTTGCAGGTGGAATCGACCAGGCAGTGGAATTTTTTGCAAGGTACGTTTCTGTAATGTAAAACGATATTTTTCCATTAAACTGATTCATTTTTCAGTCAGGGATACGAATGTCCGCGGAAATACAATCCAGCAGACTTCCTAATAGCGATTGTGGCTACGGGCTCGAAGAACGAGAACGGTGAAGAAATAGCTCACGAGATATGCGATGTTTTCTCAACTAGTAAAGCATACAACGAAATCGATCGTATATTAGAAACGCAGATGCAATCGATGCATTCTGTGAATGTAAGCGATCATCTTTTTCCTTGCCTTTTAGTCCGTGTAATAATAAGACACGAAGTAACAATCTCTTTGTATTATCACTTCAGTCTAGATCCGAATTACTTTCTGACGACAAATTTATTACGTGAGTATTCGAGAAAATTTCAAGTATCTACTGATCACTGTTTAACGTCCTTGTTTATACACGTATGTCTGTATATTATGACTATTTAATATAGAAGAAAAGAAGCGCGATATTGTTCACGGCTTTACTGGTTGATTTATCGACACTTTTTGCAAGTTCTGAGAGATCCATCGGTACAAATTATTCGAATACTCCAGAAAGTGGTAAGTGATTTTACATGTGCAAACCATAGCGAAATATTTGAAAAGATAAAGGAGAATTTAGTACCGTATAGCATAGCGTATACAGTCATAATGTGTTAATAATTAAAGCTATGATGACAAATTGAACAGAGTGTGGCGACAATCGCTGGTCTGTGCTTCGTGGGTGCTATAAATTTTGATCAGCTTGGAATTCAAGCTACGCAAGGTGTCATTTTCATCTTGGTGTCTGAGAACGCATTTTTTCCAATGTACGCTACATTAGCCCTGATACCGCAGGAGCTACCGCTTCTTCGAAGGGAGTACCGAGCTGGGATGTACCCGGTTTATCTGTACTATGCTGCGCGTATACTTTCTTTGGCAAGTAAAGAATCATTAGCAATTTCCTCGCACAGTCTTATACTAAAAGGAAATTATTTAAAAACTAAATGCATGAATTCCAGATACCTGGTTTAATAATAGAGCCGCTATTATTTGCGACGATCATATATTGGTTAGCTGGATTGCGAGATAACGTCGAAACTTTTGGGTTCACGTTACTTGTGCTCCTACTTACTATAAACGTATCGACTGCGTGCGGTAAAGCAATTTATCTATACGATAAAACTAAAAGTTGGACTAAAAGAGAATCTAAGGGGAGAATTAAGCGCTATTGACGGAAACTTGTTTCAGGGTGTTTCTTTTCAACGGCATTTGAGAGCGTACCATTAGCGATGGCTTATTTAATACCGTTCGACTATATTCTTATGATTACTATGGGTCCCTTTCTCAAACTAGGGTACTTTTAATTACGGCTTATATTCTAGCTCTAGGTGGTAAGAAAAGATAGCGAGGAAAAAGGAAGAACACTTTTCTGTGTGCATGCAAGTGACGTGCATGTGCTTGCGTGCAAAAATGAATTAATTGGAGATATGTCAGTTAACTCACTAACTTATTTCAGATCGTTACCGTTATACATCCAATGGATTAAATACATTTCTTGGCTGCTACACTCCAGCGAAGCACTTTCCATTCTACAATGGAACGGTGTGCATAACATATGTAAGTTTCACTTTGCTAATTTGTATAGAGGATAATATATACGTAATAGCTCTTCAATACATATGGCTATGATTAGTATTATACTGTAAAATGTATGTCAAATGGTAACATTGGACCGTTACTTTTCTAAATCTGCAGCTTGTGAAACAACTGATCCTGAATTACCTTGCATCACCGAAGGGATCGATGTGCTACATCGTTACGACTTTGATGAAACTAATTTTTGGATGGACATGCTGTCAATGATCGTTATTTATCTCGTTTTTCACATCCTTGCCTGCGTTTGTCTATGGAATCGTTGTAGATGCAAATGAGAAAGTACTATATCACGATATCGACTGCCATGCTGACTTGTTTGTATTCGTTTAAAATATATTCGTGTATTAAATAATAGTAACAATAAAATATGGTTTTAAAATTCAAAGTGGAAAAACACCGATTGTATTTTCGATCAATCGCGGGGAGACGCAATCGCGAGGAAACGCGTCAAAGGGAGTTACAATTATAATAATCGACGCCGCGAATAAATCGATCCCCTGATTTCCGTTGAGATAATAGGGGTGGTTGAGGTGGTACAACGCTGCGATTCACAGGGTTATAAAATTTATATTTCCAACAACTTTGTACAGAAGATAGTTACACTGAGGCGTATGTATAAGTTAAGTAAGTGATTGTTTTAAGGATAGAAACCCGGTAATGATATGTTGACTATTCTAACGATGAAGAATAAGCGAAGTTCGTTCTTATGTGATTACGGAGGAAAACTCGAAGTGGCCGTGTCTTTTGAACTAAGGACGTGGATTCGTTGTTCACACTTTTCGTTAGGACAGTTAGGGTAACGATCCGCGATGCTCATTGGTTATAGCCAATATTAATAAGTGAAGATTGGAGGAGGAAGCCTTCTACCAACGTGGCTCGGGGGTGACCAACGTGCAATAAACCTAAGGACTGTTTTAAATACCAGTTATAAACCGAGAATACTTGCAGGACTAAAGGTTCCTGTAAGCTAATAAGATTCGGTTTATGGTGGGGTCTTATTGAGGTTTATTGAGCGTTTGTCGAATGGGGCTTGAGCCTTGACGGTCAGACACTGAAGGATGTCGCACGGACCATTTCACGCGACGTAACACCGATGTCGAAAGAAATTGCGTACTATTTCAGTATACATATGTATAATTATGTGTTTATAAAGGTTTGAGGATTATGTTCCATGTTTCTATCTCCGTGTATCTATCGCATAATTCATCTCAAGTTACATACATCTCAAGTAATACATACACACCGGTAGTGTGACATTACTATTTAATATTCATTTGTGAACTATTTAATATTCATTTATAAGAGGAAAGAATAAAAAATAACAGATGGGAAAAGGAATCGAGGAGAAGAAAAGAAAAAAAAATGCTACAAAAGGATATGGAAGGTTTGAGTAGCGAAGGAAGAAGGTGAAAAGAGGAAAAGGAAGCGTGGGAGGGTGGAAAAATGAACGTAAATAAATAAAGAAGCTTAAAAGAGAGGAAGAAAAGGGAAATAAATCTGACGGCAAAAAGAAAAAGCAAATAGCTATGCTTCAAATGTAAAAGCAAATAATTTTGCGAATATAAAGAGTGAGAAAATGGAAGAAGAATAAAGGAAGAAATGAGACAAATGTGTGAATCCTAGTGCTTTTAATCATTTAGTCTATAGACATATCTGTGCTGATATTAGACTAATACGTTTGATAGCGCTATTTCTAAAAGAAAACTACAAAAAAATAAGGGAGTATACATAAAGTAAAACGAAATGAATAATATTGCTTACTATAATATTATGAATGTACTTCTAACGTGTATCAAGGAAAATAAGATAAATGATAACTTTGGACCTAGCCACTTAAGTTTCGTTAATCCTCAATTGACTTGAATTTGTAAGAACTGAGGTGCAAGAAACATCGGGTAGTTCGAAATCATCATCCGAGAGACAGCATTCGAACAATTGTGATGTTGATTTTTCGATCATTGACATCGATACTGATGATAACTCGTTCGATGGAATAAACGATGGAGATGGAATAGTTTTATCGATGATAGGGCCTGTAGAAGCACAGGCTTCCAGAAACTGTTTATGAAATTGTACGTAATCCGACGATAACGAAATTTTGTCAGATTTGTTCGAAATATCTTCAATTGGTACTAAATAAGAAGATGTAGGATCGATCGAATTGAACGAGTGATTCGATGACATGGAATACTGGTTATGTTTTATGCTGGACGAATCATTCTCAAAATTAAGAGTTTCACTTTGTATCTGATGTGCCTTCATTGAGGTATCGGTATCTGTAGTATTAGATAAGACAAGAGGAATCTCTTTCGACCTGGTATTTGTAGAAATTGCAGTTTCATAGGTATCGTGTCGTTCCGTTTCATTGGAATTTTTTCCAGAATATATGATGTTCTTTCTGTTGGATACGATATCTTCTACGTATTCATTTTCATTGCTTTTCTCTGTGTGGATATCCTTTTTATTGCCTTTCTGTGTGTCGATATCCTTTTCATTGCTTTTCTGTGTGTTGATGTCATTTTCATTTGTCGTTTTCTTTTCTTCTTGTACAGTGTCTTTGCAATCTTGATGTTTCCAAAGATTTACGAAGCGCCGGATAAGTGAGATCACTTGCTCCTGATGCAACGTTTCAGTCTCTAAAAGCTCGTACAACCTAACTAGAATGCTATAACATGTTCTTTCCCATACACTCGATTTCGCTGTAACTTGATCCGTAACCTACCAAAAATAATCATACATTTGCACAATAGGAATAATAATAATAGAGAGGAGAGAGAGAGAGAGAGAGAAAGTAATAGTAATAGGAATAATACGATAGGAATTAACAGACGATAAATACCACTCGTTCAGAACCATATCTTCGTGCCTTTTCCGTAACTGCCTTTGGCAAACCAGATAATTCAGCTAAAAAGATGCCATAATCGTCAGAATATGCTGCCACACCGGATTTTAATCGATGAGTATAAGTTAATCGGTGGGAGCAATTATCAGTTTCCGGTCCTCGAACGTTTGTCGTTTCAAAATGTAGACTGAAATATGATAATTTAAGGTGTTATTTTATGAAAAAGTCAAAGATAGATAATTACATATTTTTAGAGTAAGTAAAGTATGAGAGAGAGAGAGAGAGAGAGATTTATCGCTACTAAATCTACATGGAAAAGAATCATACTTTGTCACATTATAATATAGATCTGCTAATTTCGTTAGATAAGAAAAATGAGTTGCAGCAAAAATAAAAGCAGTTGTATTCAAAAGTTTTTCGCATATGGCCCAAGCGATTGAAGCGCCTTCTTCGATAGCAGTACCCTTACACAACTCATCCAAAATGATGAGCGATCTTGCCGTAACACAACGTAAAATATACTGAGCTTCTTTCATCTGCATGATAAAAAATTGATTGTTTAGTGCAATTAGAAAAAATGCATTTGACATTGAAGTAGTACTATTTACTTCGAGAGCAAACGTGGAAGCGTTGCATTCGATATCATCGCGGATAGCTATCTTGCAGAATATGAGGTCTGTAATGCGAAACATCGCTTTCTTGGCTGGTACAAAACAACCAATCTGTGCCATTATATGCAACAAAACAATTTGTTTAAGATAAGTCGACTTGCCACTCATATTAGGTCCAGAAATTACATATAGATTCCGCGGTATCGATGCATTCTGTAACACCAAAAGGAAATAAGAAAGGTAATCGTAAGGTAGACATTTCTGGTACTCGGTACATGTGTATGTATATCGAAGTAAAAGAAATTACAACATCATTAGGTATGGGACCATCCAGACTAAAAACATCCATTATTGGATGTCTTGATTCAACTAATTCCAATTTGGATCCAAACAATGGTCTCGTATATGTCTGAAGAGAACTGACTTGAGCAAGGGATGTTATCAGGTCCAGCTCTGCGACATCTGCATTCAATTGGAACATACTGCCAATGTATTCTCGAATATTTTGTAGCAAGTTACCGAGAAGTCTGTTTATAGAAAAATAATGTATTTCATTACGCATATATAACGCATTGAAAATTCATCGCAGATTAACTAGTATAAAAATTCTTTTTCGATCGTTCGATACCTACACGTTACTCATTAAGTGCAATTCTTCACATGCAATTGTACATTGTTGACTCAATGTTACAAGCGCATTGGTAGTCATCGTATACGTTCGTTTATTCTTCCTTACCTAAGCGTTGCATCATCATCCGATTAATATTCTCATTATATTATACGTTATCGTTCAAAACTGCTATGTAATAACAATACTTGAAAATATATATTTACCTCTATGAATTCGGATGGTAGATTAAAGTTTTCGGTATTTAAACTTCGCGGCAATATCGCTTGAATATGATAGCCCAGAGAAGCGTTACAGTTTAGAGACAAAGTTAATTTGTGTTTGGATGCCAAATTTTCCACCATAGCTACCGGAAGAAAAGGAACACGAATGGGTCATTTTAAATATAAAGGTCTCTTATTTCTTTTCTTTTTTTAGGACGCGAACATAATTTTATTTACTAACTTTTCATATCATCGATTAATTCGCAATAGGTTTGTCGAGCAACGTCCAACAGATCGCTAATTCCTGCTTTGATAGCAAAGCAACGTTGCATATTCGAAGATGTGTATCCAGTTACCGATCTCGCATCTGGATGTATAGTTTCAACAATCTTTTCTCGCATTAACCGAAATTCGTCTCTTTCCAGTTTCTAAAGGGTAATAAAAAAATAGAGAGGATGACAACGATACACGCACGTACGATGATAAGACACGGTGGGAAATTTACACGAACCTTTTGAATTCTGCGCAAGAGGTCGCTCTCACCAGCTAATAATATCTTCCCAAGTTCGGGTATGACGTCTAATAAATTTTTCAATAATAAAACGTAATTTAAATTGTGCTCTGCATTTTGCACGCTGTTTTCGTGCATAACTGGCATCGTCGATAAAGCCAGAAGTCTATCAGCGCCATAAAGTCGTCGTATGATGGGCTACAAGTTTTAAAATGGAGAAAAAACTGAAGCTGAATAACAGGACGATATGATAAAATCGAATATCAGAAAGAAATAATAAAATTTGGACCTGGATTAACGCACGTAACGAAGAGTTGGATACCAGTTCGGTAACGGCGGCTTGTCGTTCGAGAATCACGAGTTCTTCACAAGGGGGTTGAAGTATGTTCGAGCGTAAAAGTTTCCTACCCATTGGCGTTAAACAACGATCCAAGCTACCTAATAAACTGATATTTCGTCGACCACATTGCGACTGGACTAACTCTAAGCTTTGTGCGCTTTCCAAATCTACGAGTATGGAGTCAATAATATTTTCTATTATATTTTCTACAACTAGTTCTTTCTATCCATACAATCACCATTACCTATCATAGTAGCGTTCGGTGATCCTTGAAATTCGATTTTCATCGATTTTGGAGTGTAAATAATACGTTGAGTGTATTCGACGTATTTCACTAGTGCTGCAGCCGCGGCTAATGCGTAATATCTGTAATCATGCATTAACGTGTATTCGACTTTGAAAACATTAAGACCATGTATCAAATTTATATTGTCGTTATTACGCTTTTTATTATTAGATGCGTAAAAAAGAATGGAGGATGATACATGTACATATATTATGCATAATCACATTATTATCGACCGAAAGTAACGTTTACTTTTGTTTAACGAATAATTCCACCGAGGAGTATTCAGGGTTGCAAAGTGATTTGATTCGTTCCAGTCCGACTGTGTCATTGAAGTGTACACGAGATATTGCGGTTAGCTCTACTTCAGGAAATTTCTCCATTATCGAATTGTAAAGGGCACTTTTTCCCGTGGTACGTTCGCATATCGTGTCTGGCATCAAAACCTACAATATTCAAACCGCTATCATCATTGGTTCGCCCCTCGAACACAGTCGATTACACATAGTATTTCATTCAAAGAATCAATTCAATTAATTTTAGTTGTGAAACCTTTTCAAATCTAATACGGTGATAGATGGAAATATGTATGTATTCAAAAGCACTTACTTCCATTGGATCGAATAAATACAATTTGCTTAACGCGTTAATATAAGTCTGGGCATCGCTGATCTGACAAAGAATCAAATGTGGACATCGGATATTCAACGCGGCCATCCCTACTTCCGATCTCGCATCACCTCGGCCGGTTGTTATGGCTGTTCGATCGAATCATATTATACTTAGTTAATTATTTATATGTATAATTATCCGGAAAGTGAATAAAGAGAAAAAGAAGAGAAAGAACAACTAACCGAGAATTGTACCACCGGAAGCAGACTCGAGCAAGCTCGAACAAGGACCAGTGGTAGTTTTTGTTGCAGATCTAATTGTAACAATGGCCGAATGGCATTATCGATAAGGAACAGTGTATGTGATCATTTGATCACGAACCGTTCAAACCGTTTCATTCGAGGCTTACCTGGAGACGCAATAACGCGATGTACTGGTTAATAAAGAAGATGGCACTGGAGCATTACGAAATTTCGGACTTTTGGAATAGCCTTCCGAAGTGGTAGCTGTTGATTTCCAATTGGTTCTCCTTCGCTTTGTCTTCATATCAAATTTCCTATCTGCAAGGATATACGTACATATCGGAAAGAAAAATGGAAGAAAAATGAAAAATAGGAAAGGATCGATAAAAAAATCGTGCGGAGAAATGATTGGTTATATCGGAGAGGAAATTCTTCTCTGGTTATACGTATTCGCAACAAAATCGCTACGTACGATCTTTCGTTAACGGATGGTTGAATTCTTGCAAGAATCGTGCTTCATGTTGTTTTCTTGGTGCATTTAAAGCTGTTTCAGTTCGTATTACGTTCATATTCCTTGGATCGATCGAAAAATCAAGGTGAAATGTGCAACAACGAGTTTGAAAATGGAAGGCAAATAGATACGTAAGACTGCGCGCGCCATCTACATTCTTTTTGGAGAACAAATTTGACGATTCCAAAGGTATGTACCGGTTCGGGGCGAGTCGATAATTGTCAGTTGTTTAACTTATTCGCTTCGTTTGGATCGTACACGCATCAAAACCGCTTCTAAACGCATTTAGCTACGGCTCACCTTACTTCGCTTACTTGCCTCGCCGAATGAGAGGCGGTTTCGTGGGTCAACTTCACATTGTCTGTATATGCATACATCGTTTAAGTTTATGCGGGAGAAGATTGAGAATATCTACTAATTAACAAGTTGAATTGGTTTTTAATTTAGCAATATATAAGATTTATTTACAAATTCGATACCATGTACTCGTAGATAATACATACTTGTTCCAATTCCAGGTATCTCGCATATTCAATAAATAATAGTATCACGATTGTTACGGATTTAAAATAAATATCGCTTTATCGCCGGTCTACAGTTTCATTCGTTACGTACTTACATTCGTGTCTATAAGTATTTACAAGTCTAAGAAAATCTTATAAATCTAAGATTGTCAGGCTCGTAAGCTGCCTTACATGATCTCGCGATCTTATCGATCTATTACATTCAATAATAAAACCACGTTTGATCAAATAAAAGAAATACCACCGTTCGTTCGCGTTCGTGTTAAACGTACAAACAAATCCAGTCTGTATACGGGTATATAATCGATGAAACGAGTAATACTCGTTCTGGGAAGATGAGCAACGTATATTAGCGAATCGTTGCCATTCTGGAAATACATACGTCTAAAATAGTATAGACAGATGATAAATGTCGATGATATTGACCGACATCACACAGCCGATGTGTATAATCGTATCGTATTCGGTTACACTAATTGCAAGAAGTAGAAAATCTATGGGTTACAACGCTTGTTCCGATATTAATCCGATATTATGTAACGCTATTAAGAGTGGGCAATATACATACGCACCAAATGGTGCCACATACGCGCACCACTTATAGAACATTCAGAATTATAATTTTTAATTACACACTATATAATCTATATACATATACGTTATATGTACAAAAAATTGCACACAATCGCGCTTGGGTTACAAGTACGGTACGTAAATAATTGACACGCTGCGATGTAAAAAAAAGAAACGTCGCGTTTCGGTGCTCGCGATAAGCGAAATATCGACGTTCACGGTAATTTCTTTTCGCTTCGTATTCGCTTCGCTTCTGTTTTTTCTTCGTTGCCCCTTACCTTACGTCGTGTTCGTTACACGTGACTCTCCAGAGGTACTTTAAACACTTTAGAAGTCAAACTAGTATCCGGTAAAGACTGCGGACGAGCGTTAGTCACGTTAAAAACGACGTTGCTCGGGCCACGAAAACTGACCTCGATGAGGAAACTAGTATCGGTAAGACCGATACGACCAGTACTTAAATCCGGAGAACTTGTTCTCAATTGGCTTTTCTTCGGTCTATATTCGTTCCTCACCACTCTCTCAGCCTCGACTTGCAGTTTATTATCCAACCAATGTACTTTGTCGAAATCCTTGGTACCGCCCACAGTGTGCCTGCGCTTGATCGATCGTTCGGGCATACCATTTTTTCGTTTTAATTTCGTCGCACTATCTTTTCTAACGGATTGTCGTCTCTTGCTAATATTACACTCAGTTTTTTCAGTTTTTGTCAGCGACTCCGATCGCTTTAACTTACTGTTCGGAGAATCGGATCTCTCCGAATGCTTGTTCAAACTTTCAGAGCGTTTCAACTTGCCATTGGTCGGGGACGAGAGCCTCTCGACAGAATGTTTGTTCAAACTTTCAGACCTCTTCAACTTGGACGAGGTATTTTCAGATCTCTTATTTAAAGATTCAGATCTTTTCAGCCGCGATCTGACTTCGCAATTTGTCAGACTTTCAAATTTTTCGAGCTTGTTCGAGTAATTCGCCGAATCGACATCGTGTCGAAAATCTTTCACATCGTCGATCGCTTTACCACCATTTTGCGCTAACACCGATGTCTCCTTCTCGTGCCTACAGCATTCTTGCGGTTCGTTCGCAGCTAAACTTGCTTCGTAAACTGTCGTCGTTGCCGTGGTCGTTGTTTCCTTGCTCGATCGTAATTGCTCTTGTTTCGGTTCGACCCTTTTTCGTACGTTAGCGCTTCGATCGTTATCCGGCATATCGGTATTATCCGGTCGATCGACGCTGCTATTCTCTGTTACCGATGAATCCGTATCCTTTTCCGGAGCATCCTGCGCACGAGTAAAACAACCAATGGTATGAGTAAGTGAATGTACCTGCGCATATGTGCTATGGATGCTATACGATTACATTAAATTTTATTCAATTTCATTAATTCGCTTTGACTTGGAGTGTATACTTGCATTTTTTTGACGAACGTATTGATGCTTTTCGATAGATGTTTTATGGAGGCTCGGATCCCGATAGGTTTCAATCGAGCATGATTGAGGACAAGCTGTTTTGTGTTCTTCTTTCTCTTCTCGTAACCCTCCTCCTCCTCCTCCTCCTCCTCCTCGTTGATTTCGCAAGTTTTGCGAGTCTCGCGTTATCGCAGCGTCCTCGTCGCTGAGAGACAGATTCTCCGTAGCGGATCCACGAATCGTTTGATTCGACGAGTTTACCAGGGACTTCCATTTACGATCGAACGTGGTCGTCAAGCTGGTCAGCAAATCGCTACCTGCAATTCAATCGATTCGCTTTAATAGAAACACGTCCATCTTACCGATCACCGTGATACCTGTATATTAAATCGGAAGCGAACGGTTCAACGAGAAACACACACAAAGCATCGAACGATGGTCGTGATTGTCCTCGACCGCAAAATAAAATTATGGTCGTTCGCGTAACAGCAAACAACGAGCGTGATAACGAGCTTGAGCCGTTCGTTAGGAAGGTATTGTTATGTGGATGAAACAGCAACTACGAGTCACAATTTGCGTAAACTGCATTTCTATCGTCGTTCTTGCTACGCGGTATTACTGCCAGCAACTGATAACGATTGGTCAGTATCAAAAACTGTCGCATATCCGTTTAACCCTTCGCTACTCTCATCTTGATATTCTTAATCTTCAATTTCTGTTACCCCTCGGCATGTCGCGTCGAATACAATTAAACCACGATGATACCTCGATCGATTAGCATATCTTAATTGAAGCGAAGAGCAGACGCAACAAAAGTACGACACGTAGGGAAATATGGGGAAAGAACGAGAGGAAATGAAGGGAGAAAGGATGTAAAACAAAGGAGAAGGAAAGGAAAACACAAATAACGTTGAATATTATCATCTTGCCATCTTCGGTGTGTATAGAAATCAAAGAAACAAATGAAAAGGATATCGTGCAGCGATGAGAAAGCATCGAATAACAGAAAATGCCGTTTCTTTCTTCTCCCAGTAGCGACAATCTAGAACTTGGAAATATTAGGAAAAACAAAAAAAAAGAAAAAAAAAAAGAAAGGGAGCAATAATCGTAGTACGTATAGAGATTTTGATCGATAAGAAGTATCTTTATCGAAAGCAAAGGATAATAGACAGACAGCCAGACGGATAGACAAACAGCCAGCCATCGCGATAACCAACGGAGCGTTCGAATGACGGAGATGTCATGAGCGAAAGAGACAGAGATAAAGCGATAAAGATAAATAAAAGTCGGAGTAGGAGGACAGATGTTTCGTTAACGTGCGTTTAGCAGAAATAAAGAGTGTAAAGCCATTCGTGTGAGCGAGTCACAACCATAGTCGAGCAGTTTACGACTTGGTATTCCTATTGGCAGACGAAGTAATTTACCTCGAAGGAACCTGTTTATAGTCTTGGAAGACAATCCGGCCCCTGAGCCCGAAGACACCCCTCGCGGTGGTGACTGCTCGACGGGCTCGATAGGCTCCGAGAATTCGGAGGGCTCCGAGGCCGGTGATACTCCCGAGGAGGATGCGATGGGTGTCGATGATCGTTGCACAACATCGATGTCGGCTGCGTCTGACACTGACACTGGCCCTGGCACTCGCATTCGCCCTGGCATCGGCATCGACATTGGCATTGGCATTGGCATTGGCATTGGCATTGACATCGGCATTGATATTGGCATTGACATTGGTATTGACATCGGCATGGACATTGGCATTGACGATGGGCCCGGTGTCTTCGTGGCGGAACCAGAGGGGCTTGCGGTACCATGTAGGTGAGACGATATGTACCACCAGAAACCGGGATTTGCCGTTTGCCTAAGAGTGTTCAACGCATTCGCATCGTCATAATCGACACCCCATCGAGAACATGTACTAACAGCTTCTGGCAGTGACAAACGAGCAAACCATCGAACGAACACGAAAGCGAGGAGTCTGCCCCTGCCCCTCTTCCACACTTTTACACCCTCTCGGCTTCTTTCCTTCATCTTCCAATCGATTACAGATCGATCTACCTCTAATATACCTTCCTCCATAGAATCTATTTCCTCTTTACTTTTCTTTCATTTGACACCACCTTCTCGTTTCGCTGTTTTCTTCTCTACTCTTTCAGTTCGTATCGGACTATCGCGTATTCGCGTATTCGCGACTTTTCACTCGGCTTTACACGTCTCTTCTTTCGTATTTAATATTCCTGATTGAACTCGCGCAAACACGCACGCATGCACGCACGCACACACGCACAAACAAACAAACACACGTACACGCATACATTGTAAATAGGATTTTATCGTGTTCCAGAAAGACGAAAAAATAGAAAGGGAAATATAGAAAACTATAAAGATACTTTGTACATTTAAGATATTGCACGGTCACATCTAATTACAGATACTATAGTAGGTAATACACCGAGAGTTTAGGTGAGACTCGTTCGAAGAACGAGCAGGAGGCAGTTTCAACGCCAAGATCAAAAGCGAACAATTCAGCGAGCAAGCGATCAAGCTGCGGTACCCGACGAATAGTCCTGTTTCTTTTTTTTTTTTTTTTATTTTTGTTCTTTCGACATTGTCGTCTTTAGTACGTTACATGCAGATGCGAAGAAAAAGCTTTGAAGGTAAATAGCCGATCGCGTGTTTTAAAATCATCGAATCTGATTCGAGAAAAACAAAATATAAGTTTGATAATCACAGTGTGCACGTTGAAACTTATCTCAATAGCGCACAACCGATTAATCGATCAAGCTTAATCAACTTGACATTCGATATTCATAGAGATAGAGCTAGTTATACATATTAGCATGCACGAAACGAAAAAAATAAAAAACAATTTCGTAGCAAGGTGCTTTCGATCTACATAAAATGCAATGTGCCATCGTTGCCCGGTTGTATCGTCGGCTTTTCGCGAAAATATTATAATATTGAACAAGAGCTAGTAATGGAAAAAAGAAAGAGGGAAAGAAGAGAAACAACAACCTCGAAATGTCTGTAGAAAGATATAAAGTTAAAGAAAATAACCGTATGCATCTATCGTGCAATATCGGACGGTTACTCGTAAAGATCTGTTAAAGAGTAGAAAGAACAAATAAAGAGTACCTAGAAAGCTTTTTGTTAATGGTCAGAATCTTCTGAGTCCATTGTAGAAAACAAGATCCAGCTACACTCACCAAGAGCGTCGGAGAAGCAACGTTAGATAGAGAAAAATATAAAGAGAATAAATACATAGGTAGGATGAGAGTTAACGTTTCGTGATAATCGTCAGTGCCGGAACACTTGACAACATTGATATCGCGCACGTATCGCTCATTCGTTTCTTTCGACTAGTTCGTATTTCGATAATTGAGAATAATTAAGGAGGATCAACCAACAACAAAATATACACCCAGGAGATTCAAAGACAAGCTTCACACTATAGCTTTCAGTTTAGGTTTCAGTTTAGAAAAATAAAACAAGGATATGGACACAATACGAATATCACAGGAAAATAGTTGATATATCGATACTAACCATCGTCCGAGACATCACTGGAAAGGGGTTTCCGTTGTTGATTGGTCGGTGAGAGCGACGACTGAGAAATGTTGTGTGTTTCGTGCAGAGAATCCAAACTGCCATAACGAATTGGTGGTAGCGTCGTAGATTTTTCCAGTGACTGCTACAAATTTCAAGAACCCAGTAATAATGGTAAAATAACAGGTGTCTTGTTATATTCGCAAATATTTGTTCTTTCAATTGTAATCGAACTGCTTACCTCTGAATCGGTTTTCAATTTCTTTATAATAGTGTTCGAGACGTTCTCCGAGGGCAGAATCGTAGCAGGTTCGTCTGCGAGTTGCGACACTCGTCTAACGGGCGTGGGTTGTTGCTGCACAGCTATCGATAAAGACGGCATTCGAGCAGTCGATCGGGAACCGATATCGAGGAAAGATTTATCGGCAAGCCTGTCGTTAAAACTAGAAAGTCTTGTCGTGGATGAAAGATAAGTAGTAGGTGTTGTCACGGTTGTGTCTACTATACTGTCGAGCAGATCGTCGTTTTCCATTTCACGTTTAGCCAATTGCCATTCCATCTCGATTCTTCGTCTCTCTTCTTCTCTCCTTTCAGCTTCGCGTCTTTGTCGATTCCGATCCCTCTGTAACATTGCCTTTGTTTCCTGTTCAAATCTTCGTATACGTTCTTGAGTAGACGCGCTCAATCCAGCATACGTTCTTATCGTAACCTCGTCATTGCTTTGTTTGGTGTCGTTCGAAGCGCTGGAAAGCGTCGAACTTGCATCGAAGCAGCTCAGGCCAGTCTCGCTAGAGAGTCGGGAAGACTCTGAAGCCGACGAGACGGCCGAGCGATGAGTCGGTTGAATTGATGGAACCGACTCTACCATACGATTTAAATATCTGTTCGATTTCTCCGAAGAAACATCATCGTGACTGTTTAACGTGCAATCACGGTTATTAATTGTGCAATCAGCTATGACATCGGAACCACCGATACTTGAGCTAGTAATGGCAGCCTGATCAAGCGTCGGTGACCGGTCGCAACGATCGATGGAACGATTCGACTGACTCTGACTTTCGTGCATTAAAACGATCTCACTGACCGAACATTGCCTCTCGTTCAATGCCATACTTCGCCGATTTTGAAGGTTTTCTGCTTCTTGTTTCATCCTCAGCTAAATATGAAACAAACGCGATATTGCAACAGTTAGAATGCGTTAATATGCGTTAGTCTACGTAAGTGTACGTTAACGTAAATCGTAGCAAATCGTAACAAATCGTCACCATTTCGTTGTGGAAATTAATTAAATCAAATATAAGTACGTGTACAGTCAAACATTTATATCTCTCACATAAAACCAAACCTTATCGACTTCGTGAGTTTCGTTATCCGTCTCGTCTTGACACTTCCTTCTTCTTTGTATTTTTCGATTAGCAGCGGATATAATAGATGATACAATGTCCTTAGCAGATGCCATTTCGCGTCCTATTTCGTTCATACAAAATTTAAAACGACATTAAAGTATAGAAATATGAAAAATGTATCGTTGCAACGCAGAATTAAATATATCGAAGAATAACAATCAAAAGTGGACCATTTATAAATCGTACCTTCGACTTTCTGAATGTTGTTCAACAAGAGATTATGATTATTACTCGACGTTGTAGTCTCGATCTCGCTAGTGTCAGCTGGAAGACTGAGATTCACGCTCAGTCGACTTAAATCGTCCAAATCATCATCCGAAAAGAACCAATCGACCTATAACCAGGTGTTTAATCATCAATATTCCAGTCAAAAAGTGCTTCTCTTTCGTCGTTTCATCCTTGTTTATATGAACAGAACTAAAACTATCATAGATTAGGTACATACGTTGTTTAATAAGCTTTCAACAATTCGACACTGATGCGACATATCAGTAACCATAGTAACCATATTGTCTCTGGAACCACTGGCTCTAACTAACGTAGGACCAAACACAATGGCCAAATTCTTTGCCTCCATCTTATTAACCTCGCTATGTTCGACTATTCTTTTCAAATGAAACATCAAATACTTGAGAGTTTCAAAGTGATGTTCCGGAAGATCCCTGAGCAACTTCCTTATCGTTGTCATTCTTCTTTGAGGATCCTCGACTTTATCGGCATCGATAAACATAGGGTATAATTCTGCGGTGAGTAGTGAATCTGGGAGCTGTCGAAAGAACGACTTCAGAAGAGAAGATATTACGTTTACATCGCTCCATCTAGGATCCTAGAAGCAGCAAGATAAACCGAATGATCAGTAATGTAATAATAGAATAATCGTTCTGCATGACGATGTAATATTTTTACCTGAAGATTGATATTTTCGAATCCTTTGTTCACGCTGTCAGTTAAATGTGAAATAGCGGCAGTGTTACCGGGTACTCTATAAATACCGACCACTTCGAGACCCCTCGCTTCGACGATGCTCGTGCACATTTCAACGATCAATGGCACGTATTCCGAGAAAGATGACTATTCGAGAACGAAAAAATTTAGTTTAGTCAATTAGAATATGAGTTTAGTAAGAAAGTTTGTCGTTAACCGAAGAAAATACGAGTAATAAAATAATAGAGAGAGATTAAAGCAATTACCGGTGGGCAAAGTTCAAGCGGTACTTTGAAGGTAGCACCCTCTGGTGGTAATTGCGTTGTTGGTGAAGAAGGAGATCCCGTTTGTCCATGCATTCTCCGCAATTGTTTTGCGACTCTACCCTTCCATGTCTTGGTCTTTGGAGAAACCAAACTATCGATCGTTTGACTCGGTTTTCGAGTTTTGTTTATCGGTGATTGTCCAGTCGGAGATCTGTTCCTAAACGAAGTTAATTTCTTGATGCCTTTATGTCCTGGAAGGGGGCTTAATCGCTGACCACCACTACTACTAGCAGTCGACATTGTCATTGGACTAGCATTCGTGGTTGTTTGACACGTTGAAGAACTGCTGGTGGGACCTGGAGTTTGCGGGACAGCTTGTTGCTTCAAAGTACTATTATGAGCAATTTCCTAAAATACAAAACAAAACAAAACTAACGCTTGAGTGACTTGTTACACAGGTTACAGTTTAATAAATGAGGATTACAGGTTGTAACATCTTAACTTACGGACGGTTTTTCAGCAGCAGCATGTTCATGTAGAGCTCGTAGCCAAAGCGCCATAGACGCTGCGTCTTCGGTCTGTAGCAAAACTTCTGCGTTCGGATTTGCTAACCGTAATACGTGTTTACGTTTCGTATAATCCTCCGCGATATCTACAAGAGAACATCTCACATCTACGCTTTGAGCTACATTTTCGCCGTCGCAGGATAACGAAGGACTCTAAAAAAAATCAAAAACAAATGTATACATATATTACATTTATATAAAAATTTATATCAGAGAGAAAAGTAAAGCCAAAAGTCTATCCCAAGCGGATAGGCAAGGACTGTATATAGTAAATAATAATAATATACAAATTTTATAGATCGTAATCTTAAATTTGATCAACTTGAAAATACATATTGCTTTTTGAATACCTGATTTTGACGATCCTTATAAAAGAAGAGAATCGGTCCGCGAAGAACACCCCATAGCTGTTTCCATGATCGATCGGAAGATCGCTGAAATTTAATAAAACGTAAGAAACGACATGATTAAATGCATCTGGTTACATAGATCACAATCAGTGAACCTGTATATACATAATATGTATATCATTACCTTGCCATCAAGTACAGTAAATTTGACATGTAAAGGTCCCTCTCGTTCCACTTGTCCGATGTCTTTTATAATGCCAGTCGCTGCTTCCCGGCCAGTACAAATAGAATTGCCGCTGAAAAAGTTCAGTGTACTTTCTTTAATACGATAACTATTGTCATACATTTGTCTAATTGATCAAGAAATTTCGTGATCAATTCTTTTTCCATATTAATCGTACACGATAAGACTAGCGAAAAGAGCGAAAAGAGCGAAAGGGACGATAACAATGAAACGAGCAAAAGGAGCGAATGCATTTGGACAATTCGGCGACGCGATTCTCTTTTCCTTCATCTTTCGTTACCAACACTATCGATCATAGAATTCTATTTCCAACCAACAATATGTACCAGCTACAAACACAAATACAGCGAAGGTATAGGATGAAATTAATACGCGTTTCTACAAACACGAATGATTAGTGATTAGTGATTACTGTTGTTAGAAACGAAGCAGTTAAATCGAGCGATAAGTGTATTAATATGTTGCGCTCAATCGCAACCGGTAACGAGGAAATATACCATGTATTTAGGACACGTTTATAACGAAAACGCGGTAAAAGACAAGACGGTTGCGAAAACAGAATACACCATCTTTGTAATTTTCTCAACATGTACAGTGCAGAATTGAAAAGAAAACGAGCGGAAAGAATGCGGACATCCGATTGATCGTAATACGTTAGGTCCACCTTAATCTCATACACATGCGACGTATTACTCTAAAATTTGTATTGTCTAATGAGGGAAATTAGCAGACTATCCCTCTTGCCCTTGTGCCATCCCGATAGTCTTCTTTCCAGTTCTGCATAGTACTATCCTCACCGATTAATATTTTTGTTTAAACTCGTCGATTGAGTCACTTCCTCGAAGATGCGACGCAGCGATGCTATATCGTTTGGAAGTAGCGGTAGCCGCCATCTCTTATGAATGCTGAAAATATGGACGGAGGCAGAACTTGATGTACACTCGCGAATGATCAACTACGATATACTACGACAGGCAAGTGATCCACACCCCAAACATCATAGAAAGACGCTATACCCCGTACACGACAGAGAGAAGGAAAAAGAAACATAGGTGGATAGACCTAAAGAAAAAAGCTTCTATGTATGGTGGCAGCGATCTCCTCAACTTACCTTCTAGAAGTATGGGTAATAGGCTCGGAGTCGCTTAGTTCCAAATCACTGTCGACATGAATTCGTTCGCCCCAAGTTGCTTTCAAGTAGGACACCCTTCTTGTGGCACGATCTTCGTCTGCTAAAGAAAACAAACGAAGACAAATTTCTTTGGTGAGCAGGTTGATTCGTTAAACTTATCGATACTTGATACTTATACAAATATAAACATAGATACAAATACATACCAATCTGCGTATTCTTTTGCCGCCTGAATACAACTTCGTTATTGTGCATATCATTATCCGATGGCAATACACCTTTGAATCAGCCAAAATCATTAATTAATTATACCTCTTTTAATCGATTATTTCGAATTAAGATGATGTAACTTCGTCGAATTTACGAAAGGAAAAGAAAATAAAATAACACGAAAAAAACTAACCAGATTCGGCTTTGATGATTTGCGCGTAACCATCCTGTTGTTGTCTTCTAGACCCTTTCTCGACAATTTTCTCCTTTCCATCGCATATATTAGTTGCATCAACGTAAACGCTATTGTCATTTCCGTTCGTATCTCGCTTTCGTTCGGTATCGTCCTGTCGTTGAAACCAGTGAAGTCTAACGGTATTTAACAAATTGCTCGTACTAGTAGATTCCCATGATTCAGCGCTGTTGCTACGAATCCTCGGCCGTACTGTTTCCCCGTCTGTGATTCTCGTATTGGGTGTCTCTATATAAATCATGCGAAAATAACAAAACACTAGAGTACTTTTGAAATCGAACCAATGTCTCAAGTTATTAGTAAGTTTTTAATATCATGGCGTCGAACGTACAAAAACGTGTATGTATGCCTACGAAACAAGTAAACCTCGTGCTTGGCCAGAGCAATGTAGTAGCACAACATTAAAAGCTGTGCGACGGACACTGGAACGGTACAAAAACAATAGAGAGAGAGATAGAGGGAGAGAGAGAGAGAGGAAGGAAGGATGTGCGTATGTATGGAAGTAAGACTGATAAAAGGGCGGAGAAGGATTAAAGAGATGGGTGAATCAGTAAATTAGTGAATAAGTGAGAAAAGAGAAATACACCGGCACAAACACAACATTTAACTAAATCGACTCTCTCTTCTACCTTCTAACGTGTTATAGTTGCCCGGCGGTTCACAGTGGATGTGTTTGCTGCCTACAGGTATTATTCTGTTGCCTTTTAATCCGCTACCTAGATATTCACAGTAGTATATTAAGAATGTACAATAATCAAAGAATCAGGTCATTTTATTCGTAATCCCACGATAAACGTATCTTTCGATTAGCAAAACAGAAAGAAGGAAGAAACAAATGCGAAAACTTACCACTATCCAACGATTTGGTTTCCCTGGTTGGCACAGGTGGTATTCTTCTCGGTTCTTGAGCTTCGGCTTTCGATTCAAATTCCCTTCTTCTAACGGCAACGTTCGGCACGCTATGCTTAGTCGATAATCTCGACAGCTCGCTTTTGTAGAGGCTGATTCGATCACCAGTCGGTTCATCGTCGTCGCTTAATAATCGCCCTGACTCGAACTGTTTCGCTCGCTTCGATACGATTTGAAGTCCTTGCGGTAGTATCGGAAATTTATCGTTTACTTTCTTTTCAGGTCCAGGAGACGAAGGCAGAGAAGAAGTACCATTTTTCGTATCTATCGATTGCCGTTCACCGGGTAAAGTGCCAGCGCTTGCGATATTTTCGTGTATTCTCGTCAGGGTTCCAACAAAAATGTTCGATTTAGCGATGTTTCGTTGCAATTGTTGCTGATGTTTATCGATGATTCCTACGCTGTCGTCGATCAGCTGTCGAGGTGAATCTTGATCTTGACACAGCGGTGTCGGCATCGAGCTTCGCGCGGGACAAACCCAAGACTGTCTTGTTCTTGGCGACAAGCTGGGAATCATACTGACTGATCTGCGTTGCCTGTGTCCACTTCTCTCCGGAGAACGAAGACGCGGTCGTTGATTGGTTTCAGGATTATGAGCAGTTTCACCGAAATATCTTTGCAAGATATCGTCCTCTTTGGAGACCACGAGAAGTCGTAGCCAGGGGCCCGCCTGCTGGATACGTTGAACTACTTTCGCGTATTGCTCACCGCGCGTTGGTCTTCCGTCGACGGAAACGACCCTGTCCCCTGTACGTAATCCTGCTTCGGCTGCTGGCGAATTCCCACGTACCTGTTTCACGAATATCGTATCCATCGGCTCGTCTATCCTCGTTCGTTCGTGTCCTGGTAGCATCTAATGGAAATTCATTTTCTATGAAAGGCGAGAACCTGTCGAATCGAGTGACAATTTTAAACGAATACTCACGCAACAGGACTCCGGTGGGTAAACGATAAAATGACGGAGGGTAAAGCCAAAACCATTTTCTCCGCGACGCAACAATAACGTTCTTGGACCTCTGGGTGGCGAATCGTATCGTTGAACGCCTCCCGTTGTTGCTATCGCACTAGCGATTGTTCCGACACCACCACCTGATCCTGTTGGAAGCGTCGATACTGGAGGCGGTGACGAACCGTGTTCTATCTAAAAGAAATTCTATTCTTTCTCTTCTTTCTTCAACCTTGAACTTGAGACGAATCCTGTCCGCACATATAGGCATATATGCCATTTTTAACGATTTTACTTTAGTTTGTTTCCAAGATATTGAAACGATCGAACGCTACGATCCCCTTTTCAACCCCCGCTGCTTGCTCTTTCTCCCCCTTTATAGACGTGTGTTCCGGTATCGGTGGATAACAAGAAAGAAAAGAGAAGAAAGGTGCAGAAAAATACAAAAGGCGGGAGAAATGAACAGCAAAAGAGGAATATCGCGTCTTACCGATCAACTGGTGCAATTATAAGAACAAGGCATTAGCGTTGATGTTGCTTGCGACAAAACCTTTTTTTTTTTTTATTATTATAAGTAACAACGACGAACAATGCGAGAGCAAGGCATAATCGAAAGAAAAAGGAAGAATCGGCGAAGCAAAAAAAGGAAAAAGAAATAGAAACGCGTATCGAAAAGAAAAACACGGTAGAAAGTAAGGACAGGCGTAAGGAGTTGCTAATTTAAAAACATTAAGACATGTTAAATGGCAGGAAAAGTTAATGAGCGTGAAAGCATGAAGTAAAAGATGTCGATGGTGAAGAAGCGCTTGGAAAAGCGCTCGGTGACTCGATCCTTTCAATTTCTTCCCTTCCCACCCTCGCGCTATGTCTGGAAAGTGCACGTTTCCCAGCTTCGCTCACTAAAATAAACCGAATCGAAGTTTGGCACGATCGTTTGGTATTACGTACCGTGTGCGCCTGCCTAACCAACCGTTGGGAATTATTTCGGTCCTCAGCCATTGTGCCGTTTCCTGAAAACAACCGATAATTTAGCGTCATTGTACATTCGTATTACCAAAGTATCTTAAGTTGGCAAAGTGAAAAACATTGGGAATACTATTTGCCACAAGTAATCGAGAATTCAATCGTATTCGATTCTACGTCGTAATATTTATAGAACAAGTGCTTTTCGACGATTTCGCCGCATATTTACAATGTACGAAAGTTGTCTTATCAGTCGTATGCTTTTCGTTCCTAAAGTGTACTATACATATTGGAATTAACGTACACACGTATATGTACATACCTCTACGTATATACGCGCGCGCACATAGCACGGCTGAGCAGCGAGCCATTCTACTTTCTCTGTAACGCGACATACTTTCTTGATATAATTTACTCAGGTCGGAATAATAATTCCGAAAAAAAAAAAAAAAAAAGAAAGAAAGAAAGAAATATCTTTCGTTGTCCCGCTTGATTTACTTATCCTGCATGACACGAGAAAAAGGAAAACTCGTTCGAATAATTCGTTACGTCGATTTAACTCGATTATCTTGTAATTCTATAGCACAGCGAGGTTAACTACAAAATGTAATACACATAAAACTTTAAAGACAAAAATAACGGTGTTTATATAACATAAAATAACAGATTTTTCGATCTCAGCAGGAGTTAAAATAACAAATCGTATAACCTATTTTACATATGTAGAACGATCAAACACGTCCAATGTTTTTAAACGGCTTGATTTTCTCTTTATCCTACCACTGAACCTTATCGTATTTTAGAACGCCGCAGATATCATCGTTTCGTCGGCCATCGAGATTAACCGAAAACATCGCATAGTTTTACGTATAGAAGATAGAAATTTGCTCATTGCGGTAGCCAATATGAAAGATTCTGCTGTCCTCTTCTGTTTTTCTATTCATATTGGATACGTGTTTTTTGCGCGTTCAGAATACATTTCTCTCGCTAGCGTTTACATCTACATTAAATTATAGTATAGGGTAAACGTTCTTTTTCCTTTTAATCTTGTCCTTTCGAATAGAATCGACTATGAGTGTACGAATTATTTGCTCATTTTTTGAATTATGCCGGCCGATTCGCAGCCCCGATAAACGAACGAAACGGTTCGACATTGTTTAATATTTACGATCGCGATTATTATGATAAGCGTACGATAAGAAACTAAGAATACATTCGGCTGTTTTCTCTGAAGTTACGTTATTTTGCTGTATTAACGAAAACATATATATACAGTACACGGTTATCCTAATTCTTCAACAAAGTTTACATAGTACTGGTTCAATAAGTTTTTCAAACAACTATAAAGTGTTTCCTTAAAGAGTACCCAACTTCGTTTGAATTTCTATCCGTCTTTTAAGAAACGAACACAATTTCCGTGAATATGACACAAATGCCAATCAACTTTTTTAGGCGACCGTATAAAATATAAAATGATGGATAAATGAAGTAGCGTATATTATTGAAAGCAACGCATGATATTGCATATGTTTGAAAAATAAAACTGAAGGAAAGCAGGAAAGCAGAAAAGGAGAGGTGTACGGTGTACCTGAGTGTGGCGTACACGCGCGAGCGCACGAAAGAGTGAGAAAGAGAGAGAGAGAGAGGAGAGGGAGAAAGGGAAAGAGAGAGAAAGAGAGAGAAATGTAGCTACTACTAATACCTACATAGTACATCAAGTACACACCTTAAGTAGGAAGTGTCGTGCATCGAGTGTTCGCTGCGCCCTTGCCGTTACTCCCTCGTTTTCCCTGATACAGGGATAAATCAATTAGGGATATCCCTTTGACTTTTTTCTTCTCTCTTAAAAAGTCCATCCACACCAACTATACGCGGACGAATCGAAAAAAGAGACTTCGGTCAATGTGCTTCTACGAAGATGCTCGCCATAAAAGATGTGTCGGCGGCAGACGATCTTCGTTTTCCAAGACATAATCTTCTTTGTGATAAACGTTTTGTCACAATTACCTTTTATATCAATGTATTTTCAAACGGACACATGGTCGTAAACAGACAATATACGTATACGTACAGCAGATACATAATTATAAATGAGCGATACACGTATCCGTATGATCACTTTAGGATAACAATTACCGATCTTCTTCTCTTATTTTATATTTCGGAATAAACAGTCGACCGTCTTCCATAAATGCACCTCATGTCAATCGAATCGACGCTTCGATTCACTCGTTTGCTATAAATTAATCGAACGAATCTGTACAAACCATATCCGCTAATCTTATTTTCAATTCTCGTTAAATGCAATGATATATCGAATTACTTTAACATATTTCTAGGGCCTTGGTACGAAAGTAATAACGTCCACGACACAGTACGATACTACACGGCACGGCACAGTAATATGGCGACCTAAGAGAATCGAGCACAGTGACGATAGTAAAGTTCGCAAAGGTAGACGTCATTGGAAATTGAGAAAAAGTAAGCTCAAGAATATACTTTGCGATTTCTTGCACAATTTGCAAGTAATTTAATTTCGAGCCATTGTGAAAAAAATGTCACGAAACACTACTTTTGTGCCCGCCATTATTCTAACCGTCTTCCTCTACTTTTAACATTTTCTTTCTTTCATATTCTTTCCTTTTCTTTCCACCGTGAGCCATCCTCACTGCCCCACTAGTACGTAATACCGCTCACTCAGCGTTAGTTAACTCCCTTCTCTATCGTGCAATCCTCGTTTATCTCCTTATTTTTTTAACGTATACGTCCACGATCTCTGCGAACGACATCTATACGTTAAAGGTATTTGTACAGTGCTATACCGATAGTTAATAAAGATGTTGCCTATAACACTGTTCAACAAAAAGATATTTATTTTCTATTCTGCAATATCCACTGGGTTATCCTTATAGAGTTGCTCGCCCTAAACACAAATCTGGAAGCATTGCTCTATCATCGTCAATTTTCAAAAGACACGAACTTCTGTATAAAATAAAAACATACAATTTTGAGCGAAAGTAAAGTACAGTTACGTAAAATTTAGAAATGTTACAAGTTTTAAATTAGTTTTAGAATGTTTTGAATGTTTCAAATTAATTTTAGTTTTGAATGATTGTAAATGAACATCAAACTTTTAAAAACGCCAGAGTGCGTAGTATTTACGTATTGTTATCACACTTTTATGATTTTGCTCCATAGTATTGGATTCTATAGATATGTCTAAAAAAGAACGGTGCTCATCTCTGCCTGATTTACAAGAACAAGAAATTTATCGTCTTCCATGTTCATTTTCCACGAGTCAAGTTTTTATTAACGAGATCTATGTATGATAAGTAATCATCGTGAAATGTACGACCATAGACAAAATAGAGAATAGACCTAATATGTAATGTATTTTAGTATCCCATATTTTGGGAAGGTAACATGATCCTTTTATCATTTTCAAGACACATTATTAAAGATGCGACTATAATAGACGTGGCAGTAAAAATGCGGAACTGTAAAAAAATTTCACGAGACGACACAGAGATGAGAGAGGTGTAAGAGGTACTGTACTGTTCTCTATCGCTACCGTTACACGCGTTGATACATTGTTTTATTTGTTATGTGACACGTTCGGCCAATACACGTGCTTAACTTTGTGACTGTGTAAAGTTTGTAAAAAAAACCAATCAGGTGTGCAGTCCTTCCAGGAGACTTCTTCCCAGTTTCCTTCTATACCTATCTTATATACTCGGATTTTTTTGAGGTCGGTATTTCAGAACATGAGACACAAAGTCCCATATAATGTCAAGTCTATCTTATATTTAGCTAATGGTTAATGATACCCATCATTCAAGTTAACCTCTCATATCGTAAAAGTATAGGTTAAGTTGATTAAGTCCGCTAGGAAAATTGAGTTATGCATTTTTCAAAAGAAATTCGAACATTTGAATTATGTCAGAACTTTCCTAGAGTATCTAATACAATGAGAAATCTTTGTGAATGTGCCTAGTGGTTCAGAATTGTCATCACTGTTTTTCTCGTTATGCGTGATTGTATCTAAAGAATTATTTTCTTTACGAGTCGTATACCATTTTGAAATAGAGAAAAAATGTTGACGCGACACAGTGTAGTTACAGAATCACCTTCACATGTCGATACAATACCTATAAATCTCGTTGCTACTGAGGATGGCCGAACGCTTTTAGCAGTAACTGGTAAGAGTCTGTGACAATAAAATTGGAAATGTTCGCAACAAACACTTATAGCAATTCATTGTAAACTTTGCAGAACATAAAGACGGTATGTTGGAAATTGTTGCAACTCCAGTTATGCTTGTTGGACAAAGTGAAGCAGCATCGCCGCTAGTAGATGTAAAAAATTTTAATGGAAATCTAATATTACATTCGGTACATTGTTATCTTATGCTTCGTTATTTATCTTACAGAAGAAGCTTTTATTTTTCAGTTGTTTGCTATTTCAGCCTGTTTTTCAAATAAGCGTTGAAAATATTGTCAATGAGTCAGAACTTCAGCAATCAACACAAAATTTTGAGACTGAGCCTAATAGCATTGATCAAATACCATCATGCAGAGAATTAACATGCAAGGAAACAGTTACGCAAGAATATCAGTCTCTTTCTTCGAATGATTCAGTAGCTAGCGAAAAGGATGGAAAAATTTGTAAACAGAAGCCAATTAATACATCTGTGAAAAAAAATAGCCCTGGAAGGCCCAAGAAAAACAAAGCAATTTCTTTGCAAGTAATTCAAGTAATTTTGAAATTGCTTACATTTTATTTTCCCATATGCGATTACAAATAAATTATATGTACAATTAATAATCCATTACATACGATGTATTTGATCTTTCAATCATTATATGGTATAAAGGTAACAGAGAACAAATCTTTTTTGCATTAGGACACAGATAGTTTAATATGCGATATTTGCCATCAAGAATTTGGTAAACAAACATTATATCGGAAACATATGGAAAATCATGCAGAAGAAAAACCACATCGATGTCCAAAATGTTCTGCATCGTTCAACGTGCCGGTAGTAATAATTCTATTCCTCTTCGTTCAATGTTTCATTTGATACTTTCAACATTAACATATTATATAATGGAATGTATACTCTAGATAGAAATTTTGTTGTTATTTTATATTAATGTTGCAGACAAATTTTACACTTCACATGGCAACGCATAATACAGGTGAACCGAAATGTCCAGAATGTGGGAAAAAATTTGCAAGAATGGCTAGCTTAAAGTCTCATATGTTGTTACATGAAAAAGAAGAAAACTTATTCTGTACAGAATGCGAAGATGCTTTCTCGACAAAGGTCAGTATTAATATTTGTCGGAGATGAAAGGACATCGGAGCCTTCCCTTTGGAACTTCGAGAAAATCCCTTAACACCGTAATCTAGATTCTATCATAGGCGTAATTAAATAATTGTCGTCTTTCGATCCGATTGTATTTGTTCGAGATTTGTGATAATGAGTTTGGGCTCGAGGCGACAGCCAGTCGCCAAACGTAGCCGCGGTCACGGGATGAACGCTTTGTCTAACAAAGATATGGAGTAATTCTATAGCTCTCCTTAAAAGAAATATTTGTGGCGGCACGCGACAGCAAACATTCCGACGGCTTCTGTCCCGTGGCTCGCCACACGCAGATCCTATTCTTCGAGTAAGATGATTGTCGATGCGTCTCCGCAGTACACGTTCAGCTAGCCTGAGGGCCCGTTATAAATCTTAAGATTTAGCTAACTAAAGTCCTTCAAACAAACAGTCTGTGTCCCAACTACGAGAAGATAGAGGAGACCTTTTTTTTCAACGAACGACGTCTCCCACTAGCAACTTTCCCTCGAGGGCGGCTAGCATCTTTTTCTAACCACCGATGTGGAGATTGACCAATTAGCAGCAGCGCCAATTTCCCTTACTTTCTGAACGAAGGCTATCCTCGACGAATCCGATGATCTCGTGTCCTTAGACACACCCCAATATAGTTTTTCTCTGTGGCATCATCGGGACGGAAATTCATTCTCTTGCGATCTCGTCGACGAAGAGAGTAACCCCTTACGATCAGTGAATATTACACGTCTGACTTAGAATTTGTAAGCACGTTCATCTATCATCCCGTCGACCGCGGATTCGTTATTGAACCTAGGATCATTGTCATTAGTTTCTCGAGTATCTAATTACCACGGTTACTTATCCGGTTCTATGATAATCGTATTTGCACTAGTCAATGTCTTCTCTATTGCATAACGATAACGTGTAATCCAAACGAAGATTCGTTTCACGCGCCTAACCCTAATTCTAATGTAAACCCGACATATTAATAAACATTTTAATTGCTAATTGATTTATTCACAGTATAATCTTGTCTTAATTCAATAAAGATAAGAAAATAAAAATGAAAATAGTTATTCTTTCGAAAATCAATGGCAAATTAAAAATTATTGACGATATACTTTAATCTTGAACATTATAGACTCAATTAGATGCACATTTAAAGCTACATGGGGAAAAGTGGACGATTGAAGAAGTACGAAAATGTAAATTATGTAATAAACAGTTCAGTCAACCCGCCTTATATAGACTTCATATTCGTGAGCACTATAGGGTAAGATGCTACCAGTGTCAAATGTATTCCAAGTGACGATTCCCAGAGGATTCTGGCGAGGTTGATATAATTTGTACCACTATTTCGTCTTTAGTTGCAGACAAAAGTAGTAAAACAAACGAAAAGAGGGACAAAACACAAAACAATGTATAAGTGTACCATATGTTTGAAGTCTTTTCAAAAGCCAAGTCAATTGATGCGGCATATTAGAGTGCATACTGGTGAAAAACCTTTCAAAGTAACCTAATTTTCACTTTGTGTAATTGTATTTTTTGGATGATAAATGATCTAAATTTTGTTTAATTTCAAAGTGTACAGACTGCGGTCGTGCATTCACGCAAAAGAGTTCGCTGCAAATTCATACGTGGCAACACAATGGTATTCGACCTCATGCTTGTGAGTTTTGCAATGCCAAGTTTAGTCAGAAAGGTAATTTTTTACAATAACTGTTTACGATTGAATTTATTGCTATTTATTTATTCTTTAAGTCACTCTTACTTCTATTTATACATAAATATGAATACTTCCAGGTAATTTGAATGCTCATATAATGAGAGTTCACAATGTCCCAGAGGGAGAACCTATATACGGATGTAATTATTGTTCATGCGTGTTTAAAAAACTCGGCAGTTTGAATGGTCACATGAAACGTATGCATACCGATGTAAACGAGGTAATTTATGACCAAAATTATTACTTGACATGTCTCTCAGTTCATTTGTTATTAATGCTACAATGCATTGAAATCATTAGATCGATGTGCAATGACATTTTTAGGAGAATAGCATTAATGACAATACTCATTCGAGTAATACCATGGAGTCTGATATACGTTCAACAGTTGATAGTGTTATAACACAACTGGCATCTTTAGAATCCGACATTCATCAGACTACAGAATCGTCAAATTTCGAACCGCGTTTATTATCGGAAAACGTAACGAAAAAGGATATTTTACAACAAGCATTGAAAAACAGTGGTCTTCCTAGTAAAAATAAAATTGCTTCTGAAGGTACGCATTACACTCGATAAACTACAAGATTATGGCATAATTATTTTTAATAATTAATTATGTTTTGTTTATTAACGGTATATCAGAGATAAAGAAGTTTGGAGCTCGTGTTAATTTTGTAACATTATTGGATCGAGCGCCTGATGGTGATACGAGGTAATCCGTTTTATATGTACCTAAAAGCATAAAAAAATTTATCGTTAAAAGCAAGTGTATTGCAAAAAGCAAATAGTTGATATAAATCGTTTTTCCTTCTTGCTATTCCTTTAGAAAATATTTGACAATAAAACAACGATGCGTAGGAAACGTGAGATGGTACGCGTGTACATTTTGTCACAAAGAATTCAAAAAACCATCAGATTTGATACGCCATTTGCGTGTTCATACGCAAGAAAAGCCTTTTAAGGTACTTATATGTGCACATTAAAACATTTTTTACATATCTTGAAGAGATCTTTTTTTACTTACTTTATCTTAGATTTTTTTTTTAACATTTATACTTATTTGTATCTTTAGTGCACCCACTGTTATCGTTCGTTCGCTTTGAAATCTACTATGATAGCACACGAACGTACGCATTCAAGTGTTAAACGTTACGCTTGTGGTTCCTGCGAGAAAGCATTCGTGTGCCATAGTAGTTTAATTGCACATACTAGGTAAGTGACTGTTACATTTTTTCTTATAATAGAATCGGATGACATGCAAATAAGCCTTTTATAATAGATTGCATGCAAAGTCCGAAAATTGTTCAAATAAAACCACTGACAATGATAAGGATCCCGACACATATGCAGTAATTGATGCTGACATTTATTCCACTGATCAATCGAAAAATCAAATAAAGGGTAAATTAAAATTATCACCGGAAGCAGAAAGCTTGGTTCCTCAAGTTATCTTGCAAGAACCGTTGGTAATTAGTGATACAGGAAATAAAATTTCCGTGGTATCTTCGGGAAAGGAAAAACGTGCTTATGATACATCTACTGATCATGCCAGACCCCACAAATGTTGGATTTGTCAGGCGGCATTTAGAAAGATCAGTCACTTGAAGCAACATCATCGCCGCCACACTGGAGAACGTCCATATAAATGCACAAAATGCGATAGGTACATGCGCAAATTTTTTTTTCGATTTATTATCTCTCCTCTTTCTTCCTTTAAAACATACATCTAATAAATTTCTTGTTTCTCCTTTCTTTTTGTGCACATAAATTGTTAACAAGAGTATTATTCAACCAGTAATAAATCGTTTTAAATTATTTCAGGAGATTTACATCGAATAGTGTTCTAAAATCGCATTTGCATACTCACGAAGATTCGAGACCATACGGTTGTTCTCTTTGTAATGCGAAATTTTCTACACAAAGCAGCATGAAAAGACACTTGGTTACTCACAGTAATAAAAGACCGTTCATGTGCCCTTATTGTCACAAGACTTTCAAAACTTACGTCAATTGTCGGAAACACATGAAAATACATAAGCATGAACTGGCACAACGGGTATAGTATCTATTACAGAAGAAAAGAAAACAAAAATTGGATTCGTCATTAACCATGAAACATTATGTTTTTCTCTGAATTCGTAGCAATTGGAACAACAGAAAATCAGAATACAAGAACAAGCTTCAGACAAGTCAAATATGAAGGAAAGTTCTAAACAAGAAGCGGCTCTTGAATCGTCTTCCTCCTCTTCTGCCTCTATCACTACAATTAATTCCACTATTACCAGCAACATCTCCGTCACTACCACTGCCACTACCAGTACCACCCCTACCACCGTCACAACTTCCTCTTCTACGTTTTCAGATAATCTTGCACTTTCTCGTCTTGGATCGGTTGAATTATCATTTCAATCACAGCTCGGATCAGAGCTTTCACAAGCTTTTCCCGAGTTTCAAAATATAACTGAAGGAAAGGAAAAAATAAGACCAGTTTTAGCAACAAATTGCGATACTACAACGTTTATTAATCGTATGTTTCAAATTCGTATGTGTGTTATACGTATCAGGAAATCATATTTTTTTATTTTGTATAAGCTTGTTAATCTTGTATGCACTTTTCTCTTCTTTTGTTCTTTTGTTTTTAGAAAATGTAGCGGGAATAGCTGTAACAAATCTTGAAAATTCACCAATATTACAAGCTGATGAAGCTGGTTCAGTCACGTTGCCCGTTTACTCTGGCGATCAGACACTTACACCGGTATTGTATATCATAGTACCAAGTTGTCAGTAAATAAAGTAAAAGGTGTTCGTTGTAATTACTCTTCGGCATTAAAATCCGTTTTGTTTCGATAGGAAAGTATACGAGAAATAGAAGAAACTTTAAATCAACAGTTTTTTAATATCGGGATGAATCTTAACTTGGGAGGTAATCACTCGAGACATTCGAGTAGTACAAACACGAGTGATTTTAGTCATATGAAAGAGCAACAGCAACCTGTATTGAATGTTATATATGAAAATAATAATAACAGTAACTGTAATAGTAACGTAGAATCAGCTGGAGAACATGTATTTTCGACGCAATTAGATTCATTTGAGATGGACCATATTACTTTGCAAGTAAGATAAAGATTTCTTTTTCTATAAATTGTCTTCGTTACAGAGAATGTGAAACCAATAAAGATCTTATCTGTTAGTCGGATACTGAAATTGACATTGGACTAGATACAAGAAATTCAACTAGTATGGCGAGTATACTACCTAGAAATGTAAAAGATGAACATCGTCTTTCTGTTTGTGTTACAACACCAGATAACATAAATGTTGAACAATCAGAAAAGTCTGGTGTGCAAACGGTTGTATTTGTTTCCCAGCCAAACTTCTCCAAAAAAGAGAATATAACAAATGAATTTACTGTAGAAGAAACCCAGAAGAACAGTATTCACAAACAATGTATAATCAACCCGATATTCTTTACGTAAGTTTTCGTTAGTTTCTTTTTTCAGCTGTCTACCCTCTTTACACATATGCTGTTCTAATATATGTATTTATCGCGAACAAATCAGAAACAATTACAGTGAAAACAAATATTCAATTTGCGTAGAGAAGACTTTCGGGGAACATCACAAGATTTCAAGATTCAGTCAAATATGCACGCTTTGTCATCCGATGTTCCAGAAATCGTTAAAACCGCTACGGGCAAAATATCCCGTGGACAATCTCTATTACAGTGTCACATGTGTAGCCAACAAGGATTCACGACAGTTGGTTTAAAGGTAAATATCTTAAAATAAATAATAGATGTTTTCTTTCTTCTCCTAGTCGTTATGTTTCGCTAATTCGGTCCATGTGTGTTCTCCGTTACATTTAATTGTTGACTTCGTCAATCTTTAATGAAGGTATTTTTTTGGTGCAAGGAACATTTGACAAGCCATCGCGGAACGAAGGAATATCAGTGCACAGAGTGCTCTTCTAAATTTTACACAAATGGTGGATTAAATAGACATTCGAAGATTCATGTCGTCAAGCAGTGAGTGTCGAAAAAAATGTTACATTGGCATGAATTATAATTGATTATTGTACTTTGTTATGTTTTTTTTGTAGACCATTTAAATGTTTATCGTGTGAGAAGCAGTTTAACAATAGGATCCAATTACTATCACATAGTAAAATTCATGAAACTTCAATATGGAATGCTTCAGGGATGAATGATAATTCAGATAATTCGACGTTTTTATCGGAAGTGCATCAACCGCGGATTGCAAATGATCATTCACCATTACATAATATTATGATAGAACCCGATTCTGCCGTTTCTGAGAAAGTTCTGTTGGATACAGTAGCTGAAAAAGAAGTAATGGATCAAGTAGAAGTAAGTTTCTTATTAGTTATTGCTACGTTGTAGCAAAACGGAACGCTGACAAAGGATTATTAACTGAATTTTTTTATACGCAATATAGATTTTGTTGGAAAAGAAGGAACGAAAAGAGTATACAAACAAATGTAAATATTGTCCGAAAACTTTTCGCAAGCCAAGCGATCTTATAAGACATGTACGCACACACACAGGAGAACGACCATACAAGTGCGATTATTGCAGTAAAAGTTTTGCCGTAAAATGTACTTTGGATTCTCATACAAAAGTTCATACGGGAAAAAAGACATTTCGCTGCCATGTGTGCAATAGTTTATTTGCGACTAAAGGTAGCTTGAAAGTTCACATGCGTTTACATACCGGTAAGTTGAATAATTACTATTCAAGTTTTCATTCTGTATAATAATAATATGTTATATATGTCGGAGATGAAAGTACATCGGAGCTTTCCCTTTGGAATTTCGGGAAAATCCCTTAACACCGTAATCTAGATTCTATCATAGGCGTCATTAAACAATTGTCGTCATTCGATCCGATTGTATTTGTTCGAGATTTGTGATAATGAGCTTGGGCTCGAGGCAACAACCAGTCGCCGAACGTAGCCGCGGTCACGGGATGAACGCTTTGTCTAACAAAGGTATGGAGTAATTCTATAGCTCTCCTTAAAAGAAATATTTGTAGCGGCACGCGACAGTAAACATTCCAACGGTTTCTGTCACGTGGCTCGCCATACGCAGACCCTATTCTTCGGGTATGATGGTTACGAGATGCCGACGCATCTCCACAGTACATGTTCAGTTAGCCTGAGAGCCGTTATAAACATTAAGATTTAGTTACCTAAAGTCCTTTGAACAGATAAACAGTCTTTGTCCCAACTAGCGGAAGATAGGGGAGATCTATTTTTCAACGAACGACGCTTCCCGCTAGCAACCTTCCCTCAAGGACGGCTAGCATCCTTTTCTAACCACCGACATGGAAATTGACCAATTAACAGCAACGTTAATTTTCCTCACTTTCTGAACGAAAACTATCCTCGATGAATCCGATGACCTCGTGTCCTTAGACACACCCCATCATAGTTTTCCTCTGCAGCATCATCGCGACGGAAAGTCATTCTCTCGTGAGGTCGTATTGGCGAGTTACTTAGCGTCTGTACGCTCGGTGGATATTCCACGTTTTAACAAAAAGTTAGTTTAGTTATACTTCCATCGTAGCCAAGCAAGTCGAGTACGATTTGGGCTTTGGAAGAAAGCGCATCCTGTTATCCCGTTGACCGCGGATTCGTTATTGAACCTAGGATCATTGTCATTAGCTTCTCGAGTATCTAATTACCACTGTTACTTGTCACATTCTGTAATAATCGTATTTGCACTAGTCAATGTCTTCTCTATTGCATAACGACAATGTGTAATCCAAATGAAGATTCGTTTCACGCCCCTAACCTTAATTCTAATGAAAATCCGACATATATAAATAAGTAGTATCGACTATTTCTTTCCTATATTTCTGTAAATTGTTTAATAAATTTTGATCAATGTTTCTGAAGGTTCGAAACCATTTAGATGCCCTATATGCGATTCGCGATTTCGAACATCCGGCCATAGGAAAGTACACTTATTGAAACATGCACGCGAACACAAAGATAATCCAAAGAGAAAACAAAGACATTTGAAGGTTGCAGTCATAGCTGAAGTAGCGACTGATCTTGAGAAATGTGACGGAAAGGAAGAGAAAATGAATAATTTTGAGCCAAAGCAGCAAATAGCACAGGAGCAGCAGCTATCACAGGCAGTTGCAGGATTAACGTCCCATTTAGAGGCATATAGTATTGAAACAGCTGCTTCCTGTTTATCTGATCAAATTAATTTCGATACAGAAGGTATCGTATCGAACAACAATCAAACGATAGTGTCCATAAACGAAAACAATCAGTTAGTTACGAATTTACACTTTCTTCTGACAAATGGTCTTGTTACTATACAAACCGAAGAATCGTTGTTATCACAATCATCTGCATCACCAGCTAACAATTCGCAGCATCGACCGGCTGGGATTCCCGATACTGGGTGTGCACTAACAACACCCAGCGTCGTATCTGATACTAACGAACAACATGCCAAGGATGAAATTCATATAGAACAAATGTTAAAAACGCCAGCAAATAATTGTCTTTTAGCGATATCAACCGTGACACCTTCATTGGAACGACAGCTGGAACCATTTTCAAAGGTGATTACGGAAGAAACGTTACCAGTAGTAGCCAATAAACCGACGATTAAAGGGAATCCATCGAAAAAGGAATGCGACATTTGTGGGAAAATATTTACAAAACCGTATCAAGTCGAAAGACATAAACGAATTCATACGGGTGAACGGCCATACAAGTGTGATCTATGTACGAAATCATTTGCCCAAAAGTCAACTCTACAGATGCATCAAAAACACCACACTGGCGATCGACCCTACGCTTGTTCGTACTGTGAATATTCTTTTACGCAAAAAGGCAATCTTCGAACACATGTTAAACGCGTACATCAACTGGATACTGTTGACATCAGGAAATGGAAACGTAGCCGTCAATCCTTCCTACCTAAAACATCTCTTCAGGAAAACACGATCGAAGCTAAGAGTCTAAATTTAGACAACATATCGTTTGTAGAGCTGCTTAAATAGTAATATGCATCTGGTACAAAAACTATCATTTTACTTTTTAATTAAATTTTATGCCTTCGACAAAAATTGTTAACTGCGATAGAATATTGATTAAATGATAGAGACAATAATATTTCGACATTCTTCTTATTTACGTTACTATTTAATATGTTAAATAATTACTCGATACTATCTCGCAAATAAATATAATCTGTCGTCGCATCCAATGTATAAAACGTTCGCCGATTTATATGAAAGCAAAAATAAATTTTTAACGTGTAATGTCGTTTTAATATTAAAACACAACTGTTTGATCAAGGTATCATATTAATGTTTGTAATTACATTTTGTTTCAGTTACAGGACAACCATTCGGATGATTTTTATAAAACCAACAGGGTTTAGTCTTCGTGCATGGCAATGGTAACTTATATTTTTTTGATTTTTCATTAATTCTTCCTCCTGTTCCAGGTATTCTAAATTCTACCCTTCCTTGAGTAACACGAAATATATAGCTATGATTTTTTAGTAAAGTTTGAAGACCTCCGCATTCTTTTCGCAAATGTATCATAGCTTCTTTAGGAATTGATTCAGCTATTTCACGTAATTCAAGGCATCTGCCAGCGTTCCAAAGTTTTTTGGGTGTTCCTTCGATAGTCATAATGCGACCTTCATGAAGCAACTGATTCGATACGATATCAACAATATTTGCAATTAATGTTTTGTCTAATTGTGTACAATTTCGTACTTTTTCCACTTTGTCCCTTGGCTTAAAGTCACAAGTCCATTCTTCAACTATTTCACTATCGACTGTTTTATCACTCAATTCGTATTTTTGCCAAGTCAAAGTTGTCTTTGTACTTAGCATTTGTTGAATACGATCTTCGAGTTCTTTAACCCCTTCGGGCGTTCTTTCCCATCCAATCAGGCATATTCGTTTCGTAGAGGGAATTCTTAATTTATCAAGATGTGTTGTAAAACCACATTGGACGCATATACTTCTCACATAATCAATGTACTCCGAATATTGACTTTTCGAGGCACAGTACCTTTGATACTTTGCGCCATTAAGTTCATATGGACAACAGGGTAATAAAAAGAAACGACAGTTGTTAGAGCTACGTGCAGCAATTATCGGAATCCATGGTGTTAACTCGTCTGAATGGTTTCCTATGATCCAATCTACTTCCGGATATACAGTCGTAGACGATGGAACAACGGTAGAAACCTGTACAAAACGTTTTAGTAAATTTAATCAATCGATCGTAAGATCGAAGATACGTAATCACGTATATATGTATGTACATAAGATGAAATAAGTTGCTATTAATATTTGTATTACAAAATTTATATAAATAATACTCATACATACTTGCAATGGAGTTTCAGGTGGGTATAAATCCCATATTTTCCTCCTTCGCAAATCAATTCCTAATCCGCGGTGACCTTCGTTAAATAGGATGTGCACGAGTAAACCATTACCGCATCCCAAATCGAGAAACGATTGTAAATTATTAGTTTTCTTTTCAAATCTCTCTTTCTCCCACAATAACAGTAAATAGGCAGCGATTGCAATATCCTCATAAACAAATTTCGTTGGATCTGTACTTTCAGGCCAGTTTTTTATCAATTTCGTACCATATTTCTCCTTCAACTTACAATACAATTTTGCATATTTTTCAGCTGATACGAGATTCAATGAAGTCAACGGGATCGATGTTCTTTCTGAGTCACTGCTTCTTGCCCATTTCAGGATACATGGGAAAAGTTTCTGCTTTAACCATTCAATGCTGAAATCGGATATAATGTTATTCTCTCCATAGACACTAAGGGATGTATAACCGTCTGTTCCTTGTTGTAACATAAATGCTATTTTAGCACCAAGAGACTGTTTATGCGAGAGAAAGGGTTTGTGGACATTTATTATGCAACCCTCTTCATTATTGGATAAAAGAAATTCAATACCACTGGAAAATATGTGTGGCATACGTGGCAACTGCTTTGCCACATATAAGTGAACCTTCCTTTTGGCTGTAACAGCCACCTGATCAGAAATGTGCAGTACTTCTAGTAATTTTATGTTATCAATGTTGTCTGTTTGATGATCTGTACTTAAAGTTGAAATATCCAGGGTATTAATACGCTGAAAAATTTGGAAGATATCGCAGCTAGTTTCGATATCCAGTATTTCAATAGATGCAAGAATTCTACGGTTTACAGTTTGAGGATTACGACGCCATATACTAATGGCTTTGAAAAATTGTGACGCATTAATTCCGCTTTGATCACGTATTATGGTTTTGAAATCCATATTTTACATGATACAATTGCAAATCCTTTCTTTAGAGGATAATTTATAGAATGCATCTACGATGTGAATACTACCTTTATATACATGTTAGTCTGTTTGTTTACTTGTTTCTTCCTGCTTTGAGTACTAAAAATCACATTAAAATACAGATAATTAGGATATGTAAAAAAAAGAAGGAAGGAAGAAGATGGTAAGCATTCACAAAATATATATTAATAATATTATTGATATTGATATACCTTTTTAACAATCCAATCTGCATCTTGTACTGCCTTTTTCATAATTTGCTGAATACGTTCCTCATCTGGTTCGATTAAATGCTGTTTAAAACTCTGCAAGCATTAGAGTACAAAACCAATTATTATTAAATAATTAAATTTACTTGAAAATCAAATTAATCACATGTTCGTTGTGTGAATATTACATATTTTACCGCATAACCTAAACGTTTTATTGTTCATTATTTTTACTGAAAGTAGTGAATTTGATCTCCAAATGTATTTGTTAATATGAAAATTGTTATACAATTTACCTGCTTAACCGAATGTCTATAAAATCCTTGTGCTTCTTTTGGTAATTTTTCACATTCTCGCAGCAAAAATTTGTACAGCTGTTTGGGCGATTTTAAAGCTGCTTCTCGTAACTTTGTACTTGCCATTTTAGTGAAAAGTTGGAGAAAATATAAAGAAAAACAATAATTATTAAATGTTAAGAATATTATATTGTGTAATTTTATGTAAGAATGTTAAGAAATACGAAGTTGCACGATTGTTTACGATTCAGTTTCTTTCATCCTATTTTAATTGAAATTAATATGATGATAGGACAAGGAAAGAAACCCCTAGTATAGCGTAAAATCACTGGACGGTCTTTAAAGTTAATAAAAGTGGTAACATAAAAAGAAGATTATAATTAGTACAATATAATTAGAAAACTCAAGCGACTTTGTATAATGACATGTGTATTTTTAATATATAAATATATCAAAGAGTAAAAATATAGTTGTAAAATCTCTTATAAAGATATGTATATACATATGTACACAAGTAAAAGTACTTAAGTTTGAAGGCGCTGCGTAGCATCTTCTAGCAGTATTGTATGTAGATAATATACAAATAATTGTTAATAGTGTGATTAAAGCGTTATGATAAATTTACATCGATACAAGGTAGTAAACATTTTATTAAAATGTTATCGAACAAACATAATTCGATTAAAAAGTAGTGGAAAGCATCCTACTGCCGGAATAATCGGTAATATACACTTTACTAATATCATATATTTGGATATACTGCTTTTCTTACTGTTAAGTTCTTATTTTACTTAGTAATCGGAGATGAAATTTTAAAAGCGCAAGTAAAAGATACTAATTGTTTTTATGCGTGTAAGCTGCTTTATAATCATGGAGTCAAGGTTCAGAAAGTAGGTATAACTTAATTCATGATGTCTATAGTTTATCTGTCAAGTATTGTTGTTTTCTATTAATACTATTTTTTATTTTAATTATCTATTCCTAGACTGCGGTCGTACGAGACAATGTTGAAGATATTTCCAAAGAGATAAAATACTTTTCTAAAATGTTCAACTATGTTTTTACATCCGGTGGTATAGGACCAACTCACGATGATGTTACATATGAAGGTAAAATATAATCTGAAAATTAATAAGAGTACATAAGTAAGTGTTCATTATAATGAAATTATATTTTACAGCTTTAGCATTGGCCTTTAACGATTCATTGCACTATCACCCAACGCTAGTGAAGATTATAAAAGATTGCTTCAGTTATGGAACTTTCCCTTCACCGGCTTATAAAATGGCATATGTAAGTAATGATTCAAATGAATGGTGTAAATTAAATGATAGTATGTTAATACTTGTTTGACGATCGATGTAAACTAGGTTCTTAATTTAAGATACCCACTAAATCTGTACTTAAATTTGGGATAGACCAAGTCACAGGTAAAAAGCTGAATTATCCGTGTATAAAGGTGGAAAATGTTCACATCTTCCCTGGCTCACCCATGTTTTTTGAAATATCGTTTCAGGCATTTTGCAAGGTATAATATGCACACATCGTTTGAATAATTGTTCGAGAGTAGAAAAGATCTTGTTTTTGTAGGAATGTTTTGCTAGCTACAAAAGTTTTGCAGCAACTGAAGTTTACATAAATGCAAAAGAGGAATCATTCGCAGATGTTTTATATGCAGTTGCACAAGAATGTCCAACTGTTACCTTCGGCTCGTATCCGGAATGGAATAGGTAATAAAATCGACTACAATACAAAAAAATGATAAAGAAGTTGGTAGATAATTGAAATCGCTTTGTAGATATTATAAAGCGCGTGTAACCATAGAAAGTGAAAACGAAAAAGATACTGAAACAGCAAAAACAATGTTTTGTAATCGTATTCCGAGAAATGTGCTAGTACATTATGATCGTACGCCACATGTGGATTGTCTATCAAAGTATGAAGCATGGATTCAAAAGTCCCAACGTCGATCATTTTATGAGCGTTCCTTTAAGAAATTCGTGTAATGCATCTACAACTGGAAAAAGTATCGATTATTTGTATCGATTATAAGGTGTCATCGAATTTTTTTTTGTTTTCTTTCTCTTTCTTTCCTTGTAGAAACTATTATAAGAAACCTGAAAATGTTTGGATATATTTGGATGGTAGCGAAGAGTCAGTCCTTATGATACATCTTGCTCGAATCGCTAGTAACAAACTGCAACATTGTTCAAACTTCAAACTGCGTGCAATTTGTTTGAGATCTGATATGTTAAAGTCGGGCACTGACGAATTCTTCCATGAACTTAAAAACAGGTAGGTATGATATCGATACATGTCAAAACTGTTACAAGCAAAAATTATATTGGATTGCATGTAGAACGTGACAATCAATTTTCTAAAATAGATCTAAACTAACATGAACATAACTAATTTGACTAATCTGATAGATATAATATCGAGCTATGTAAGTTAGAACATTTGGAAAGCGATGCCGCTGACACGATAAGCAATTTCGCTGTGTTAAAACCAGAATTACAAGTGTTATTGGTTGGAAAACGGTTGAATAACAATAAAAGAGTAATGTACGATGATCTTGCACGATTAAACGACGACAGTTCTAAGTCTGTGCAAGTACATTTTCCACTCACTGATTGGACAGATGACGATATTGAAGATTTCTTTAGCTCACTCTGTTTACCATACTATACAGTAAAAACGTATTAAAATCGATAAGTAAGTAAGTAAAAATGTGTCTTTCTATCCTTACTTCGTTTGCTGATTTACTCTCCCTCTCTCTTTTTTTGTTTACCCTTTTGTTTTTGTTTTCGTTTCTTTCTGATTATGCTTGGTTAGATATTGCCATATATATTGTATATATTTATATAAGTCGTTTCCCGTATAAAGAAATACAACTTATTTTCATAGGTATGGGGCAGAAAAATAAGAGCAAGAATAAGCCAAAATATGTAATATGCTGCTAATGGAAGTGTGACCGAGATAGCTGTATCTCGTATTAAATTTTATATTTATTGATTGATTCAATAGCAGATTATTGTATAATCAATGGTCTTCTTTCATACAACAAGGACGTAAATAAAAACAAATTCACACAAAAGTTGTTTAGAAATCAGTTTATAATCGAAACATTATCAGAAATTATCGAAGTTGCGTTTCTTCATATTTTAATCCCTGATTATCACGAGGATGGCGAGATACGTTACGAAGAAAATACATGGAAAAACATCTATGTTTATAGATTGCTTTTTAATGTATCTTTAAAGACGACGAGCAGGAGGAAAAGGATTAATTAAACGTTTAAGGTTTTGATGGATACGATTAAAAAAGATTCATTAAACCCCTAAATCGTATTGGTATGAATTTATGTCATTTATTTTAAACTCATAGTTGAGTCGCGACGTCTCATTGTTTTGTTCCAAAGAAAAAGAAGCTTTGTTACTTGCTCGCATCCTCTTGAAATTTAATTTCGCATTGAAGTATTTTTAGCTTTTTTTCTTTTGAAAGCTTAAAACAAAAGTGAATGATAGAATGGTGAGAAGGTGGAGTAGATAAGAACGGTAAGAAAAGCGAATGAATGATGCTAGTCAGATAGTTTATATGTGTGTGTGTATGCGTGTGTGGTTATACAATTTATAAACCATATACAGTGCGATATTCTTCGTTATACTAATTACTATATACGAGTTGTTTTTTTTATATTTATTATTATTGTTAATAAAAAGAAAATAGATGTACTTGCTTAAGTCGAATATTCCGTTATTCGCACTTTGTTTTTACGTATCATTCTTCCGCGATCGCTTACACATCGCTTAACGCTAGAAGCTCTGTACCACAGAACTGTGTCTCTCTTTTTTTTACTACTTTTTATCAAAAATTTAGTAGACGATCTCTGAAAATAATAAATCTGAAAAAATAACAAGCAGTAGTGGTTTCAATTGCGGTAAAAAAAGAAAAATTGAACGAGGTAATCCACGAGTGAAACGAAACAAAAAAAATTGAGTAAATGGAAAAAGTTGTGCGAGGAAAGAAGAGAAGGTGGGGAGACGGAAATGAGCCTCATATTTCACCAGAGTATTTCATTTAAGTTTGAAATTGATTACACGAGAGTAGAATAGAATAGAAAGAAGCCGATGATACAAGGTTGGTAGAAGACAGAATACAAGCTGTCTAACTGGATGACTAACTGGTTATTTAACTGATTGGTTCGCTGTATAGCTCATTCATCGATTGACTGACCGACAACTGAGCGATTGATTAATCGACGGATTGATTGTAAGTGGTTGCTCGACTGGTTAGTTGGTAGATAAAAATGAATCGCGAGAAAAGGACGGATATATATCGAAAAGAAAATATGATAAATGAAAATAAAACGCGCGATTTTTCTCGATTTCTCTGCGTCGGTCTTTTTACAATTAGCATATCGAAGTTATTACGATTATAACGGAGAAGAAATCGATTGAGTAAATATTGGCACGACGAATAGTCTATAAAACAATTGCGAACATTAAACGGCAAAATTCTCATCGCGAAATTATTTGATTTGATGTCACGATATGTGTGTTCGATAATTCATTATAGTGGTAATATAGACACAGGGCTATATAGATACGACGGTTGAGAAAGAATAAGATAGCTATAAATAGCAAAAGGGTGGAAGAAAGTTGTAAGGAAAAATCGACGGGTCAAGCCTTCTGCGATAGAAATGATGAACATAAAAGAGATTTGTATCGTTTAAAGATTGGAAATGATACGAAAGAACAGAGGAAGAGTAGGAAAAATATAGGAGTGTGAGAGATCGAGCAGAGACTGATGCGAATGGGGGTTTGATCCTTGCGTAATCGTAGATGAAGCTAGTGGAGATGAGAAGGACGCGGTGGTAATGGTAACGGTAAAGTAGTGGCGGCTGTGGCGGTGGCGGTGGCGGTGGCGGCGGTGGTGACGGTGGCGGTGGCGGTGGCGGCGGCGGCGGCGGTGGTGGCGGCGGCGGCGGCGGCTTAGACCGACGGCGTGGTCGATGGCGATGGTCGCGTGCTGGTCGCGTGCCGGAGGCGGAGCCAAGCTTCGACTCTCTCGCGTGCCACCTCCACCCTAAAGTTCGCGGTCCCTGTTGCACCCTCCGACACCCTCCTGGAACAGCGGGGAGCTCTTCTACTCGACGCGACGCCCCTCGGTACTCTTTGGTTCCTCGCGTCTCCCCTTCTCTCCACCAGTTCCCGAATCTACAGTCGCTTCCTCGTCGGTTATTGATTCCCTCGGGTAGCTAGTCCCGAAAAGGGTGCTAAAATAGGATGAGGACGATTGAAAGAACGAAAGCGAGAAGATATAGAGAAATGAAATTCGATGATAAATACAATATACCAAAGTTGGCGCGTTTTAAAAGGAAAACGAATGATCGCTCTTTTGGTCCTTTTCCTTTTTTCTTCTATATTTTCTTCTCATCCTTCTTCGTCGTTTTATTTCTTCTATCCTTATCTTGTTTCATTGTTTTTTGGTTCTTCATCTTCTTCTTACACACCTTCTCCTTATTATTATTATTATCATTATTATTATTATTACTACTACGATACCGAAATCGCAATTTCTCCAAATTTTCCAGTCAACATGTAGCTTATGTAATAGTTGTGAATACATGTCTGCTACGAAGCAAATATCGAAGCAACGAGTGATCAACGGTTTTCCAAAGTTAATGACCGTGGAGACTCGTCCAATGATAATGCATAGGAGATTAATTTATTGTTAAAATACAATATCGAGTGGTCGCAGTGACGAAAGATGCTGTCAAGTATTCGCATCGATGGTCGTGCGATGAATCTACTATCGTTGTCGATTAAGATTTGTAGAAAGAGAAAAGGAAAGAGCTATTATGTAAGTGGCCCGTAGCGATCACTATGCCGAAAGCATACACGATTTTGTCTCGCTGTGTGATCGGTGTAAAAACAACGTGCAGCGACTAGGAAGATGAAGGACAGTTGGTAAAATTATCGAGAGAGCGCAGGAAGACACAATTAAACGAAACTCTTAGAGACGTCGATTTATTAAATTTCGTTGATTTATCTGCGACATTATCCATCCTTCGAAGTAAGTTCTTGTTTGCACAAACTTGTCGTATTGAGAGCAGCGCTCTTGAATCTCGAAACTTTGCAAACTCCCCGTCTCTTCCTTTGGCTTCGCCAGTTGGTCCCCACCCGTTCTCCTCGGCCCCCTTAGTGTAACCACGGTTTCTTCTTCGTGTAAACTTGCACATTGGTATAGGCGGTATCCACACCTAGATAGATAACATAGATAGATAGATAGATAGATAGATAGATAGATAGATAGATGGATAGATAGATATGATAAATAGTAGATAAGTAGTAAGTAGATAGATAGGTAGGTAAGTAGGTAGTAACAGTTTAAGCGACGTATTTGTATTCATCCGTGGATGCAGCTCGTTCGTCGCTCTTTTCGTTTCGTTTCTCATCGTTTCTGTTCTCATCGTTTCTGTTCCATACCACCGCTTCGTCTCGTTCGTTGCTGTCCGGAGTTGTAGTTCCGTGCGATTCACGGCATAACCTATTTTACTTTCGAAAACTCAACGGATCAATACCAACGGGAATGCGACGAAGACGAGCGAGCGGACGAAGAGAATTGCGCAAGAGGAGGAACAACGAATGCGAACGACATCGTTCTCGTCCGCGGCAATTTCTTCTATCATACGAACAATACTATTGTCTCTGTGGCTTTTAGGTACGGTCAAAGATCGATCGACTGATTATTTCGCGTGGAAGCGTGTACGGTCGAAAGGTTGCGTAGCGAAATCGATCGAGTGGAATCGATAAAGATCGAGTAGCCAGAGTCGCGAGGGTCAGCAACGGCAGGTAGCGCAAAAGCAGCCAAGTTGCGCGGGTACCATACGTGATATACAAATACCGGCAACCGAATCTTCGAAAAGAGTTTTGGGTTGCGGCACGAGACCGTCAGCTGGCGAGCAGAGCCGGTTCGTCCTTTTCTTTTTTTTTCTTTTCTCGTTCACGCGGCACCTCTCTTCTCCTCCTTTCAACATCCTTTTTTACGTGCCCTCTCCTCTCCTCTCCTCTCCTCCTCGCCCCTTTATTCGTTCGTTCGTTCGTTTTTCAACCGGCCCTCGATCCTGCGTATAAACATTTTTCGATTTTCTTTCATTTCCTTCCTCCTTTGATTCCCCGTCCGCTACTTTTCTTTCGGACAAACGTTTGAAAATCTTGTTCCTTCATCTTTACGATTAGAAGTAAACGTTCTTTGGGAAGCAATCGCGATCCAGCCATGGAAACTTCGATAACGAGTTGCCAAGACGATTTCGCGAACGATCGTTTTCTACGGCGCACGAAAGACAGGTTACAACCGAATCGTATTCTAAAAGGGGTCATGGGAATTTCAAAAACTGTAAAAAACAAAAAGTGGCTACGTATATACGCGGCTTCTTAATTGCCAGCTCTCTTTCTGTTTTTCGATACGACCAGTCCAACGACAGATTTTTAAATGCTCGTGGCGTGGGTGAAATAGGGGGAGGGGACAGCAACTGGATCGCGATGTCGCTGCGTTAACCGCGCTAATGTTTTTGCGGCAGATCACTCGACCGAAAAAAAGCTTTGTAGAGCGTCGATGCTGCACGGTAACGATGCAAAATTTCTTTTACGAGATTAGACGACGCTCGATTTAACCGTACAGTTCGTTTCAGCGAACGCTTCGATGAAGCGCGTCAGCGTGTTGCGTCGCGACGAGCGTATAGTACGTACCAGTTTGCTCGATCGCGCAATCAAAACGGGAACGCGTCTGGGCTCTTGTTCGCGTGTTACTTTCCGAAAAATTCCTTGTTCCGATAAGGCCGGAATTTCGATTGCCGCGCCTCGAATCGCGTGTATTATTCTTCTCTATTATCCTATTAAATATCTCGCTTTCGAATGCAATTTCGATCGGAATTAATTAGCTGGTCGATAGACCGGTTAATCTGTAGGAATTTTTGGAAATATTTCACTTTCTCGAAAAGCCGTTACTTTTTCCCAGCTTAATCACCTTATTAGATGCGCGTGCGTTTGACGTTAAAGGTACATACGTTTAAATAGGAAAGAGTAAAAAGAGGATGATGTATGGCGTAGAAACTTGATATATCGATCGAGTTTTGAAAAACGGAAAGTTATCACATAAAAGCTAAGGATCCTCTGCGAGCTTTTTCGCCTTCGAGATTTCATCGACAACGTTACTTTCTCGTATTCGTTATCTATCGAGAGGTTTGATTTTCTTTCGTAGCCTCTTAATGTCACGTTACCTTGATCGTTATCCTGGCTATTAGATAGACAGATCGTGCACACAGTCAACAAGCTTTGTCGTCTGCACGCTGTTTGACGTTAACGGAATTTGTCCATCATTCTCATCGTGACTTTTACCTATACATAGGTAAAAACATCGAATACCTCGTCACGAATACCTCGCTTTTCCTTTTCCTCGTTATCGTATAGTCTTAATCGTTGCATCGAAAATTCTTTCGGGCATCGGCGAAAGAACGCGTTCTTGCTTATATTATCGTTTTTTAATTTCGTTGTTCGAACAGAGCGCGAAATCGAGCCAACGACTATCATAGTCTTCGTCGATGAACGTATTACGTTTACGATTAAACGTAATACACATAGAACGTGCATTACGTTACACCTTTGCATCAAAATCGACTGTTTCGCAGATGCGTGTCGACTTAAGTGAGAAAAATAGCTGTCAGAAATGACGCTGGAGTGGAATGGAGGGAAAGGTGAGACGGGGGCGGCAGTCGGTCAGAGTGACGAAGACCGAGGGCTGTGGACCCGAGTATCGCGAGTGGACGGAGAATATACGTTAGGAACAAGGAAGGGATGCGAGCGACTGAAAGAGGAAAGACACGGAAGGTGGACACGATAGAAGGTAGGTCTGGGTTCGAGGGACAGAGGTACGCAGCGTGGAATACCAAGTACGACAAACGAAGACTGATCTACAGGAGGAGGGAGTTGGATGGTCGTATACTCGCCACTCTTTTCTTTAAATCACGTTTATCAGAGACGGATGGCGAACAGCAGCGCGATGCAGTATCGAAGGAGGTGCGGCCGAAGGAGAAGAAAAAGGAACCAGCCGGTAAAGCATGGGCGGGTCGGCGGGGCGGGGGGAGGGGGAGGGTGGAGGAGAGAGAGAAAGAGACTGAAAGACAGATAGAGAGAGAGAGAGAGAGAGAGAGTCAGGGATGAAAGGATGGGTGAGAAGCGTGGAGAAGGGAGTAAGTTGGAGGGAAAGAGGGTAGCGAGCGAGCGAGTTGATAAGTTGTCGAGTAGCGGAGCGCGGAGGCGCGAGTCGCGAGGTGCGATGCGCGAGGCAAGAGGCAAGAGGCACGAGGAGGACGAGTATGAGAACGTAGAAGAAGGGAAAGAAGGGAGAGGAAGCGGAGAAACACGCGGATATTGATTCCCGTGGGATATGCGCGCGCTCGACGAGACTCGGAAATCTAAACGTATGTACGATGCTTCGGCGGACATACAGAAAAGTATACGCGTCGCGCGGCATGCGCATCTATATCTGGACTCATCCGGAGGAAAGGAAAATAGAGGAGCGGCAGGGGTGTAGACGGGGGGCGGGGGCGGGGGATTCGGGAGGGACGCGGTGCCGTAGGCACTGGAGTAGGGAATCTAAAACAAATCGCTTTTGAAGAAAATGAGAGGAGCAAGTATGTATGTAGCAACGAACGAATGGGTGGTAGGCCGAAGCGGAACGGCCTAGGATGAAAGTTGCATCTTAGCGAGGAAAGATGTAGCCCGTACCCCGTTCCGTGTAAATTGACCTCGCGAATCGAACGTTCTTGCGTCTCGTCTACCTTGTCTCTAACAATCCAGATATATTTCGGTTTTCATTGTGCGATCCTTTTTGTACCAGCAAATTGCTTAGAAACGAATACACGTTGCGAATAGAATAAAAGGGAAATTGCCTGAGGGTCGATAGAAAAGGTTGGATGAAACGAAGGAAACGAGAGGATATGAATGGAGCGCAACCCTGAGAGTCGTTTCGATTATAGAGTATTCGTGGCACGATGTCAAGCTCGTTGCTTGAATAACATCACAGCTCGAGAACTATAGATAAGGATGGTAATCGGAGCGTGATAGCCGACACGCGAACGTATACGACGCTACGTATCTAAGTATTACTCCGGGAAAGGAGAAGTTGAGCGCGTTTTAAGACTCAAAGACTCGAGAAAGACGCAAAGAAAAAAATGAATAAAAAGGCCGACGAAAGAAAAGACGAAAACCGGATTTCAACGATCGATCGTTTTGTCGTTGTAAGTAGGAAGTTTGACGATAATAAAGCAAATCGACCGATTTGTAGATCAACGTCCCTAACGTTGAACGAAAAATTTCGAGAGATTTGCCAGGTTTCCTCCCTGTTGAAACAGCCCTTTTTTACGGACGCGTAACAACATCCATTTGATCCAGGCTACGGTGGGAGAATCATGGAGATGGTTAGATTCGCACCGATACCGGTGTTACTACTACAAACTATATAGCATGTACCAACTCGGTCATCACCATTCCGAAATCACTACCACTATCTGCCACTGCTTACCATTACCTACCACTACCTTCCTCCACTACCTACCACCACCGACCGCTACTTACCACTACCGTTACCACAGCTGACGCCACCTCCGAGACCTACGGGCGACTTTCATGAATGAAACCCACGTGCGATCCACGTGACCGTTCGTGTCGAACCCGTAATTTCTAGTTCTCGACCCTGACCGATTTTTCCGCAAAATTTACGACGATGTTAATTATCGCGTATCGATAATCGAGCACCATGTTTTCCGTCGTCGTAATTGCCTCTTTGTTTGCCACCGATTCCCTTCGGTCGTTACTAATCAAGTTCGTAAAACTTCCGATAATAGGATGCTGGATCCAGAGGGAAAAAAAAGCTGAGTTTGAAATTTTAATCTACGTTTTATCTGGTAATCGAACGACCTACGTGAGATAACATCCACCAGAGAACCATTTTTAAGACGTGCAGCAATCGCATACAGAATCTACGTTCTGCGAAAAAATGTTAGCTGAAAGGCAATATGCTTTCTTTTTTTTTTTTCTTTAATAATTCGTATTATTATCCGCGCAGTACCTATGAAACGTTTTGGCAAATAAGTAAATAGGTATATAGTCAAACAAGAGAACGAGAAAAGGTTAATAAAGAGAGAGAGAAAGAGAGAGAGAGAGAGAGAGAATTCAACTATTACCACTACCAATGTCATCGTTACCTCCACTACTGTTATATCTCCACCCCCTACCTCGATGGTATTACATCCACCACCACTGACAGTATTTTGAACATTGGCGGCGGCGACGGTGGTGGTGGTGGTTGCAGCGGGTACGACGGCGGCGGCGATAGCGGCGGTGGCGGCGGCAGTGGCACCACCATCACCACCACCACCACCGCCAACATCACGGCCGTTCTCGTTGCTTTCGCTCTCAGCGTCGACGTTGCTGTTGCCGTTGTCAGTACCGGTGCGCAGTCGGTGGTCGCGGTTGGTGTTAGATGGTTAAAAGGAAATAGATTCGAAAACGGAGCAACGTAAACGGTAAACGCGGTTCATCCACGTGCTCCGGCTTTACAGCCGGCAGTGGCGAGCCGGTATTCCGGCGCTTACGATCTCGATTTCCGTGAGATATCTCGTTAATCGACAGACTAACCGAAGGAACAGGCGACGTAAATGGTGACGTAAACGCGAAAGTAACAAAGTATCGCAAAGTACGTAGGATTCGAAGTTGATCGATTTCGCAAGTTGAACGTCGAGACGTTAAACGTATTTGTTGCGTGTGTCGCATGGTCGACGTATCGAATGCTACGTACAGAAGGTTCGTGGAAAACAAACGCTAGACTCGAGAACCTAGAACGGGACTAGAGACGATACGAGAAGGAAGAGGGAAGAAAAGTACGAGATAAACGAGAGGAGAGGAAGAGAACGATACAGTGGCGAGGTCGATCAACGAAAAACTGAAAAGAAATCGATTTTTCGAAGCATCTTTGAATAATCGTTGCACGGTCATGCCAACGATAAAGCGTATTCGATTCAAGTTAGAACTGCGAAGAGAGAGGGTTTAGTTGGATACGATCGCGTTATGCTCTTTCGCGATTTAATCGACCCAGTCAAAGAATCGAGCGACCGATCTCGAACGAATGTTTCGCAAATGGAAAATCGCGGTGTCTGAAAAGGTGCAGTTCCGTTTTCTCGTCGGGATATTCGTGGAAGATGTGTACACGCAAGAAATATCGTTGAAAGCCGATCCTTCGTTTTTCGACTAACTTACGATCGAAGTGGCATCACGCGCATACGCGCACACGCGTACACGCAGCCACGCACGACCGCGTGATTAATCGATCGATCGAATCGATTCGGCTCGCGATCAGTGATCCCGTAAGAGATACGATTCGCGCCTCGCTCCTTCGTTCGAACGATATTAAGAAACACGAAGATTCGTATGTCGTCGGTTAACGCAGGTTGCGGCAGTTACGCGAACGAAAAACAAGAAACGAAAATAACGAAAGAGCGACGGAGAAGCGGGTGAAGAGGGTGGCGGACAGGAAGGTGACGACCACGGCAAAAGCCGCGGGACGATGAGCGACGGCATAGTCGGTGCAATCGCGATCAGTCTGTTTGGTACTGGCTCACCGCGAAATTTCTTTCCGTATTGTTCGACGAACGATTTTCACTTACAGAAGCCTCGTTCCAGGCAGCGAGAAGAAACGTCGAGACAGCATGGATGCCGGTTACACGATACTTGGCAACGATGTCGATGTCTGCAGAATGTTCGACCAGTTTTCTTACAAGGTCAGTATTCTTTTTCTCATCGAGATATTTCTACCATGTTTTATATCTTATATCATAGAATGAAAATATATATGTTGCAAATCATACGTATTTTCTCGTATATCGTACGATGTACGTATGTAGATACTTATATGACGTTTAGCGTATCGTGTATTTTGTTTTATCCCGTCTCGTCTCGTTTCGTCTCGTTCCGTTCCGTTCCGTTCCGTTTCGTCCCGTCTCGTTTCGCATCGTCCCGTTTCGTCTCGTCTCGTCTCGTCTCGTCTCATCTCGTTTCGTCTCGTCTCGTCCGGTCCCGTCCGGTCCCGTCCCGTCCGGTCCCGTCCGGTCCCGTCCCGTCCGGTCCTGTCCCGTCCCGTCCCGTCCCGTCCCGTCCCGTCCCGTCCCGTCTCGTCTCGTCTCGTCACGTCTCGTCTCGTCTCGTCTCGTCTCGTCTCGTCTCGTCTCGTCTCGACTCGTGTCGTCTCGTCTCGTGTCGTCTCGTCTCGTGTCGTCTCGTCTCGTCCCGTCTTGTCCTGTCCCGTCCCGTCCCGTCCCGTCCCGTCCCGTCCCGTCCTGTCCCGTCCTGTCCTGTCCCGTCCCGTCCCGTCCCGTCCCGTCCCGTCCCGTCCCGTCCCGTCCTGTCCTGTCCCGTCCCGTCCCGTCCCGTTTCTTCTCTCCTGTCATTCTCACAGAATATCATTCTATTTTGTCTACACAAAAGAGTTCATAACCGTTTGATATTCTTTCGTTCCCTTCATTTTTCGTTTTTCGTTGCTCACTCGTTTCTTTGTTCATTTGACTTTCGCGTCCGCAAATATTTATCGCGATTTGTTAACGTTTGAAACTATAACAATGAAACGAACGAAAGAAGAGGTTGAGGTCGACGAAACGATGTCTTCTTAATACGACGAAACAATACCTCCTCGAGCTGAACGTCTTATACGCGAAGAGTTGACACGGTCGAAGGCTCAAGCATCCCTTTCTTTCCCGTTACCGTGGCCAATTTACACGTTTATCTCCAATTGCTTTCTCAACTCCATTTTCCGGTTGTAGTCGTTTACCGTCTTTTTTTCGACATCTTCTTCCGATTTCTGGATCGTGTTTTCTTTCCGTTTTCCTCGTTTCCAGGATAAAGAGTGAAAAATGCCTCGACACCGGATCGTATAACGGCATAGATCTTGCTACATCACGTTGCCGCTACCTTTATTTCTGCATCGGATGGTATACCTTCTTTGACCGTTTCAGCTTTTCATTTGGTCCTGCTCGTGGTTGAAACAAAATGAAAGGCGAACCTACACTACGAGGGAGCTGGTATCCATAAAAGAATGAATAAACGTAGATTGGAACAGCATAAAAAAAGGGTGTAGGTCTGTGTACTCTCGAAGCAAACGTACAGGCTAGGTGCTGCATTTCTACCACATTTACATATACCTATCGCGTTGAAGCAAAAATTGAAATCCTGCTGATCGCGAGCGCGCAAAGTAAATTCGTTCTAACGAACGTCGGTAATCGAATTTACTTATCGCGACTCGTTTGATTAAGAGTTTGCTGCTGTTACTGCCGCTCGATGAAAATAAAATACATTTGCCTCGTCTTCTATCCTTCGATTTCTTCGCGATCTCTATCCTTTGTCTCTTCCGGCAGGCTTCTATCTTGCTCGTTCCAAAGGCACGCATGCATGCACGCACAGACACACACACACGCGCGCGTGCGCTCGTCCTTTGCCCGTATACTTGTCTCTCGCTTATTTCCAACCATTCGTACGAAATGTTCAAAACGATTTGAGTACGGTTACAACGACCGTACAAGCTAATTTCGTAGCCGAACCGAGGAATTAAGCGTGGTAGAAAAGTGACCGCTACTGGTAAACTTGCTTTCTCTTTCGCTCGTAGACAAGTTGTTTCATAGAGAAAGTGTGTCGCACACGATGCTTTGCAAAACAGACGCGACCGATAAGCATCGATACCTCGATATTCGCAACGGTAACGACGACGGCAACAACATCGCAAACGATTATGGAAACCGAGAAATTGTACGAAACGCTTCGTATACTCGTTAGAAAGTTCCGTTGTTTTCCGTTGTTGATCGCCCGTTGTCTAGAGGCAAACTGATCGCGGATGAGCGTAAGCTTCCGATCGGAAGCCATACATACTCGTCGAACATACGACGAAAGGAGGAAAATTTGATTGGATTGGATTGGATTGGGCAGATATTTTGGTATTACATCGACCGATCAAGGTTTCCCGAAACAGCATGGGTTCGAAGGAGTATAATGGATGACGAGTTAGATGGGTCGGAGAATGCCACGAGTGTTTTAGCGGTAGACCGCATCGGGTAACCGGACGCAGACAGTCGGCCAGCCGGACGGTCGGACAACAGGCCGGCCAGCGGGGTTAGTCGCTTGCAGAGCCACTGACAAAATCATGAGCCACTTGTTGATCGGCCAATGACCATTCGGCCACCTCGATACTACTCGAACGTCGTTCAACGAAACGGTTGCTATTACGATATTCCAGCGAGGCTCTGTGCAGCCAATTCTCCGATTTAACAAGAAAAATAGCCAAACTATAGTTACGAAAAACTGAAAGGGAGACGAAGATCGTGATATCGAAGGTATGAAAAGGAGAGAGAAAAGAGGAAACGTCGTGGATAAAATAAGAAGGACAATCGAACGAGATTTGGGAATTGCAAACACAACGAATTCTACGTATTCGAACAAAGTGGAATCGGTGACTCGCTATTGTACGAGCACGTTGTATCTATATGTCGGAGTCAGGTTGTTATTTTGGGGCGTTCGATGAACCTTTACTTACTTTACCGTCGCCAATGTAGCTAATATTTATCAGTACAAACGTGGACACTACAAGAGGCTACGAGTAATGGCAATAGGATGGTCGAGACGATGGTGACAACGAATTCAGGTTCGATAACGAATCCACGGTCCACGGGAGGACAAGTATCAACGTACTACTCGATTCGGGCAACTTCTCGATAACTCGATCAGTAATTCGTCCAACGACTAACTAACAAACTAACTCTCTTCATCCAAAAGAAACTGCCCTTATATACTCCTGTCCCCACTTCTCGGATCAATCTATGTTTTTAAGGAGAGCCATATAATCATTTCATACCTCTGTCAGGCACTCTGTCTGTCACCTCCCGTGATCGTGGCTACGTCTAGTGACCCGCTATGTCACTTCGAGCCCGAACCCATCGTCACAAAGTCAGATCGGAACATTAAAACTATTCCTTATTTTTATTACTTAAGTGCAGCTATAGTAAAAGTCTGGGCTAGGGTATTGGGGTTCTTTCCAACATTCCGGACGGGAAATCCCGCTGTCCTTCCATCTCCGACATATAAGAGTTTATCGCGAAAAGGCAAACAAGTTGAAAATCACAGATCGGATATGTATTATCGCTGTACGTATTATACGCGGCTGGTGCATTTACGTACGCGCAAGTCGGTACACGTGTCGGAAGCGATACGGATGATACGGATGATACCTAGGTGAGAAAATATTTGAAAGAGCATCGGATCGGGAAGGTAAAACAAGTTATTAGCTTTTTATCCAGTCCCGGATTGTTTCTCGACGATTTCGGTTTCGCTTCCAACCATCGTCTCTATACCGTTGCTTCGTTCTGGTCTTTCCTTCTGCCCTTTTCATCACCGCACACTGGCAACCGTATCCCTTATTCTTCGGCCCCCGACCCTATCTTACCCTACCTTACCTTGATTCACCCTGGTTCACCCTGCGCTTCACCCTACTCTTTTCTCCGTTGCCGAGCTCGCGAGCCAGCGAACCCGCGAGCCTTCCTCTTCCCCACCTTCGCCTAGCCTATTCCGCGTTACCCATCTCCTGTACCCGTACCCTCTCCCTAGTCTCAGCCTAGCCACCCACAAACCTCCCCCAGGCTGCCGCTCGCGACCCCCCAGCCACCTCGAGCCGTGTTTCCCCGTGCTCCCCTGTGCCTCCCCCGTTCTTCCCCGTGCTTGCTTTCCTCCTGTTTCTCTTTCGCCTCTTTCTCTCTCTCGTTAAATCAATAAGCCATTCGGTCTGCTGCCACACTAGCGACGGGGCACTTTGCCCGATTTTGTTTCCGATCGGATTCCCTTTTCTGCCTAATCTCTGGACGAAACGGCGAACGACAGAGAGAAATCTTTCCGTCTGTTTTTCGTAAACGCGGCGACGCGAAGAACAAAGAACGGTCAAGGCGAAGACGTTACGGGGGCAACGTTCGCAGTGATGGGATATCGAGACAGCGCGCCGCGGTCGCGTCGCAGCGCCGAGACGGCGATGACGAAAAAATAGAGCAACGAGGTACGCTTATACGGCCTATGCCTATAGAAAGCATTGGGATCTTGAGAAGAAGAGGAAGAGAAGAAAAGAAAGAAGGAAAGAAAGAAGGAAGGAAGGAAAGAAAGAAAGAAAGAAAGAAAGAAAGAAAGGGAGAGAGAAGTAACTAACGGTAGGTAGCAAGTTGGTAAAGCAAGCGAATAAAGCGTAACGGAGAACCGAGTTCGTTCGTATTCGAAAGTTTCAGAGCAAACTCGGCAGCGAGGCAGTCGAATACAATGGCCAGGCAGAAGTTTCCGCGAAACTAAACAAGTTTATTTAACTTACCTCGGCACACCGGTTCCCATCCCCATTCTCCCTCGACTCTTCTAGAGTCGCATCTCTGCGTGGAATCTGCCCTGCGAACTCCTTTCTCCGAACCCTTCCACCTCCCATCAAATAGGCTTCTTCTTCGCCTACTCGACCATCTTTCTCCTTTTCTCTACTCTCTTTTATCTTCTCTCTCTCTCTCTCTCTCTTCCCATCTCATCTCATCTCATCTCATTTCGTCTCGTCTCGTCTCGTCTCGTCCCATCTCGTCTCCTCTCATCTCGTTTTATCTTATCTGGTCTCATCTCATCCCATCTCGTCTCATCTCATCTCATCTCATCTCATCTTACCCCAATTCCTCTCTACCATTCTCCTTCTCCTTGCGCTTCTCCGCTTATCCTACTTGCATCGACTGCTCGCCTCTGTACCTGCAATAACGGCAAGTTTTCCGAAAGTTTCCGACAGATTAACGACTATTGGAATTGTTCGAGTTATGGAAGAGAGAAGCGCAGCAGCAGTGGCAGCAGCGGTAGAAGCAGCAGCAACAGCAGCCGTGGTAGCGAAAAAGGGATTACGAAGGCGAAACGACACGATCTCAGCGTCCGAATACCGATCGATAAATTTCAATCGATCGTTCGATATTGCTCGATCGATGATGCAAGGACAAAGCAGTGCTAGTTTACGTCTACGTAGCGGAGAAACACGATCTACGTACGATATATCCACATATATTTTACGTACTATGATATTCGAGAAAGTTTCATCCGATGTTCGAAAAATAAACGCCGTCGATTATTTTAGTTCGATATCGACATCGTTTTATCGTTACCGTTGGGCTATATCACCGGTCGTAACTACGCATCGACCAACGAACGATTTAAAAGCAAGAAGAAATATAGCACTGTATTTTAGCCATCTTCGTACGCTCGTACTTTCGTTAGTTAAATCGACGAAAGCGATACCGTTCGAAATACCGTTTGAAAACAGGAAAGGTAAGAAAGGGAAAAGTAAAGAAAGTATAGAAACGGAGGGGAGGAGGTTAAACAAAGAGAGAAAGATACGATAAAAGAAAGAGAAGAAAGCGGAGGATACCATTTGGAGGAAAATGAAAGAGATGGGATGTCGAGAGTGGAGTTTCTATATGTACAGCGAGTACATGCCGCGAAATGGGATACATATGTATATGTACGTGCTGTATATCTTCTTTATGGCAACCATTAACATATTTTTTGCTGTGCGTATTACCATACAATAGTGGCGCAAATATTACAACTTATGGTCGTAAATCAAAGCGGGGGGAGGGGTGGCCTGGAAGACGAAATGCTGGGAAAGGAAGGGAAGAGAACGGAAATAGGAATGGGGAATAGGAACAAGAATGGGAACGGGAATGGAAGAGAGAAAAAAAAGAGCGAGCATCGGAGAAAGAGAGAAGGAGGGAAAGAGCTAAGGAGGGAGTTAACGTTAGGTATAGCAGAAACCAGGCTGTCCCGGTGAAGCTTGGTAAAATAAGTCAATTCGTTCGTTTCCATCGTGGACAAGACATCGAGAGTCGAGAATACGTTGGTAGTGATTGTACATACAAGGTCGTTGACACCAGGACTACATCGCCAAACGAATATCCGATAAACGAGGATATAATGTTTGCATAACGGTCAAAGTTACATCGCGTAGAAGCAAAGCAAACGTCAGGAATGTAAAGACTCGGTAAAGTGTTGATAGTCGACGTTTCGCAAAGTATGTATCTCTTTCCACGAGAATTATGAAACGCGCGAGTTACCGATCATCGGGAGAAAAGAGCACGTATTATCTCGCGTAGTCATAACCACGGCGAAACGTACGAACGAGGCACGTTCTTCCTCACGCTATCTTCCCTATTTTTCGTTTCGTTTCCTTTTGTTAGCGATGAAAGGTGTATCGACGTTATTTCGTCTCTGGTATGGTCGGACTATGCTACGCGCATATTCTTCGTTCGTATTCTCCAGCGCATTAAAACGGAAACGTTGGAGAAATTTCAGATAATGTTCAATAGTAAATTAAGATATAATAACTTTCGTGAAAGTTGTACGCCGGCAAGGAGATGGAAAAGAAGAAAAAGTCGGTGGAGGTAGTGGGACGAGGGGGGTAGGGAACTCCATTAACTTTTATTTCTCCGGGAAAGTAACTTTACCCCCTCCTGTATTTCCCCTCCGTCCCCGCCTAAGACGACCACCCATCGCCTCCCTCGTCCTCCGTCTGTTCGTTCCACCATTCCTCTCATCCCTCTGCCGCTTCACCTCGTTCACATCCCATCGTCGTTTTGCGTTCGCTGCTGCCTGCCTCCTCCACCTTCTCCACCTCCACCTCCTACACCTCCACCACCGCCATCTCTTCCTCCTCCTCATTCTCCTGCCGGGTTTTCCTCCACCATCGTCGCTGCCACCACCACCCCCACCACCATCACCACCACCACCACCACCACCATCAGCACCACCACCACCACCACCGCCACCACCACCACCACCACCACCACCACCACCACCACCACCACCACCACCACCACCACCGCCACCACCACCACCACCACCACCACTACCACCACTACCACCGCCACCAGCACCACCATCTCCACCAGCAGCCCTTTCTCATCCATTTCAACCGCTCCTCCCGCCTCTCGAACCTTCGCCTTCGTCTCTTTCGGCAATTCGTCCCGCTTCTTCGAGAGGATTCCCCTCCGTTTCCTTGTCGTGGCTGGCCCCTCGGCTGCCGCGCGGTACCCGATCTCCTCGCCGAGCACCTCGCAATCCCCGCTCTCACACCGCCGCCGGTACACCTCTTGGTACTCTTCGGTGCCTCGGTGCACCGATGAAACTTTGTAAAGCGACTTAGTCAAACTTTAATAAATTCCTTCGTAGAGTTTCAAAGCGGTTCTACGCGGGATTGCAAATGATTACGTTTACTCGCGCGCGCGCAGCCCGAATCTTGGCTAGGCTTTTAGTCTCTCTCCCTCTCTCTCTCTCTCTCTCTCTCTCTCTCTTTCTCTCGTCCCCATTTCTGCCCGCTCCATCGTACTTTATCTTTCGCCGATCGAGCACAATCGAAAAAGAATTTTATTTACGTTCGTAAGAGATCGAAGCGAGATCGCTGGACGCCAGTGGAAGTAGCGACGATGACGCGACGATGACGCGACATACAGACGATCGAACGGACAATAGCCACTCGAAAAAGACAAGCGTTCGAGCTTTCGAACACGTTACGATGCGTCGTCGTGACTATCGTGACTGGGTGGCCCGTTGGTAGTAGCGATGTTTTGAAACGCGAAAGAACCGCTCGTTTCGAAAAATCAGAAAGTACCAGTGTCTAGTTGGAAGAGACTGGAACAGACCGACGCGATACGAAACGATCGGATCGAGTCGCGAATACGCATTCCCATGGCAACGATCTCGATCAGATAGGAACTAGCAGAACAGAGAACGGAGAACGATCTAGATAATGTATTCGATACAGGTAATATATAGCGCTCCAGATACAATATTTATGTCTCGATGTATTTTGCTAGCAATCCATTATTCATTCCGTAGCGGTGAATAAGCATTTCAGAGTATCGTATCGTGTTTGTACTGACGACGTTCGGGGCTCTACGCGTCTTGCGTGCTTCTTACGTGGTACGAATCGGGCTTTTCAAATCGCGATTTTCGAATCTGTGGCACAAATTTTCTATACGGCTGCCGACAGCGTCGAAACTAATCTCGTTACACGTTTCGTTCGACTTTGCGCGTTTAACGCTTTTCGTCTCTTCCGATCGAAAACGGGACGCGAAAGATCGTCGGGACATGAAAATTTTGTACCCAATTGGCGCTCGATCCGTTGCGATTCGGACCGAAGAATAGGTCATCAAAGTCACAACGTGTGCATCGTTAAGAGTGTGCGCGCGCATAATGGTGGAGGGGATGTAGATAGATAAGTAGAAGGGGGAGGAGAAAAAGGAGAAAGAGGAGAGAAAGATGTAGAAAAGCAGAGAGAAAAGCTAAGAACCGTCCGATCCACAGGGTAGACAAGATTCACACTTGTTGCTCCCTTCTTGGCTGTGTACAGTGAAAAGCCCGTTTATCCGAAGAATTTCCTGCGGTCAAAAGGTCACGTGGTTATGGTGCACGATCTCCTCTTCCCTCGCCATTATTCGTTTCTTCTTTCGCACGCTTCTCTCTTTCTTTCTTCTCCCTTTACCCGTTTTTCGTTCCGCATTTCCCTCGCTTGTCTTTTCCTGCGCCCTCGCCGTCGTTGCTTCTTCTCCTCAGTTGTCGTTCCCTTCGAATTTTCCTTCGAATAAAATTTGTCCATTGAATCCGTTCTATTTCCGCGTGGAGTATTCAAACGGAGAACAGCCGAGCACCTCGAAAGGAGAAAGAGAAAAAAAGAGAGAAAAAAGAATTAGAAGGTAGGAACTCCGGAGAAACAGATCGCGGGAACAGAGAAACGTTCGCTTACCGTGACTGGTAATAAGAGATCTACGCGAGATAAGCGGACGCTCGCGTAATAAGTAAAACCGGTTTAAGAGACCGTCGACGATAATACGAATCGACGTATACACGGGACAAAGATGAAACGCATTTGCGAGTTGCGAGTTGCGAGTTGCGCGATTCACCTCGACGCGTTGTGGTGGAACTAAAAGGGTTGGAGGTGGTACTTCTCGAAGCGGGGGGGGCCGGGACACAGGGGTACGTGGTGCGCGAGACAGGGTGTAGAGCAAGGAGTACGAGGAACGGGGCACGGGACGCGGGATACGGGGCACGGGGCACGGGGCAACGGAGTACCGAGCGGCGCGTGGAACGAGTAGGGAAACGGGAAAGTGCAAACATATGGTAAAAAAAGAGGAGAAACACGTTGAACGACGAAAAGAGAAAATCACCACACAGCGCGATAAGCCTGGGGCGATTATCAGCTGTGCAAACGTTCGCTCAAAGGAATTTGTAAAATCAACATTTGTCCAAGATGTTGAAGAACATGTTTAATGAATCTCCGAAGCAGCGAGAGCATCGTAGATACTTAATAACGTCTGGCAGTTGATTTTCGTACTTGATTACGCTGTTCGATGTGATCGACATTGGAAACAACGATTTCCGACAACGGCAGCACGCTGTCTCGTTTTTTTGGAACGAAATGGCGCGGCGCGGCGCAGCGGCGGTAGACCGTCCCGCGAGAGAATATCGATTCGGCTGCCGGCGACGGAGCGTGCGGTTTCTTCGTAAAACTCTTTTAGTCGGCTGCCTCCAGATTTTCCTTCTTTCGACGAAAATTAAAAACTGACGCTTTAACAGCGTTCTCCTCCCCCCCCCTCCCCCTTCCATTTTTGCTTTTCACTTTCTTTTCTTTTTTGGTTCCTATACCGTTGATTACGCGGGTATAACGAAGATTCACACAGTTTGCTGTGTAAGCAACATCGAGTAACATGGGCGATTAGTTTTGACGACTAAGACTACAAGATCGATCGCGAGGAATTTGCCGTTAAAATCGTAGTTGTCACGGCCGTGTTTCGAACCCGTAACAAACCTCGTTCGAGTAAATGTTTCGAGTAGATTGTCGCTTCTCGCGAACGAATACAAATACGCGGGTATATACGTTAATGCGATTGGAATGCCACTGAAATTAAAGCTACCTTTCACGGGAATGTAATGACTCTTTATAAACTCCGACGTAACCCCTGTTTCCTCGGGCCACGCGGCACACTTGGTTGCCATCACACACAGTCGTGTCCTACTTTCTTGGAATATTCGAGTAACCGAGTATCGGTAGATAACGCGTGTTTAACGCGCGTTTAAGCCGTCACGCTGTTACGTCGTCCAATACCGATTCTACTTGCTCTTAGTTGCTTCTTAATTACGTTGTAATCAGTTGTATCGAATCGCGGAAGAGTAGCTTTTAGCAGCTGGTGTTCGTTCTGCGGTTTTCTATTCTCGAACCGGGACAGGATTAGATCGAAACCGAACGTGACATTGATCAATCTCGATACCGCTGCTTGCTTTTCGCTGTTGGATAGAATTTTTTAGCGAGAGGACGTAGAAATAGAAAATCGAGGATATATCATTTCGAGAATATTTGGGAATACAGAGTAAGTAAAGTTACTGTACGATTCCTTTGATCGTTTGGTTGGAAGAAAAGAAGGGAAACATTGATGCTCCTGTCGCACGCGCACGGTTCCTTTCGTCATCGTTTGACCGCGTGCGCGTCATACGTCGCGAGTCCTCTTTTCTCTATTCGTTGCGCCATCGGCCTCTTTCAATCCTGCACACCATTTCCCTCCGCTCCCTCCGTTCGACAGAAACCCCACTCCCACCTTCTGCTGGCCCCTCTCCATATTTCGAACCGACGACCCCTTTCTTCCACGGTGTAGCGATCACAGCTTGTTAACTGGGCCACAAACCACGAATGTTATTCGTCGCGTGATTCAACGTGATTCTGAAATAAAATCCTACATCGCGTTAGAAACACAACAGGAGAAAGATGTTTAACTAGTAACCGTTTAGAAATCTGGTTAAGCGTGTGATTTAAACCGCCCGAATATATATATATATATAAGTACATATATTTCGATCACAGAATGTCAAACGATTCGTTTTCATTGGAGAAGAAGGGCCTCCTTGTTCAGCGTCATTGTTGATCCAATCGAGTCGAATCGCATCCCGGTACATATACGATTATCGTACGATGCGTTGTATCTCACGCGACGCTCCGAGAACACGTTCATTTATAATTATTAAAACGTCCCGAAACGTATAAAAAGTGTGCAACGAATAGAACGCGTGTTAAGAGTTAGAGAAGATCGACGAACAGGATCGAAAAATAGGCATCTAGGAAAGGGCGAACAAATTGCTTCTTTGAGATTCGCATCGTCGTTGGGTACATTTATGAAAATCTTCGTTTATACCGTTTAACGATTTTCTCGTACGTTGAATCATCGTTATTCGTCTTCTAAAAATGTTCGCAATTGGGTGGTCGTGTATCGTGTGACGTCGTATCGTCTCGTGTCGTGTCGTGTCGTGTCGTGTCGTGCCGTTGCATTGTATCCTTTAGCAATATACAAGCAGGGGGCGCGCGAGTCTGCTCCCCTGTCGAAAGATATATCCCCACTATCGAAGCGTGCCACAAAATGAACCTCCCTTCAATCATTCCCGCGCCGGCCGCCGCGAGGAGCGCGCGTCGTTTTGCCACGCTGTCACTAGTTACGCCACGAGTCGAATATTTTGTGTATGTTGCGCAGCGATCTGTATTTTGGTTACGTGTTATGTTTCGGTAAAGTCATCGTGTACATGTTTTTCTATATCAATGCAACGTAACAGAGAACACGCGTGGTGATGTGAGAACGTGTTGCTTGTCAAGTGTCGACGTGTGCATCGAAACGGTTGTGTGACGAAGAATCGTCGAATTAAATCGTTTCGTTTCTATCTTTTCGTTTTGGTCTCGCTTTTTCCTTTTTTTTTTTAAACAAATCTTTCTCACTTCCGAGCGAAGTCACTCTTACAGAAAAGGGGCTGTGTTTTAAAAGAGAAGAATTCATCGTGATAACATTAACGTGGTTAACCGGCGGTGGCACGCTCTGCACGTTGCACGTGCATACGATAACCTGGATCTCGTCCCGACGACGAGTCGGTTCGTCTCATCGGTAAGTCATCGATCTCAATATTGGTAACCGGTATGTTACCTTTCTCGCGTACGAAAATTCTTGGGTTTCGTCGTCGAACCGTGGGATTGGAATCAAATTTGTACATCGTCAAGCTAAGATTTGTTATTTTTGGAAACGATCGTATTTGCTTTCGAAATACGTACTATGCTCGAGGTAAACTCGGAACGCCATCTGTCGGGCGATGATTCAACTTTATGAACGACGCCGATTCTAATATTCAGAGAATTAACACCGATCGTGGGATTTTCAAGTTATTCAACAGTCGTCCGATTCAACAACGAGAAAGCACGCTTCGCGCGTTACAGCCATTCGTTTACCGGTGAAATTCTATTTTCAACAGTAATAAGATTATAATTAACGTTCGTTTGCGTTTCGCTGTATCTATTCTAGGCCAGAGAGATTCAAATATAACCAAAATAATTTATGGCCATACGAAAATGTACTATTTTCTTCGGTTTGTTGAAGGAGGGGAGTGGGGATGTTTAACGACGTTATTCAGGAGAAATTAGAAGAAACGAGGAGGTACGGATTACAAATGGTAGTAATGTTGAGTATGAGGAGGGCAAATGGCGGGAGTGGGGGGAGGGGATTGGAACGGGGAACAGGTTTAACATCGGTTATATACGCCGAGTAAGAGACTCGTTCGTGTACGTACGTCTATTGGATCTCTTGCTTTCGCTTTGCTCTTCCGTTTTCTTACTTTAGATAACTCCCCTCCCTCTCCCCATTCCCATCCTCGCCTCCTTTTTCTTCTCCAGGTTTTAGCTATTCTCCGCGTTGTTACTTGCAAAAACAGCTTTCGAATTCGATCAGGTGGAAAATCGAAATATTACTCCAGGCAGAAAGGATCGAAAATTCGATACGTCGTTTGATTTTTTCCCTAACGATAAAATAACGAACGAAACAAGGAAACCAACGAGAGTCGTTAATCGGACTAATATCGTTTGTCGAAATCGACAGATTCGCGAGGGCGTTTTCATTTCGGCCCGATCTAACTTTCTTGTTCGTGTCTCTTACGTTACTGTCTTCCTATCTATCTACCTACCAATAAACCAACCAACCAACCAACCAACCTACCTACCTACCTACCTACCTACCTATCTACCTATCTACCTACCTACCTACCTACCTACCTACCTACCTATCTACCTACCTACCTACCTACCTACCTACCTATCTACCTACCTACCTACCTACCTACCTACCTACCTACCTACCTACCTACCTACCTACCTACCTACCTACCTGCTTGTCTGTCTACCTCCTTGCTTACCTACCTACCTACCTGCTCGCTTTCTTGCTTTCTTGCTTGCCTGCTTGCCTGCCTGTCTGCCTGCCTGCTGTTACTTCTACTGGAAAAAGTAACGTATCGTGCACCTTACCTTCTTCTTTCTCTTTCTACCATCGGCTGTCTTTCATTGCCACTGCTTGCTGTCTACCTCCTTCATTGACGTTATCGACCGTCGAACGATATTGTAATTTCAGTAGTTGTCACTCGTTCGTTTCGATAATCGTCGTTGGATCGAATCGATACAGAAACAACGTCTTTCCTCGATCGGTGCGGTCCTCTCTGTTTCAAATGTTCGTTTACCGGCCCCAGTTGCCGATTTCGTATAGAGTCTAGTCTGGAATTTTGGTCACAATATTAAATCGAGTTACGATCGAGTTTCGTTTCTTCTTTGGGATATAAAACGCGTTACGATGCCATCTGGTCGACTCGTTCGAACGAAAATCGTGGCACGACCCTCCCACGAGAACATAGGCCGTAAGAATCGAAAGTCGTCTTCCAGATGGCGAGGAAAGATGGTGTAAAGAACGAAGAATAGGGAAGGATCGTTTAACATTTTGTCGAATCGTTTAAAACACGTAAGCAAGGGAAGATGTAATGGAAAAGAAAGAAAAGTAGGAAAAGTTAGATCGATAATAGAGCGTGGCGAAGGAAAAGAGATTTCGGACAGAGTAAAGTCGAAATAGATGCACGGGTCGATGACCGTGTAGAAACGCGAATAACGCTGTCCCCTAAGAGCGAGCAGGTGGAGGAGACGATGGTGACGATGACAATGACGAGTGTAAGCAGGGGCGGAAGAATCGTAGCGTTACGTCGGACGTTTCACCGATAGGACTTTGACTTTGGGTCCTAAAACTTGGTTGGGTCATGTTTATAGCGGATGCCTATTCGAACGAACGAAACGCCTCGAGGCTTCGTTGTATGCGGTCGTAAAAATCTGTATAGGTAGACATTTGATCGCTTGGGCACAGAGAGTTGGTCGGAACGTCGGTCCGTTCGAACACGCATTCACAGCCGTAGAAAAAATTCCCGTGCAGCGTAAAAATCAATTCGCTCGATGTTTACGATTTGATGGGACGTAACGTTTCCGTCGCGTGTAATTCAGCGAATTGGAGACGAGTGGAAGCGACCGTTGGGAACGCGGAAGCACGAAGATTTCGTGTGCTTTTACTCGTGGTGCGAAACATCGAACGAATGGAATCGACGAAGCTACGCTCGTCGAGGCCATTGACCGATAGAAGGGAGGAAGGAAGGAAGGAAGGACGCGCGTGTCCCGTCGCGGAAAGGATACCGAGACGGGGTTGACAAATTGCGGATATTTCGCGAGAATCTCCTCGCGGATTGATCGTAGAAATAGAATGGCGGCCTCTACCGATCGCGTTAATATGGTTACGAGCGCGAGAAATAGTAACGTAAGAGATAAGTTGTAAGAAATGTTATCGGCCGAACGGAAAACTTTCTTAAACGACTCGACGAACGAATTCGACGTTGGTGCACGCAAATCGATACAAATATTTCGTCTGTTTCAGAGAAACGAGAGTCTGGATTTTTCGTTGAACGTTCCGCAGCATCATCACTCGACGTCGTACCACCACAATACCTACGCCATGGCTGATCAAGTAAGTTCGATAATATTCCGCCTCGATTCTATGGCGTTGTATTTATGGCGGGATTCGACGCGCTTCTTCTCCGCTTTGATAAAGTAGGCAGTCACGGTGCCTGTGATGGAGCGGAGCGAAACTGAACCGTGGAGAGAGACGGAAAGTTGCGAGAACCCCTCGACGAGAAGAGCGTTCGTTCGATATTTTAACCGCGAAAGTTGTTGGGATTAATAAGCCGTTGGAAATTGGGCAACGAAATTCGACTGTCGGGAAGAAGACTCTCGTACCCTGTTCGAATATCTGGCCGTGGTTACGTGCTGGACGGTTGAGGGTATGGGTGCCAGTGCAGGTGCAAACGGGTGGGGGCGGAGACGCGTGGGAGTGGAGGGCTCGGGTTGCGACCGCGGGCCGCGGACCATGGGCCACGGGCCACAGGCACCAGCCGTCTTCGTATATACATACATGGGGAACGAAGGGAGCGAATGAGAATAGGAGCGCGGTCCAAGGGGGTAGGAAAGATGGGACGACTATCTTGGTTAGGCCGGATAGGCAGAGGACGCGAAGCTGGCGGTGGCGGCGGCGGTGGCGGCAGCGGCGACGGGGTTGGGAATGGGAACGGGAACAGGCATGGGTACGGGCACGGTTACTGGGTAGGGTACGGGGGCAGGAGTGTCGAACGGGTGGGAAGGGTATAGGGCGGGAGGAGAATAGAGGAGAGGAGAGATAGAGGAAGAGGAGGAGGAGGAGGGCTGTAGAGAGAAAGAAAAGTTTGGAACCGGTGCGCGGTGGAGGAAGAAGATGGATAGACGCGCGTAGTCGATTCGGAGATGGAAAGGGAGGAGGATGAGAAGGAGGAGGCCGTGGAAGCGGAGGAGGAGGAGGAGGTGGTGGTGCGCGGGAGTAGGAGTAGAAGTAGAAGGTGTAGGAGTAGTTGAAATAGGACGGGTACGGGTACGGGTACGGGTACGCGTACACACGGGCGGCGTCGGGACGTTACGGGGCGAAGCGCGGTGAAAAGGGACAGGGGAGAGAAGAGAGAGGCGAGAGCGAAACGATAGAGTAAGAGAAACATCGCGAGGTAAGGGGTAACGCTCGCGATGGGCACGGCGAGGGAAGAGAGGCAGAGGTGTACTCGATCAATAGGCAAGTACGTTCCTTCAAAGGAAAATTCCTGATGCTATTAAATCCAATTTAAAAACTTTTATTCCCCGTGTCCCGACGCGCTCTACACGGCAAATGTATTTTCCTCCGTTCCCCGCTCCGAAACGCTAATAAATCGCTGAAAGGATTTCAAACGATACGACGACGATGCTCTCTCTCTCTCTCTCTCTCTCTCAATCTCTCTCTTCTATAAGCCTCTCTGCCGTGGGTATTACGTTGATCGAACAGACTATGCGGAAGCCCGATTAAACAGAAGCAACCAGCCATGCGGACGCGCGATGTCCTACGTTCCGAATCGGCGATCGTACTCCTCGAATCACCGATTAAAATGTCCAGTTTGTTGCTCTCCTTCGTAGACGTTTCACACTCCCAGTTTCGGTGATGAAGATTTCGACATCCCGGCTATCCATTCGCACTCGCATCAGCAGCATCAACATCAACAGCAGCAGCAGCCGCAGCAACAGCAGCAACACCAGTCGCAGCAGCAGCAGCCTCAGGCTCAATCTCAGCACGATCCGATGCACGGTTACCAAACGCAGGTAAATTTCATCCAAGACGAGACAAAAGTTTCGCAGGGGATGAAATGTGTATAGTACGCGAGCCTTCCACTTTTACGGATTCGTTCGAATGATCAGCACCGTTCGAATGGCTTTCGCAGATGATGCAAACCGGCAACGTGCAACAGTCTGCGGATGGGTTGAATCTCGATCCGGGTGGATATCAACAATCTCTTTATCTACAGCAGGACCACTCGATGCAGCAGTCGATGAACGTTAGGTGAGTCGGAGTCGTAATCGGATCCGCGTGCGATTTAGATAACGGATGAGATAACCTTGCCACTGAAGCAGAATCGGCGCGCGATCGCCAATTCCATTCTCGAATCCGCAAGAAACGATCCTCGTTAACTATCATCTACAAACATCTTTTTCTTCGATGTTTTCTGGTAGCTCGACGTATAGTAACTCGCAGGGTTCGTATGCGAGCATGAATTCTCCGCGGCAACAGCATGGAAATCAGCAAATAATGTTGCTTCAACAGCAGCAACAGCAACAGCAACAGGCACAGATGCAACAACATATGCAATACATGCATACTCAACAGCAGCAGCAGCAGCAGCAACAACAACAGCAGCAGCAGCAGCAGCAACAACAGCAGTTGCAACAACAAATACAATATAGGAGTCCAACGGGTGGTAGTCCATCCGCGATACAATCAAGCACGATCCCCGAGGCAAACAACAATACTACGACTAGCGAAGATAGCGACGACAGTACACCTCATTCCGGAATGGTGAGTTTTAGTCGATCGATTGGCACGCATCTCGAATCTGACCGATCATGTATAAACAACGAACGAATGTGGCACGATTCGCGGTCGTTTGTCCAGATTACCGGCATTAAACGACCCTCACCGGAACCGACCGACGTTGCAGCAAAAAATCAAAGGAAACCAAAATCGCAGAAAAAGAAGAAGAAAAGAGATCCCAACGAACCGCAAAAGTGAGCATTCTTTTTACTTTTCTTTCTTTCTTTCTTTCTTTCTCTCTTTCTTTTTCGCCGAGCTCTTTGGCGTAGTAGCGCGCGTGCGCTATAATAGATCCGGAAAGTAGCCAGATCGAATCGAATCTAGTTTCGGAAAACGAGAGAAACACCACGATAAAGAACGTTCGAAAGATCGATTAAATCGCTCTTCGTCAAAAATTTGTGCGCTCTCCTGCCATCGTCGTATTAGACACGTGCTATCTATTTTACAGGCCCGTCTCGGCGTACGCTCTGTTCTTCAGAGATACCCAAGCTGCGATAAAAGGACAAAATCCAAATGCGAGCTTCGGCGAAGTTTCCAAGATCGTCGCTTCGATGTGGGATGCGTTGGAGACCGAGCATAAGAACGTGAGTACTCGCGAAACATAATTTTCTTCCTTCTTCTTTCTGCTGCTTCGTTCCTCGTCCTCGTGAAATTCGTTTGAGAAAAGCGAGCGTGGACTACGTTATAGAAATTTCGGTTTCATCTCGACCGTTGTGTACGAAGAAATTTATATTTATGTAGGTTTACAAGAAGAAGACCGAAGCAGCGAAAAAGGAATATCTGCAGGCACTCGCGGCGTACAGAGCGTCTCTGGTTAGCAAGGGTGCGGCCGAAAACGAACAACAGCATCCGCAACAGCAACCGCAACAACAGCCATCGCCGCAACAGCAACAAGTTCAATATACGGCGTATGGTAGTTACGCCGGGAACGGAACACCGGGAAACGTCTCGTATCAGGTGTATAGTCCGCAGCCTCAACCTTCTTCGCCTCAGCAACAACATCCGCATCCTCATCCGCATCAACAGCTTCAACATCATCAGCAACCCGCGCAACAAATGCAAATAAAAAAATCTCCCCACCATTTAACCATGCCAGGAAACTCGCAGCAGCAACAAACGCAACAGGTAATCGTCTTTCTTCGTCCGTTTGTCACCTCTTTCTATTTTCCATTGTCGCGCGTTACGTGTCTTAAAACTTGGCTACCATTCTCTTCTTCGTATACTTTTCTTTCAGACTATGATGGCTACATCGATGGCTCCAACCCATATTTCGCAACAACAACCATCGCAACAGCAGCAGCATATGCAGCAACAGTACATGCAGGTCAGCAGCGATGTGAATTCATTTTCTTTTTTTCGCATCTCTTTTCTCCTCGACGATCATTTTCTTCTCCGTTTATATTTCTGTCTCGATTCGTCCTCCCACGCTTTCATCGTATTCATCCTTTTTGCCACTTTTAATTCATTTCCGTTCGAATGTGCTTAACGCGTAAAAAGCCGCGACAAGCGCAAAGAAAACAGCAACGATATTTCATACCGCGATGCTGCCAGTTGTCAGCAACAGCGCCAGGCAGCAGCAAGTACGAGTATGATGTTACCACGAGGCAAATTGAACAGTAGAATACGTACGTTTTCGCAGATGCCGCAACAGCAAGTGCAGCAAGTACCGCAACAATCGCAGCAACATCATCAGCAACAGCAGCAACCGTCGCAACAGCAACAGCAGCAGCAGCAGCAAATGATACATTCGAACCCAACGAAGAGCGATTCTTTGTCGAGTTCACCGTCGGCAGTGAACTCTGTAACTCAGGCTGCGAACATGGCTGTTCAAAGACCGACGTCGAACGCTTGTATACGTCACGGATGCCCGAACCCCGCCGTAGCAAACAGCGAATGGGAGGACGAGTATTGCAGCAACGAATGCGTGGTCAGCCATTGCAGAGACGTGTTCACCACGTGGGTATCATCGAACCAAAATCCACAACAGAACTTCTCGACCGTAAAATAAGGACGACGGGCCGAGCTGGGTGAAACGCAGCGATCGTTTAAAATGTTTCCTACCGTTTGTTGTAGTCGCGGAACACGAATATACCTGATGTTCAAAGCGTGATCCGATTCGATATCTTTTGTACATATGTCCATCGTACAGATAGTCACACACGCACGCACATATACATACATACATATACACATACGTGCGCACACACACATACATACACAAGGTTTCGCGTTAAATCAAAAGACGAACGACCGGAGGATAAAGACCGCGCTAAGCGAATCGCTACACAGATCTCTAAGTTTCGTTTGAAAGACTGCGTGCGTCGCAGCACGATGCCCGTCAACGTGGATATATATATTGCCGTTTCACTTTTCCACTGACTACGTTTTTCACGCGAGGACGAGCAACGTAGCTGCGTAATCGCGAAAGAGTATTAGTATCGCCAAAGTATAGCAACCGACAAGATCATCGGGTTGCAGTTCGAGGGAATCGATCTCGTTATTGCGCGTTTACCGATCGCGCGAAACGTTCACGTGCCGCATACACACTATCGAAAACGAAAAGTAACGATGAATCGCGCGCGACCGTAAACCAAGTTGCATTCCTTGAACGTCTAGTTAGGGACCGTTTAACGATAGATAACAGTAATTTCGTAGAAGTATATTCGCAAACGTTAGGATACGTCTATTCCATACTGAATTCGCATAGGTGCGCCACGCCGTGTCGAAACGTGGTAGAAACGAAAAGCAAGTATTTGCCTGCTGATCGAACTGTGGTTGACAACTCGTTTATAATTAATAATCGATGTGAGAACGTGAATGATGAGCGCGAAAAGGAAGACACGGCGAAGAATAGAAGAAGAGCGAGAAAGGACTGGCGGTTGGTAGCCATCAAGAACGAGTGACGCAACTTATTTTTGTATAATTTTACAAAGAAAGAAAAAGTCGCGGAGAAGATTCGTGCAGATGCTAGGGAAGACGTGATCGTTCGACGTGAACAACCGATTCGATTGTTTTGTTCGTTTCTGCTCGCGTTCGTTGCGTATCGTTTCGTTTCGTTGAATCGATATCGATATTGGTATTACGTTCTCAACTGTTGTACGTTCGAATTCGTGGGTTACGATCGAAGCAAACGAGTCGACGTTATTTATTTCGAAACACGATAGTTTGTACTGACGCGAGTCTTTAGCCGTTCACGATCGCCGAACAAAGAGTAACTTAATTACGGTTGGAAAATAAAGGTAACCTAACGGGACCTAACCTAAAAGAGCCGATTTTTTTCTTTCGTTGGATTTGTGGGAAAGTACTCGTGTGTGTATACCCTTTCAAATCTTTGTATCTGTTCTCGACGGCGATCTGCACGATTTCCGACTCCAGAAAGAAGCGGGGAATTAGCAAGTTAATATGTTTATATTACGAAAGATCATGTAGCTTTTCCGTGACAGATAGTACTCACGTGCCCATACACGCACGCGCATGTAAACGCGTGGCATTGATAAGTTTTTAAACAATTTTTTTTCTTTGTAACAGTATCCTTGTACATACAACAACAAAAAAAAAAAAAAGAATAATATTCCGTAGATTTATAAGTCGCTACGATGTAAACATAATCTATAGTGTAACATATTGATAATGGCATAACTCACATATACACACATACGTATATAAACCATATATACATGCGCGTGCGCGCGCGCGTATGTGTGCATGTGTGTTGTCTGTGGTATATAAATAAATAAATAAATAATTATATATATGTATATCATATATATATATATAATTTAACAAATGTATATCATATATATATATAATATGATATAGAAATATATGAGTAATATAAATGTAAAAATTAATCGGTGACGTCGTGCATACATGTGTACATAAGTACGTACCTACATATGCATGTATACGTATACGCGACTCACGCCTGTATGTACGTATGTATATATGAATGTGCACACGTAGCAAATGAAGCGACAGCTGCGAATAACTGCGTTGTCGTTATTGAATGTAAACAATCACTGCATAGATGGTTATGAATTGGCCGAATTGGCCGAAACGCGACGATATTTCGCACGCGGCCGAATAACATCGATCCTTGATCCAAAACACGGCGGGTTCGAATTTTTCCAGGGTTAGACGTAATCACGTAAATCTGTATACCGAAGAACAAAAACACAAAAAACAAAGAAAAGACGAAAAGAGAAAAAAGAAAATAAAATTTAGAAGATATCCAACTAATCGTGTATATCGTCGATACGTTAATAGCAACCTTGTGTCCCTGTTTCTATTTACCGTTACATGCCATTGCACTTACATGTACATACGCGTAACAATGTATACTCGAAACGAATTTAATTTTCTTTCTATAGAGTTTGGCTTTTTTCATGTAACAGGCTGAGTGGAGTAAATGTACGCATCCACTTGATAATACAACTATCGCTAGTTGCTCTCAAGAGCATTTTTTCCAAGTGAACAGACACCGCGTTGAGAGTGATTATCTGATCCGATAGTGGATCGGACAGCGATTCTCAAAGCAATGTTCACTTGCGAACGATACTCTCGAGAGCAACCGACGATAGTTTCGCTCTCGCGTTCACGCGTATCTTTACAGAGATTTTAGTTTGACAAGCAATAATTACAAGCGATGGTATTCGATGAGTTAATAATTCATTCTTTCGAACGGAACGTAGTTTTCTATCAGCCAGGACAGTATACCGTGAAGCACGTACCGTCGTTAATGTATGCGTAACACAATGACTATAGTTTTTATTTAAAATTACTTTACGAGGTACATTTATATATACATAAAAAATGTATGACTAATACATTTAAGCTTACGCAATATGGACATATTCGTACACGTGCAGTAACGTAATTGTAACACTTTTTTTTCCATTTTCGTTCTTATACTCTGCGAGTTCGATTTCTTATTTCTTGTTCATTTATTAGAATCAGCTTTCGATGCGAATTATCAACGATTTACATCTAACTTGTATCGATTTTCTACGAACGATACCGGAATGTTGCAAGTCCCTTTGGCCGAAACAAATAAAATTCTCGCAAAAATGTCAACAACAAGTTCCGTTACGACGATCGCCATACACGATCCCGGAATCGATAGTCGAACGAATCGAGTTCGGTCGAATCGAGTCGAAGTTGATATAGAGTAGAGAAACGGTCGCCTCCATGTTGGCGATCGAACAGTGATCGCACGAAACAGATATAAAGGGGAGAGAGTGGGTGGGTCTGGAACGAGATAACGCGCAACTTTGAACAAAGGGAAACGAAATTGATATAAACGGTGCAAATCGCGGAGACGAGGTTTACGAGCGAACGGGCAGGACGAGGAAAAAAAGGAGAACGACAACGAAGGCGGGAAAAGAAACGGGCTCCCGGGCCGTAAAACACGGGGAAAGCACGAGACATAGGAAGGTGGGAATTGGCGACACGAATCGACCGAAAAGAACGTTTCGCGCTCGATATTTTCGAAATTTTTGGTAAAAATATGGGACGATACACGACGAACACTTGAGATTCTTGCGGACACATAACATCCAATATACACATGTATTTCTTGTACTCGACGCGCGCATACGCGCTTTTCTTTATCTCGCGCATACTACACAAGAGTCTGCGTGCTAAAATCTTTGATCCGCGCGATACAATGTTTGTCACGCTAAACCGTACGTAACGTCACATAGAACGTATGGATTCGCGAAAATGATCGATCGATAGATTCGCTCGCATTCTCCGTGTTCTCGTAAAATGCACGGCACAAAAATAAATGCTCCTATTTCGATTACATATATTCTCTTTCTCCTTTTCCTTACACGCATCTACGCATAGCTACACGCGCACACACACGGACGCATGCATTCTTCCGTTCTAATCGTAAGTATAACAACGTTACACACACAGTCTCGCGTACGCTTGTACATCATCAATTAACTATATGCTTCATGAAATTTCTGCTTTTTACAAAATATCACAAAAATCACACCAGCCTTTGTTCGCGACAAAAAAGACAACCAAATATCGTGCTATGCCGCTCGAAGAAAGACGACCCCCGAAACGAAACGCCGTCTTACGATGAAAACACAGAACGAATCGTTTCGTTTTTCCGCGTGACATCGCTGCGCACCTCGTGTCTGCTTTCGCCACCGCGAACGTCGTCGTTTCCGCCCCCTGCCCTCGATGCATCGTTTTAAAACGCGCTGTTTTCCATTTTTTCTTTTTTTCTCTTTTCTTTTGTACCGCGACTCCTCCCTCCTCGATTCGCCTCGGCCTTCCTGGGGCCGTTTTCAAAAACTCTCGTAACATTTTAACGCCGCGATCTCGCGGAAAGTGTACGATCGACGAATCAAACGTGAAATCTGGATGGGTAAGGCGAGGCCGTGTGAACGCGCGCTATCGCGCGTTTCTAGGGCAACTTTACGCGAAAGCGTAGAAAACACTTAAACCTACTGTCTTTTAGATTTAGTCGAGAAGCTAGTTTCGCCCGATCTCCGCGATTTCAGCTCCGTCAAGCTACGCTAGACAAACAACGTGCGACAGCGAAGCGGAAGAGGTGCAGCGAAAAAGGCTCGCTTTTTTATCGTTGATCGTACGATAATACAGCGCGTTGGCGACACCTATGTCGGTGTGAACGGCAACGATGACAGTGGCGGCGACCGGCTGCGGCGTCAGCAGCAGCTGCCAACTCACAGCTCACAGCGGCTTCGTGTCGGTCGTCGCTCATATTTTATAAAGAAGCGATGCGAACGCAACGATAGCCTCGTGACTATTTCGAAACACGATCGACGAGCAGCTTCGCGTCTTTCTTCATTTGGCGTCATCCTGTTCCATTGGCTCCTCGGAAACTTCTCGGGAATGTTCTGGGGTAGTCCTGAAACAGGAATGGCTGTAAGCAATCGGCGGAAAAGCAGAAGACGAGCATACCGCCGATCAGATAGATAGATTTACGTTAAATTGGTAGGCTGCTGCATCGACAGAGAGGCCATCGCGGAGACCGTCTCGGTTTCGTCGCGCTCTTTCTGTCCAGCTTCGATCGCGCTCATCGACACCGTGTGCGCGTTCAGCTTGACGCAAGGCCAATGAGACATCTGCGTGTCAAACGACAGAAAAAAAGATAAAAGAAACGCTCGACCAGAGATCGAAAGCAACGAGAAGAAGGAAAGAAGGAAGGAAGAAGGAATAGGAGAGAGTCGCCAAGCGGATGATGATCGTACCTGCACGGCGATCGTCTTTTGCAGCGTGTCGACCGCGTTTTGACAAGGTATCCTCGTCAATTCCTCTTCCCGAAGTTGAGTAGGTTCGTCCCCGAGCAGAGCCCGAACGCATTCTTGGGCGGAGTCGCAAATCGCGGCCAAATCGTAACCACCTTCGAGAGCGAGTACAACCTTACCGTTCGCCAGTCCGAGCAACTGTTGCGTCATCTTGCCGAAGCAAGCGGGGCTAACTTTGTAGCCTCCGAGGGGCGCGGGATGGCCAACGGCGGCGTCGAATCCTGCCGAGACGAGGACGATGCTGGGATCGAACGCCTTGGCGATCGGCATGACGATCGTACGAAACGCGGCTAGATATTCCGCGTCACCCATCGGAGGATTCAGCCCACCGGACCAGGCTACGTTCACGTTGTAGCCCAGACCCTCGCCAGCCCCGCACTCGGTCGGTCCACCGGTTCCTGGAAAGAAGTTACCTTCGTCGTGCCTGTGTATCGACATGTACAGCACCCGTGGGTCGTCGTAGAACATTTGCTGCGTGCCGTTCCCATGATGGACATCCTAAACAGAAGGTAAACCGGTCGAGTCGACGAGTCTCGTCCAGCGGACTACCGACCGCGTATCCCGAGCGCGAGTTCCCGATCGTCGCGATCGCAATACAGGGCGACGAGCAGCGACGCGAACGGAGGAAAACCGACGAGAAAAACGAGAAAGAGAAAGGAGGCTATAGGTTTGGCTCTTACCCAATCCAGGATCAAGATTTTCCTAATATCGAGCTTCTGCTGAAGCAATCGAGCAGCGATCGCGACCGAATTGAAGAAGCAGAAACCCATGGCCTGGTTGGTTTCGGCGTGATGTCCGGGCGGTCGTACGACGGCGAAACCGTTCTTAATGTCAGCCATGGCGGTTTTAAAGGCCAGATCGACGACACAACCGACAGCCATCCGGGCGGCCGGCGCGGTATTCAGTTCGTTCCACGTGGTGTCGGAATCGACGCCTACTCCGCCGCAGGGCAGCCGCACGAAACTCTTGATCGGAAGTTGAGAGAGCTTCGATACGTCCAGCTTTTGTCGGTTCATCGGATTCGTTCCTGCGCGCGACAGCACGTTTTACTTTACTTTACGTTTACGGCGTAGGAAGGCGGCGGCGGCAGAAAGTGGCAGAGAGGGGAGCGCGGGTCAAAAGCGGGGCCGAAGGATGGATCGGGAACGAGGAAACGAGGAAACGAGGAAACGAGGAAACGAGGAAACGAGGAAACGAGAGAACCGAGCGTCGCGTATGGGAGACGCGTGACGGCGCAGCGGCACTCACCAAAGAGAAGAGCGTGAGCTTCGCTGTGACACGTTTGAATCTCCTCGAGGGTGGCTTTGCGCGAACGTATTCGATCGCAGCGCTGTAGCAGTCCTGTCTCCGACAGCCGTGCCCAGACGCTCTGCAACCTGCCTCCGTGCTCGGGATGACCACGAACCGTTTCGCCGCAGACACAGGCGTGCTTCAACATCAACGGATCGTAGGCCAAACCGGTAGTGGATCGATGGGAAGAAGCGCGCGCGAACAGATCACCGGTGGTGGCTTGGCTTCCCTGAGGACCTGCGTCGCGCGCTAAGCAGACACAAAGAGAGAGCGTGGAACAGCGTACGATGGTGGTGGCCGTTCGACGAACGAGGTAACGCGGCCGCCTAAAGGCGAGCAAAGGTAAAGGAATCGCGGGCGGTCAGCTTACTCAAGTGAACCAACGGGCTGGACAGCGCTCTGGACAGCGGTCTGGCACTCGGCTGACTGCTCCTGCTGCCGCCACCGGTACCGCTTCCGCCGTAGGCCGTCGACGACTCGTTGGATATTTGCAAGGTGTGTCTCATCATCAGATCTCTCTGCTGCTGAAGAAACTGTTCGCGATCCCGTTGCTGTTTCGAGATCTCGCTCTCCTCCGACAAATCTTTCTTGCCTCCGGTAAGATCTATCACCTCGGCGGACTCGTCGTTCTCCGGTGCTTCGTCCAGCTGATTCGCCTGTCCCCGAGATCCGACACGCGTCAACACCGTTTGACGAATCTGCTGTTTGAGGTAGTTGTGCGCCTGCTGCTGATCGTGCAGTTGCTTCTCGGCCAGGTACTCCTCGTAATGGGTCTGCGGCGCCATGATGCCACCTTGCAGCATCGGATGGCCCAACGGCAGAGGCGCCGACTGAGTCCTACCTGTGGGAAGGGAACGGAGCGCGACCAAGGGACGCGTGAATCGGATGCCACACGCTGGAAATGTTCAGGAGGCGCGCGGCGATTCCACCTTGGGATCTCACCGGTGCCAATGAGAATCGTTCGCGCGTGCCAGTTGTTCGGCGTCGGCCGTTACGATTCCGTCCGGATCTCTCTCCGGAAATCTGACACGACTGGTGATCGCAGGGCGAGAGAGAATCGTGGGCAGTGCGCGAACGATGATGGCACACGCGCGCTGTAAAAATCGGCTGCTAGCAAAGAAGAGAGAACATACTACCTAAAGGCCGGTGACCAGCCTTTTGCAGCCTCGCATGCGCTACTTGCGTGTCGGTGATGGGAGCCGTGGCGGTCGCGGTGCCGTAAACCGCAGACGGGTGTTGCCGGTTCGTTATCGACGGGTGTTCCATATTCTGCATCTGTTTGTGAACGTAACCGCCGCTCGACGTGGCGTCTCCTCCTTCGATCACCGTCAACGATGGATAGAAAGGCAAGGTGCCGGGCAACATTTGTCCGGTGAGCGGCATCCCTAGTCGCGCGGTGAACGCCGCGCGTACCTCTGCCTCCGAGACGGTGGCCAATTTCGTACCGGTCTGCGAATAGACACGCGAAAACCAGCCACGCGTTGTCCTTTAGAGAGCGATCGACGATCACGTTGTAGGAGCCGTCGGCGGCTAAAACACTCACCGTACTGGAACCGGATGGAACGTGAGGTCGCCCCAGCGAGATGTTGGGCATGGACGGTGAACTGAACAACGACAGATCCGACAGGCTACCTTGCTGACTGCTGCTGGTCAATGGACCTCCGTAGCCGGTGTTTTCCGTCTCCTGCGAACGAACAACGAGAAAGAAAGAAAGGAAGAGTCTTCCAACGCGTGTTCGCGTATACTCACTTCTTGGATGGCTGCCGCTGCGTTGGCTGCCGCGGTGGGGCTCGCTTGAGAATTGTTTACGGTCGGTGGTGAATTAGGCCCAGATTCCGGATTACTGCTAGAATCTGGAAAGCGTTCGATGAGCGAGCGGCGACGAGCGTGGCGAGGTTTGCCTGCAACTCGTCGCGTACGAGAGACTGGAATTCGGGAAAGCGAACGAGCAACCTGTGCCCCCTCGGCCTATCTCAGACCCGTAGCGTGCCGCTGCTACTGTCCCGAATTCCTTCGCGAGAAAAAGGGACGCATCGCGCCCGTCGTTCCGCCTTCGGTTCGCGTTTTCCACGTTCGCAGGACGCGAGCCTGCGCGAACCGGGGATGCGACGCCGAGGCGAAACGAGAGGAGACTCGGTCTCGGAAACGTAATGTTAATCGGTAAACGTTTGTTGTCGACATGCTGTTACTGGACACTGGCAAAAAGGCAAAAATCAACGATCGATTAATCGAAAACACGGGTGCAACGAATTGTTTGCTAATGCTCACGCAAGGAAGAGTCGATAACTCGACGATTAATCGAACGAATTTCGATTAAGCTCGATCGAAGGACGTACTTGCTAGCAGTGATTTCCGCTTGAGGTGCGACAGCAGGCGATCCTTCCGGCGTGCCATCAGGGGTGAATTTCTCGACGCGGCCATGTTCCTCTCCACGCGTTGCTTTAGTCGCACCTTCAGCAGGTTCGGCTCCGAGGCTGGCCAATTTTAGCCAGGGTTAGTTGTTGGTCGTCGTCGTATCGGGCCGGAGAGTAGTGTAAAACGATGGCACAGGGTTCGGGGAGCGGACATCGAGGAGCGTGGGGCGATCGCGTGGAACGAGGAACGAGAGAAGGAAGGACGCGAAACGACGCGACGTGCGAGCGTGTCCACGCGATCCATCCGATAACCCAATAAATTACACGTCTACGAATATCCGTAGCGCGCTATTATCTTTGCTATTTTTCACGATCGCTCGTCGGATCGTCGATCGTCGACAAGCTCGCGATCGGGACAACGGAGGATGATCGTCGATCGGATGCAGGGGCTACGGTGTCTCTCTGCCTTTCCGTCCGTCCGTCCGTCCGTCTGTTCGTCCGTCTTTGCCTCCGTCGTGTGTATCTCTTTGCGTGCGTGCGTGTTCGTCCGTTTGCTCGTGCGTTTGTCGACGGGCCAGATGATCGAGACGGGGTGGGGGTGGGGGGCGGGGGGGCGTCGCAAAAAACCATGCTTTAGTTGAGGCATTCTACTATCGTACATAGGCACACATAGAAAGAGACTACCTTCCACCAAATATGCTTATCACTCGACAACACGGGAATTTATAGTATAACAACGTGTATCGGCGCGTGGTCGCGCGTACGTACCTGTTTTCCGAAGAGGAAAATCATCGGCGAACTTTTCTTGCAGCATCTGTGGCATCCGGTAGGGATGCGAAGCGTTCGCCGCGCCCGCCGATTCCGCCGATTGCGGTTGCAACCTGACCAACAAATTCGCGGCTTCTTGTTCAATCGATTCCAGTGTCGTTCGCTCGGTGGATCGAGCGATCGAGCGATCGACCGTGTTCCATCGAATCGTATCGCTCGGCTCTTCGACTCGAGCTCCGTTACTCGAGTACACCCCCTGCGGCATCCTTGGCGGCTTGGGTGGATGGGTGGGTGGGTGGGTGGTGTGTGTGTGTGTGTGTGTGTATAGCGCGGTATCGTCGAAAAGCGTGGCGAAGATGGAAACAACGGAACTGGGGAAGCGGAACTGGGGAAACGGAACTGGGATGCGGAGAAGAAGAGAAGAAAGAGAGAACGAAAGTGCACACGGTACAGCGACCAGGAAGAAAGCGAAATTGCGGGCGAGCAAGCGAACGGGTTATAGGCGGAAAGCGTGAAATATCGCGAGAGGATGTACTCGAGGAAGATCGACGACAACGAGATCGAGGGCGGCGGGTGAACCCGCTCGCGAGAATCGTCAGTCTCGAAAAAATTCTCACCAGCTTCTGTATCCGGGTGTACCAGGTACGGCCCCGTTCGCAGCGGCCGCGGCCTCCCTTTGCTTCTTGTTCACGAGGAAGCTCTGAAATCGTAAGGTTCCCCTCTCAGCGAACACTCGCGCGCAACATTCCCCCTTCCCTCTTCTACGCATACCATCCCTCGTCATCGATTCATCGCTACTATCAAACGACAAACCGACGAGAACCTAGCGACGTTACGCTTTAGATCGAATCGTATCTCCCAAGCCCTCTCAGCCTGACGTCTCGTCTAACGTTCCTTCTTCTCTTTGATCTAGAAACCTCCACCCCCACCCCCCGCCCGTCCTACCTTCTTCTGCTCCCTTTTATCTCGCCTATCACTTAGCCTGTTCGCGTCCCTTCCACGACGAAAATCCTCTCTCTACCCATGCGGACGGGTTCGGCCCGATACGACCGAGCCCTGCACGCCATTCAAGTACCTGAAGTCGTTGCTTCACCTCCGTCGAAGCGATCGCACTGTGGTCGTGTTTATCCTTCTTCCTCAGTGCTTCGAGTCTCTCTTTTTCTCTCCTCTGCTCTTCCAGCTGTTTTTGCTGCTCCCACAGCTACGACAAAAAGAGAAAGAAAGAAAAAAAAAAGGAGGAAAAAACACGAGCGAAAAGACGCCTCGTTTCGATCGATAATATGACGGACGGGTAGTACGCGTTACACGACCACGGTGTGCTGGACATTGACGGTAACGGCCGATATCGTCCATTCAAGAAAAAGAGATAGAGATACAGATAGATAGAGAGGGAGGAGGAGGGGGCGAGAGGGGAGAGTGCGAGCAACGTCCAACGATAATTTTACCGCAAGAAGGGTGAAAGTGGAAGCGAGAAACGACAGGGGGAAGACACAGCGGGCAAATGGCACAGGAGCGGAGAAGAGAGGAGAAGAGAGGAGAAGAGAGGAGAAGAGAGGAGAAGAGAGGAGAGGAAAGGGGAGCAGAGAACACGACGAAAGTCGAATCTCCAAGGACTCGACGATCTTTCATCCGTCGCGATTTACGACTTCTCGTCCCATCGAGGTACGACGCGCGGAATTTCATCGCTCGCCGCCAGTCTAGGCTCCCTCTCCCTCTTTCTCTTTCTCTCGTTTTCGAGTACGTCGCGATAGAGACGCGTCGCGCATCGATCGAGTTTACGGGGAATAGGAAGGTTCCGCTGGACTTTCGACTCGGAGACGGTTCGAAGACAATGGATCTTGGACGACGGTGGTTCGATACTCGGGAGGGTGATGGCGTGGTTCGTCACCCTCCAGAGAGAAAGAACCGCACGGAACGGTGACCGAGAAACGAAATTGACGAGGAGGTGACACGCGCTATCGAACGAACGAACGAACGAACGAACGAACGAACGAACGAACGAACGTTACGCGACGCGCCGCGACGAACGCGACTTACCTTTAGCTGGTGCATCTGTTGCTCGTGTAACTCGGCCAACTGTCGCTCCTGGGCTTGGTACTGTTGCCGCAGTATTTGTTGCTGAAGTTGATGATGCTGCTGTAGCTGAAAGCACAACCGACGCGTCCAGAGTAACGCTCGAAACGATTTCCAGATTCGTCTTGGTGGCGCGACGCACAGATTCGAGATTCGAATCGAGAACACCGTGTGTACGCGCATAGATGCGCGCGCCGCTACCCGTACGGGGTAGCGGTGCGAACGAAATTCTTTTTCATAGCCGTGCAACGTCGCTGGTCACCGCTCGTTTCGCTTCGACAGAAACTTTATCTTCTCCGGTCTCGAGTCTGCCGACGACGCGGCCAGGGGCAATTACGAGTATGTTCGAACCTGTGCGTCGATCGCGTTCGCGCGTCAACCGCCATTAAACGGTGGCAACGAAGAGAGGGATAGGAGGAAAGCGGGATCGTGACGCGCGTGCAATCGTGCAACCACGAACGAGAATCGATTACGTTACCTCGAGTATCTTCTGCTGCAGCACGTGACCATGCAGGCTCGCTGGATCGCCGGAACCAGCGTGATAGCCGCCCGATGTCAAGGTGGTCGTAGCACCAACTCCGCCGACCAGGTCTCTCGGTCTGGACATTGGCGAGCCTGGCGTATCCCGGGCCATCTCTGTGCACGTATATACATATATACACGCACGCATGGACGACGCGCGGTGTTTCGCGTCGCGGAGCTCCACTTTCAAAGTAATCGACGATCGTGCGAAGAAGCGCTACCGACACAACATCGACGCTGAGACGAGAATAACGAGAATGGAAAGAAGGCGGCAGCGACAACAAAGTGTCTGGTTTGCTGCGCGGAAACGGACACCGCGACGAGCTTCGTCGTCGAACGGTCCGTCGTCGCTCGGTCTCGGAATCTCGATAGCGTGTTTATTTTTGGAAGCGTCGCGCGCGAAAAGTATCTTCTCGTTCTCTTCTTACGTTCGATCGAGTTTCGATCCAGCGTCGATGTCTCGTCGAACGTTTTCGACGTCCGAAGCGGTCCGCCGGTTCGGACACCGCGACCCGACGTTTCGTTTTCGCGAGTTTCCAGTCGCGTCTCCGCTCGAACGTCCACGAATACGTACGACGAATCGCGATCGCTTCGTCCGCTTCTCCCGTGCTTACCTTTCTGCGGTAGATGCGTAAACGCGGACGCGATCTCAACGCTCCTGTAACCCACGTCTTCTGAAACAAGGCAAAATGCAAACGTTTAGCGATGCTAGATCGACGATCGTCGGCTTTTCTGGCTTTTCTTCTGGCTCTCTTTTTCTGCTAAATTTTCACAGTTCTGTAACGCGCGCGCGTTCCTTCCTTTCTTCCTCTTCTACAATTTCTCCCCTTCTTCGTTCCTTTTCCGCTAGCCTCCCGCATCTTCCGACTTGCTTTGTTTCCTTACTCCTTTTCTTTTCGACTCAATTAATTTAATTTATTCGTCTGATATACGGGAAGTAAAATCCCATTAGAGTACAAAGAATCGCGTGTAACGCGATAGAACGCCGAAGCGGCAACAACATAAATACGTATAGGGAGAAATATAAGAAAATTTATGTTCGTATTCCATTCGCGTTCTCTTTACACACGATTCTTTGTACTCTAATGGGATTTTACTTCCCGTGTACGAAACGAATAAATAAATAAATAAATAAATAACTAAATAAATTGCTCGCGCGGCTTGCTAGTTCGAACGTACGTCCGTACGTACGTACGTATGTACGTACGTTGAAATAGGATCGATGTACGGTGGAGCGTGTGCGCGTAAACAAGCGAACGTACGAATTCCAGTGGATTTCGGAATCGGATGGAAACAGAGCGAAAACGGAGCGAAGATGAGCGCGGCGCGAGTGCGAACCAACCGAGTCGAGACGACGAGCGTCGAGTTAGCGGGCGAGCAGAGGTCACTGTACGCTGCGAGAATTCCTTCGAGTCAAGTCCAAGGTTAATCGCGGAGGAGGGCCGTTCCTCCACAGGCTCGCTCCGCTGTTCACCTTTCTTTCCTTCGTGTTTCCGTTGCCACAGCCGAAAGGTACCGACCGCAATTGCGATCGCCGTCCCTTCCAACGCGAGCTCGTATTTCCACGTATTTCCGCGTATTTACACGAACCTCGCTGCGTGCCATCCGCTCTGCCAAAATTCTTCGTTAAATCGGTCGATTCGCTTAGCGGAAGCGCTCCTGTGTCGCAATCGTGGTCGTTCGAAAGGAGAACGTTTCGAATTTATTAATTCGCCGACCAGCCTCCGTCGCCTGTGTGATACGGTCGGCCGACGCGAACACAGCTGCATCGTATCGGTCAAAGTAATTGCCATCGATCGCGATATACGCGTTTCGATAACGTTTGCTCGTTTGGCGACGTTTAGCTTTCGCGCTTCGTACATTTCGTAGGCGCCGTTCGTCTACGATCGAGACGACGGTGGTCGTGATTTTACGACAAAAAAAGGGACAGAAGAGCGAAGCGAAGAAAACAGACGGGACGAAGAAGAGGAATCGTGGTATCGACGCCTCGCCGCGATGTACCGTTATTATTAGCGAGCGAATGTCGGTGTGTAGGTCAGTCGAGAGTAGCTGGTGTATAAAGAGAGGAAAAGGTGACCGCGGTCGGTTCGGCGAGACCAGCACGCAGGCGGTGGTTCGTATTTTGCCGGTGCTTTGGTAGTTTAGAGCGACTCGGTCTCCGTCTTGCGTTCGATCGGACGTCGGCCGACCGAGCAGCGCTCGATAAATTGAGATCGCCGGCGAATCGGACGAGGACCGAGGCGTAAACGCGTGGGAGAAAAGGCGAGCTCGAGCGGAAATTGGAGTGCGCCGCGTTGCGTGCCGTTGGTTCGCCAAAGGGATGGGGGTCGGTGCGAGCGGGACAGGAGGCCGAGAGCAAAGAGAGTCAAAGTAAGTTTTTACTCGTGTTCCTGGCCGGTGGCCGACTAGCTAAGATTAGACGAACGTTCGCTATATATAGGATGACATTTATATACGCACCTACTAAACGCGACGGTACACGCGCCTCCCCTTTCTCCTCCGCCGCTCCGCTGCTCGCCCACACGCACGCACACACGCAACTTTCTCCGTTCGTCCCTACGTTCTCCTTTCGACCAACGTTCGAATTATGTCTGGTCCGCGTCACTTTTCCTTCCAACGTGTCGCAGACTCCGTAATACGTAGCCGATTGTTCCGCGTAACTCTATTCTTCGTCCGACGCGTAAAGTGGAAGCGCGACAGCCTATCGTACGCGTTGCGCCAGGCGACGCGCGTTAACGCGATCGCGCAACGACTATCGCGTTCAAGCGTCGATCGAATCGCATCGAACGCGGTGATCGAAACGACGCCACGCACGCACCACGTTCTCAGCACCTTGGAAACGACCTAACGATCGTCCCGTGCCCTTCGATTTACACGACCACTCGACGATAAAATGCTCGAAGCGTCGAAAAACGTCCGGTATCTTGCGTCGCGAGTAAAATTCAAGATTCCGCACGAACCGGCGTTTGTTACGTACCGCCGTAAATCGAATGGCTGCCGGCGCTAACTCTGTTCGACAGGATGTCGACGCATTCGATCGATCTCTGCCATCCTCGTAATTATTCGCTCCTCGGTTACGCTCCAACTTCTCTTTTCCTTCTTTCTTGTCTTCTATGCGCGCGGTTGCGTGTATTTTCTATCAAAACGGCCAACAAAGCTAAGAAAAAGGAACGGAAGAAGGAAGAAGAGACCCGAAGGATCGCGGTTTCAACAGGTTGAAGAAAACAGAAGAGGGCAGGATCTACTAGGAGCTAAAAGCAGGCGACGCTAAACGACGCGACGCGAGACAACGCGATCGTACGAGTGCGACCGCGTGGGCGTGTACGACTCGTATGTATGTGCTACGTATTTCCTCGAGGCGAAAGACCAAGCAAGAGGAAGGAAGACCAATGACCCCGTAATGAAAGCGATATCGGAACAAGGCGAATCGACTCGGCGGTGGTCACAGACCGACGATAGAATTAGACTCGCTATCTCTGTCCGTGTTATTTCGATTGCTTATTTCTCGAAAAAAGTGTTTGGTAACGCGAACGGATCGATGTCTCGTTCGCCACGTTCCCCTGCCTCGTTTCTCTTTCGTTTCCGTTAGACGCGCGTAACACGCGATCGCGTAAAAGATCGCAACGACGTTTCACAGGTTTCAAAACGAAACGGCGAATCGGATCCACGGTACTGGCTCGTTCGCGTTCTAAATTGAACTCGTGACTTCGTCTAAGTGGCGAGAATGATTCGCAGTGACGTCAAGCGTGTTTCAGTTTCTGCTCTTTGTTGCGACGGGTTCGCGAATCCCGGCCGCTCGATTCATTTCGAGACCGTCGTACGCGCGTTTGCAAAAATTCGTCCGATGCCAGTAACCGTCGTCTCGTTCCTCGCGCGTAAACGCTCGTTTACGGTCGTTTTCTTCGAGATCCGTGTTGCGCGATTTCGTGTCGCGCCAATATACGCTGGAAATCAAGTGAAAAAGAAACGCAGAAGAACGCGCCGTTGAAGCCAGGAAACGCGCGCGCGCTCGCTTTCGCCCGCGATCTCCCGCAAATGTCAGTGGAAAAACGATGAATCGTGTCCGCGCGGCGCACATGCGTGCTAACGCGCGACGCGGTGTCGACGAGTCTCGCGAACACGAACAAACGCGATTCTCCTTGTTCGTCCGCATCGTTACGCCGGGAGTTCGTTCTCCCGTTGCCTCTAGCTGTGACGCGAACGATATTCGAAAGAGGTCTGAAAACTGAAAACTCTAAAAACTAGTTCAACGTCTTTCTCTTCTATCTCTCTCTCTCTCTCTCTCTCTCTCTCTCTCTCTCTCTATAATTTCAATTACGCTACACATGCTCGTGCACGAACGCGTTGGTTCTTTGTCTTTCCCTCCTTTTTTTCCCTCTCGGAGACATTTCCGTTCGATATCGCGTGGACGGTACCAAACACGAGTGACGGCAAAGCGAGCATCAAGTAACGAGGACTCGCGCGGAAGAAACGATAACACTTTCAATGGAACTGACGAACGTCGATCGCGGCAGCGTTGCCTTTCGTTTTGAAACGCACAAAAACCCGAGAAAACCGAGTAAATAGGGGAGAAACGGCGGAGAGACGAAGGACGGGAGAGGGGAGCGGACGGAGAGAGAAAGAGACAGAGAGAAAGCAGCCAACGGGACAACAGAAAGTTACGGGAGCGATGCTAGTCGCTCGCGTCGTTACAAGCTAGGCACAACAGGTGTCGGTCGATTTGGAAATGGACTTTGAATCGCGATACAGGATACAGGCTGGAAATCCCTCGACGGGATTTTATTACGAAGCGTTCGAAACGATCAACGCAGAGCAAGTGGACAGCAATGGAAAATACGCGACAGAGAGCAAAGAGCAGAGAACTTTGCGTGAAACGCGAAACTTTCGAATTTCGGCATCGGATTTTTAGGCCGAGTTCCGATAAAACAGCGTCGATCGTTTCGTGACACGCGTCGAAACCGTTTACCAACGATCGTGTGACAAAAAACGGAACGCGGAGAAGCCAGAGGGGAGACGATCGAAAGGACGATGCGGAGAAAGAGAAGCGGCGGCAAAAGCGAAATACATAGGACGAGAAAAGAAAAGAAAGCGTACGTTGGCGATCACGCGTTGCTAAAATGCACTTTTCTCTCGAACGAATTTATCGTCGCTCTTCCGATGAACGTTCACCACGTAGTGTCGTGCGTTTAATCGGCTGGCTGCAGCGGCATCGCGCGCACTATTGTCACTCTTTGCACCAAACGAACACAAAAGCCAGCACCCGTAGCCCGAATTTAACGGCAACCTGATTCGCTTGCATAGCACTTTAAAAACACGGATGAACGCGGACAACGTGAAAAATAGTGGCTTACGTTTTATCGAAGATAGGCCATCGAGTCGAGCGAATGAGTCGATGCGTCGGTAATAGAAACACCGTCGATGACGGTGACGGTGACGGTGACGATGGCGATGACGACGGCGATGTCGATATCGACGTCGGCAACGATGACGATGACAACGACGACGGCGACGATAATTTCGGAACGACGACGGAACGTAGAGACTGGAGCGCGGATTTGCTGGAGCGCGCGCGCGCGCATGTCACGGATAACGAGAGAGAACTGCGCGCGCGGTACGCGCTACCGTTTCTTTCGCGATTCTCTCGCATTCTCTGAGGGTGTCGCGCGCACACGATGACAGCGCCCTGCCTCGCGAGACTCGCGAATCTCGGCTATTTATAGAGACCCGGTATTGTTGCGTTCAGACCACATTTGTGTTACTCGCGTGAGCGCGCGCACAGCGTCGCCAACGTAATTGTAAAACTGCCTCGTTCCGTGCCTCTCCAGTTTACCGCCCACTAGCTTCTATACCACTAACAGTAGCAGCAGCAGCAGCAGCAGCAGCAGCCGCCGCCGCCTGCCCTTCTGCCGCCTTCCTAGCGCATTTGCGCGTTGCTCTGTTCTCCGCTGCTATACCGCCGTGTTACCGTTCCCTCCCTGCCAAATTCACCGTCTCCCCTCGTCCTTTCCACGTTGCTTCGCTCCGCCACTGCTCTTCCATCGCCGAAACTTACACTCGCCATCGTTCTTCGCTCGTTTCCGTCGCACAGCGACCAGCCCGATAAACTTTGCCGACCTGTCCTTCCTTCTACTCCTTTCGCCTGCTTCCCTTCTTTTCCTTGCATTCTCCTTCTGCGTCGATCGAGGAAACGATTACCTTCCGCCAACTCGATCCGTCTTTCGCGTAAACACAAAACGTTCTAGACGCGAGGAATAGATCGCGACGCTGAATTTTCAAAGGCTGGAGGACAGATGGATGGCTCGAGTCGAGACAAAGCGTAGCGATGCGCCTCGTATCGCTTCTAAATACGCGCGCGATTAGGAATTTATTCTCGATGCATCGCGTTCCGCTGACGCAATTTAATCGTCCGTTACGTGATGTATAAGATTTTCCGGAATGCCTAGCGCGATTCTATCCACGAAACGATTCACCGGGAAATCTATACAGACGGAAATACGGAAAGCTATTGACTGTGAGACGAGCGCGACAGATTTTCGCGCCACTAGCAGGTGGTGCGTGGAAACGGCGATACACGTGCGATCGACTTTCCAAACGTTCGTTGAACGTCGATCTTCATACCTGGTCGTGTTTCTTCGATTACCTTCGGGAGACAGGTCCGGTAAGACCGGCGAGAGTCGCGAGAAATCTATCTTCCGAAAATAGGAGACAAGGTCACCCCCTTCTTGAATCATCTCGTACCGTTCGTTTGGTCGCTCCACCACCCCAAAGCTCGAACGCATCGATCGATCGAACGAGACGAGCCTCGATAGCGGAACGGTGGTCGTTACGTTCGAGAAAATCCGTCTCTCGCAATTCGTCGATCATCGTTCGGATACGGCAGGAATTTGCGTCTCGCGTCCATTCGGTTCGCATCGACTGTACGACGAGTTGGCGAAAAGAATCGATTGCCCGTAAGGTCGATTTGCTCGTCGATTCGTTCCACCTTGCAGGCAACATCGCGTCAATGAATGGCCGCGTCCATTGTTATTTACGATCGATCGATCGAGTTGGAGGTGGACGGCGTTGGACGGGCAGCGAGACCGAGAAGGAGGGTAACAGCCAGGAGTGGCAGTGTTTTGAATTTTTCTAAAAGATGGCGCGTGCTAGGTAGCGCTGCTCGTGACTCCAATCCATCCAGGGTCTCTCGTCACTTGCCACTATTTATAGACGACCGCTCGATATGATGTACCGGTGTTATTTTTAGCGGCTTACCTAGCTACGGCCCTTTCACCCCTTCGAAATAGCACCGCGGTAGACGCGAACGAGAAGGCTATTCGTTACGCGTCCAACGGTCCAACACCGACCACGATTCCTTCGCTTCGACGTCCTCGAAAATCGCCTTCCGTCCTGTTTCTTTTATGCGACGCATGCAGGCGCGTACGAGATACGCGTGATACCAGATATTTAGGTAGATAGGTAGGTAGATAGGTAGGTAGGTAGGTAGGTAGGTGGGTGGGTACTCTCGGAACAAAATAGCGACGCGGCAAACAAATTTCGCTGGAATTCGTTTCGAGAAAACGTTCACGGTCTGGTTGACGTACGCGCGTTTCCGAACCGACATTGCCGCGTATCGTAATTACACGACGATACCTGAGAGACGTTTATTCGTGTAGTGGATCACGTAACTCGGTTTAATTACGTGTTGTCGCAATTACACGGTAAACCAGCTTCCGCTTGAAATAGCTGAATCGATACGAACGTTCGGAACGTACGTGGTCTGGCCGCGACGTCTTGGTCCGATATTATCCCGATTCCTCTCGAATCTCTGCAACTGAACTGGAACGACCGAATACCTCTCGAAGCGACAGGAGATGGACTTGCGTGTTCTTGTGTCCACGACAGAAACCCGTCCGTCCGCCTAATTGTAACAGAGAGAAAAAGAGAGAGAGAGAGAGAGAGAGAGAGAATTCGCTTCGTAGGTGGTCTCTGGACGGTAATACGCCGTATGGCGTGCTAGGACAAAAATAGTGGCGGTCCCGTTCGAAAATACCAGCTGCTAAAAATACGAGCAAAAATAAACGTCTACACGTGCAAAAACACGCATTAATATTCGCTGTGCGTCCGACGTTCGTGTTTTCGTGCCACTAGAGGACGATGAGCCGACGGAGGAGACGAGGAAGGAAGAAAGGATGGGACTAGGAGGAGCCGCGTGATCAAGCCAGGCGGAGTGGTTTGGAAAAGAGAAAGAGGAAAGCCGTGAACCGTGACCCTCGTCTCTGCGCCGGTGTCTTGCCAACGTTACCAGCGTTATGTTCGGCCGCCGCTGTGTCGCGTGCCCTCTGCTAGAGGATCTAGAGGTCCGAGAGAAAAGACGGTCGGCGCCACGAGACACCGGGAATTCCGAACACGGAAGGCCGATCGTATCGGTTCACCCGGTCGGTATTTTCAAACTGTCGTAAAACGTACAGAGCAAGTCCGCCAACGCGTTGGCGCCACCCCGACAGGCTGTAGCGATGCTTCAACTGACTCATCGGAAACGAAAGCGACGGCGACGTCGACGATCGTGATCGCGCCGTTGTCGCCATCGTCGTCGCCGTCGTTGTCTTGGGTCACCGTCGCCTGAGATTACTGGACGAATGAAAGAAAAGAAAAAGAAAAAGACAAAAAAAAAGAAAAGAGAAGAAAAGAAAAGAGAAAAGATTGAGCACGATCTAGGAACGCGTTTTGCCTCTCTCGCGAAAATGCAAATGCGACGTACACGCGTATGCAGGAAATTAGAGACCGAGAGGTGGTCGACAGGTTGGAAAAAGAGTTAAAAGAGACGAGCCGCTTATAAATAGATGGGGGATGACCTTTGCACGGATCAACGTTTACTTTTATAACGCGTTATTAAGCTAGGTTATCGGTTGTATCCCACTTGGTCGCTTGCTTTCGGGCAGATGCCACCGTTCACGAATCTGGGTTATGTTTACTACCCCCTCCTGATTTCTGCAACTCCGCGAGTACCTTCCACGAGGTTTACGCGTGCACGAACTTTGGCGCCTCCTACGTGAGCGCGACGCGACGCCGCAAGCATTTTCTCGTCTGGAAAATACACCCTCGCTGGCGTACGCGCTGCACCGCGCGTCTCGCGGACGGAAGGGCAGAGGCAAGCGAACACGAATTCTCGACGAAGCGAGAAGAGAATGTTTTTTCTGCAACGAGAGAGATACGCGACGGGAACAAAGTTTAAGAGGCCCGGCAGAATCTGCTATCGCGTAAGCTAAACCGTCGAAGAAGCGGTAACCTCCGTTCACGTAGCAACTAGCTGTTGCGATAAAAATAGAAATAGCCATGGCGATCGATCGGCGGTCGTTTCCGTTAGGCTGTCCAACCGATGAAACCTTTTTTTTTTTTTTTTCAACGTGAATTTCACGATCGAATCCTATTGGATCGGAATCGTGATGCGCGGAGAAAGGACGGACGAGGATCGCGGAATATCATCGAGTGTGTACGTAGCTGGTGAATGCGAGGACTTTGGAAAAATCGATGCACGAAGCTCGGCTGAAGGGCGACTGGTCGGCGACGGGGACGGGAATGTTGGCCGCGTGTAAACGATTGAAAACTCTCGTAGTGAGTATCGAGCAAGCAGCAGCACCACCCACACCTCCGGAATGGAGAGCGTTACGGCGCGACAAAATTAGCACGGGCACAATAAGCGATCCCGCCTTCGCTCGGAAAAATAGATTTGGCAAACTACCAAAACTCGGCTTTGAATAGATCCCAAATATATGGATCATCGTAGTCTTTTGCGTTCCTTCTGGCGCGCTAGCCATCGCAGTGAAAGCGACCTTTCCTCCGCGTGCGCGCACAACTGCGATCTTTGCGCAATCGGAATGACGCTCGTGACAGTTGGCCTCGCGATCGACTGGTCGCGTCCACTTAGCCGAACCAGCGCGGAACATCGAGTTATCGAACGCGTGCCCCTACGCCGTTCACAAGCAGCAGCACCCTTGGTAAACGGCAATCCGAGCAAAAATAAACGAAGCCGGTGAAAATAAACGCGAAAGACGATTTTACACGCGTGGCTGTTCGCCGCCGTAGTCGTTGTCGTCGTACTCGTCATCGTCATCGTTGTCGTCGTCGTTGTCGTCAACGTTGCCGAGCGGATGTAGACGCAAACTTGGATCGAACGCGATCGATTCGAACTCCGCGACAAACTCGATCGCGCAACCGGCCGAGCGCCCCCCTGGCGACCTCGTTCCACCGACGAGATCGAAACTGGACAAAGGTGCGCCGACTAGTTTTTACCCTCGTTTGGGCTCGTAAAACGAGCACGCACCGTCGCCGCCGCCGTCGTTTAGACAGCGATTCGTTTTTCAAAAGGGGCCGCACGGTGAGCAGATAGCGGCGAGGCGGCTGAAACGAGCTTAGCGCGCGCGGAAACAAAGCGCATCGATTAGCGGGTTGGTTAATCCAAGCGTTGCCGTATAGCCCGTATATACCGTCGTATCGAAGCGCGACGAGCGTCGCTGGTATAAATAGCGCGGTTCGATACGCTCTTTGATAACAACCACGCTCTTTCGTCTCTCCATCGAACGAATCAATCTTTCGCTAACGCGCGTTTCGACTCGACCACGATATCAAAGACAATAACGGTTTGTCGTGGCGATGGATCGATACGTAGGTATCTATTATTAGACTGCCTCGGTCGACACGCCGATTATCGCATCCGTAACGTTATCGCTCGTTCGTCATCTCGTGGACGGTCGCGTCGCAACCCTTTTTACCGATGACACGATGCGCCAGGACGCGAACATGAAATTACCGGGGGCTAAGTCGAACGAGAGTCGAACGAGAGTCGAACGAGAGTCGAACGAGAGTCGAGCGACTGGACGCGGCGGCGCGATCGATCGCGTCGTATTGCTTCGGCAAAAATCTCGAGAAACACGATGAAGGAGAATCGCGCGTGTAAACACGAGCTGTGTTGTTTGCGCGGCTCGTCCTGTCGACACAGCTGCTGCGCACGAGACAGCGGGTGTAGGTCCGATTCGACGTAAGCTCGGCAATATGCGCGCATGCATAATGCCAAGCATAACCGAGTAGTTTATTTATAACGTCGCGGAAATACACTCGACACCTTTATTGTAAAAGGTTGTGTAACGTGGCTTACGTGTTGCGTAACCGCGACAGAAACTACACGTTCACGAACCAACCGACCAACCGTCTCGCGTCCCTGCACCGCGCGTCGAACACGACGGGCTGCGATCGCCGAACGACGCGAACGACGAATCGATTTCCGCGCTTTACGAGCGTGGTTCGCATCGTTGCGCTTTACGTATCGTGTATCGCATCGAGTTACACGAACAAATGGCTTGCGCGACAACGGACGAGCGCGATTCACGAGTATCGATAGGTCGTTCGAGCGTCGATCGCGTCTATTCGAGGAAAGAAAGATGGCGATAATCGGCAGAGTCGGTCGAGCCGTGTCCACGGCCTGTCGTAAATTTAACAGCGAGAATCGATTTCGTTGGTCGTCCGATGGGAAAAGGATAAAGGCGTGGTTCGGATTTACCGCAGCCACGATCGGAAGCTGCGGCGTTGTTCTTTATTTTCTGAACGAGTCGTCGGTGAAGGCGTTCGGGGGAATAGAGATTAGACCACCGAAGTACCCATGGGCGTTCAACGGTACGTTCAAGGCGTTCGATCACGCCGCTCTGAGAAGAGGATGGCAGGTTTATCGAACCGTGTGCCACGCGTGTCACAGTCTGCGATTCGTTCGTTTCCTTGACCTGGTCAACGTAACGCACACGGCGGAAGAGGTTAAACAGATCGCCGCCGAGTTCCAGGTTTCTATCGGAGCTAGAGCGCCGCGGTGGTTGACCGACGCGGCGCGACGCGATCACCGTACGTTCCGGCGTAACCAGTCGTAACCGAGCGAACGCTTTCGATCAGGTGGAGGACGGCCCCGACGATCAAGGCAACTATTACACGAGACCGGCGATGTTGTCCGACACGATACCGTCTCCTTATCCGAACGAGGAAGCGGCTAAAGCCGCCAACTATGGCGCTCTGCCACCGGATCTAACTTACATGATTTTGACGCGCAGAGGCGGCCTAGATTACGTGTTTTCCCTGTTAACCGGATGGATGGACCCTCCAGCAGGGGTAACTCCGGACGAAGGCCAATACTTCAACGTTTACTTTACCGGTGGATCTACCATGATGCCACGAGTACGGCATTGGTGAAATCGCGATTAGTCGAACGCGCCTCGTCTCATCGATACTTGTTTTCCACTACCGTTGCTTCTTTCGACGCTTTCGCAGATGTTCTACGAGGGAATCGTCGAGTACGACGATGGCACACCGGCCACGGAGTCGCAATTGGCGAAGGACGTGGTAGAGTTTCTAATGTGGACGGCGTCTTCGGAGCACGACACGCGAAAGATCATGACGCTGAAATGCATGGGAATCTTTCTGACGCTACTGGTGTCCGTCGTCCATATCAACAGACGAAATTGGTCGCATTTGCGGAGCCGTCGCATAGCTTACGTACCAAATATCATCACCAGAGAACCTCGACATCCAACGTCACCGTTCGCGGACAAATACGGCCGAGGAAGTAAGAGAAGCGGCTCGTTACCAAACTGATACACGGTCGTCGTGTTTTTTACCGTTGTAAAAAGTTCGATTCGATTCGACGCAACGATAAAGTTGCACGCGCGTCAAGACAGGGCCGGACAATTACGGAGAAACGAGGAAGAAGAGATTCGGTTGGAACGAGTTGGGTCGCGATGGAATGGGTGGGTCGGGTCGGGTTGGGTCGATTCGGTTCCGGTTGGTAGCGCGGGCGCAACATGTGCCACCGATAATCGTTTCGCAACGCGCGGCCTTGACGATGCCCGTATGCTCGATCGGGCCGTCTAAAAATAGAAAGCTCGAGAAACCGTGCAACAAACGTTATACCAGCTCTTTCTCTCTCTCCCTCTCTCTCTCTCTCTCTCTCTCTCTCTTTCTCATTCGCACGAGCACTGGCGCGCGCTCTGTCGCGCACTGCTCAGCTGGTGGCTTCGACGATCGACGAATAATAGATCATGGATCGCGAATGACAGATAACGACGGTCGCTGATCTACGATCTATTTCGGATCGAGAGATCCCCGCTGCGTTTCGAGATTTATTTTTACTCGTTCTTTCTTGGACCACGTCGCGCGTCATCTTGCACCCCTCCATTTTTCTCGCTCTTACGCGTAACCGCGTACCGAGCGAGTAAATTCCCCTATCTCTAAAATAACCGTGATTCCTCGAAAGTATCGACTTTGACTTTCGTTGCTTCGCTCGCCCATCGCCCCCCACCCCGCCCTTTACCGTACTCGGCTTGTGTCGCGGTCTCGTTTCGTTTCGTTTCGTTCGGTTTCGTCTCCGGTCTGGTCTAGCCTGGTCTAATCGTGTCACATCGTGTCGCGTCGATGATCTATGCGCACGTACGCGGCTCGTCTCGGCGCTCAATGGCAACAAGTGCGATCGCGGAAGAGAAGGGGTGGCACGGATCGAAAATATATACCAAACGATGAATGAACCTACCGCGTTGACGTTGAGAGCGCGCCAGCGATTTCGCGATCAACCGTAAGAAGCGAGACGGCTATGGTCGAAGGATGCATGGGCGGCACGAGAAACCATAATACTTGACGATTACCGTCGCTGTTCGATACGTTCGAAGCCTGTTACGATTCTCATACAACCGATTCGCACCGACGCGCGAAACGAAAGATCAATTTTACCTGGATGTCGCTCGTAATCGAGAAACACGGTACACGCCTGGTAAGACCGGCGAACAGGCCATTTGTAACGATGGTTTGACGTTCGCGGCCGATTCGAGGAGAATTTTCGTCTCGAAGAGAATGGATCGCGCGCGCGGTCCTATCGCCTATCCGTTGAAAATCAACGAAATAGACCAGAAGAACGGTCAGGGGCAAGAACGGTCGAGACATTGGGATCGACTCGATGACGACGAATCGTTCGTAGTATTCGTCACCATGACTATTATTGTTACGATGGAGGCTGTGCTCGTCGTTATCTTCGCGATCGTTTCTCGATCGCGTGGCACTGAGTTTGCGAACGTCGATTCCCACGCTGCTAGAATATCGCCAACAACCACAATCACGGGTCGCGTCGACGGTGACCTCGACCGCATCGCTTCTCGTTCACTTTATCCGCGTTTATCGTGAGTCGGAAATCGCGAGCCGATCCGAAATTCATCGATCACCGTTCTTGCCACTCCAACGTTGAAATGATATTAAGAACCGGAAAATCCAGTTCAAATGTATACGTGTCTACGTCGAAAACTTACCTTTGGTCGCGACGGCGCTTGCTCGCGCTTGTTCGCTGGACATTCTGTTTCCTCCAACATTCACCGAACCCTGCATTTACCGTCAACGCTGCAACGTCGTAACTCTTTTCTGCCTTGGTCGCATGCGTTTCCTGCAACGCGAACAAGCAATTTTTTTCCTTTCTCTCTCTCTCTCTCTTTCTCTCTCTCCCTCTCTCTTAAAAACAACTACGATACAACTTGCTAGAGCGTACGCGATCGTCGAGTTAGAAACTAAAGGGTAAGAGGAAAAAACAAGGATCGTCTGGAAATAACTTTATTCAGAAAATCGAGTTTTAATCTTTTTGATCCAGTAGTAAAGAAGCAATGTTCGATAAATTTAACTGCATTGTTTATAAAGCGAAGTTTATACTTTGATTAGATATCACGAAAAAAGAATGTTAACATAGTAATTACTGTACAGTACTTGTAATCCTTGTTATATTGCGTGTTTCGATCCAGTAACGAGTGGACATTCCCTGTTTTTACCCAATACACCAAACCTTTCAAACCGCTATATCTTAATGAGATATTTCGAACGTTATAACGATCGTGATTTGATAATTTTCCGTTGTCTCCTAGTTGTCAGAGAACGAAGTGTACTGTGAAATTGAAAATCACGAAAACTGAACGTTCCTCGTTTTTCTTCGATCTTTTCAAACGTAAACGCGGTAGTAGAAGCGTCCACGTGACACAGGCGACGCCATGATTTTGCCACTCGATCACCACTCTCAACGTGAAATCCAAATTTCTCATTCGATTAGATTTATTCTAGTAGGTATCGTGCGTGGTGTCGCGCGTCGCGTGTCGCGTATCGCATACCGAGTATCGCATGTCGCGCGTACGCTCGATCTCGTTTATCAAAATTTCGAGATTCGCCAGATACGATCGATCGTGGAAGTGAATCGCGATCTCTCGAATGGTTGTCGTGCTTACCGGCTGCGTCAGCGCTAAACTTCGATCGCGCTCAATTCGTTCGAGGGGGCGATCGATATCATCTTTGTCGGGCAATACTTCCGTTTCGTTTCATAACAACCAATAGTCGCGAAATTTCTCTATTCGCTGGAAAACGTTGGGAATACTAAAGTTGGCGCGTAACGTATACGTTTCGTTTAGATAGAAACGATCGTTAAATAAATATACCGAACGTCCATGTAAGAAACCACATCGATCGACTTGTATTCGCGAGTGCGCGTACCCTCGCGCGCACGCACGACATGTATACACGGCATTCGCTAAACTCGACCGAATCAATTCGAAGACTAGAAAGGATAGCGAGTAACGTCGATAAGGAATACCGAACGAATAGATATTGGTGTTTCGAGTCGAATAATAACACAATAAACGAAAAACGTTAGCTCGCGGAAGCGCCGAGATATAACCTTCGGTCGAATTAAAAGAAGGTAAGAACGTTTGTATGCACGCCAAAATCACATGGAATGGAACGACTTCTTTGTCGAATCGTGAAAATCGTTTACGTAGAAACAGCTGATAAAAAAGAGAAAAACGAGACAGACACACATACACACGTACACAGGCTGGCGCGAGTGATGCTAATTTCATTTATCATTTTCTAGACTTTGAAAAAGATTAAACATTTCCGAAGATTTTAATTTCGGAAATCGAACTCTGTGTTTGAGGAGCGGCATGCTCGACGTTCAATCGCGGTTACGATGAAAATCGTATTGGTATTAGTGTCGGTATTTGTAGCTCGTGAACAAGTCCCGTGTCAGTGTCCGTGACAACGATGATGATGATGATGGTGGTGGTGGTGGTGGTGGTGGTGGTGGTAGTGGTGCTGGTGGTGGTGGCGATGGCGGTAGTGGAAGTGGACATAGTGGCACTAATGGTGGTAGTGGTGGTGGCGGTACAGTGGTAGTGGTAGTAGCGGTGGCGATGATAGTGGTCGTGTGGTGGGTAAAGAGCGGCGGTAGCGGTAGCGGTAACAGATCGAAAGTCACGAAAGCGGTCACTCGCTCTCATCGGCAAAACTCCTTCGATCTCCCAAAATGGAAGATTCGATTTTCGGATGATCCGAATCGAACGATCGAGAGATCGAACAAACTATGCTTAGAGACTGGTATCGCGTACAATAAATCATTTAATTGCTAAACTACGAATACATTTTGATCGTTCGACACGTGGCAAAAATGCGACGCGTAGATTCGTGGAGAATGTTTTACTCATGTACGTATGTATGTGTCAACGCGAGAGAGAGAGAGAGAGAGAGAGAGAAACGGGGGGAGGGGGGAGGAGAGATAGATGAGTGTCTGTGTATGGAAGCACGCGCACACATATGTGCGTGAGTTCGTGCATGCGTGCATGCGTGCGTGCGTGCGTGTGACGTGAAGGCAAGAGGAGAAAAGATACGGAAGATTGATTGTGGACGGAGAAACAGCGAGAAAGAAGAGAGAAATAGGGAGGACCGAGAAAATTGGAGAAGAAATAGAAAGAAAGAGGAAAGAAGAAAAAAGAGAAAAGGAAGAGGTGGAGGAGAAGAAGGGGGAGGAAGTGGAGGAGGAGAACGCATCGAAGAAGTAGCGAAGAGAACAGCCAGCAATGGTCGGTACCGCGCAAATCCAACACCAAGACTTACTGGCTTAACGCTGCCACACCTTTGCGAACCACGAACGTAACCAATGTCTCGCGATGGCACTCGGTGTAATCTCGCTTTTAGTATGAACACTCGAGAAAAACGGCGAACGCGTAGAAGGAAGAAACGCTGATCACTCGCGAGACACTCGCGATACGCCTTACACAGAGCGTATATGCATGGCATGTACACACACGAGAAACATAAAAACAATGCGATCGCGCTGCTACCTCGACGTGGTTTGTTCAACTATAACGGCTCGTCCGATTATTGCCAGATGCACTTGGTTACCTTGGTAGCACGCATGCGTTTCGCGAGACACGAGGAACGCGTAAATTGGATTCCGTCGAACGACGTGTACCTCTTGGAAACACCTTGTATACACAGTGACACCGTTCCACGCGTACAAATTGTCGATTAAACTTTCTACGATTGCTCCTCAACGCTTCATCGCTCCTCGCGATTTCACGATGTCGTCGTCTAGCTACTTGTACAAGCTATCTCTAACCTACAACTTCGCGGATCGTTGCAGTCTTGCCAACTACCGCGACTGCTGTATCTTGAACGGCCTCGAACGCGACAAGGATTACCGCGATGACGTTGCGTAGCTCTCTCTTCCTCTCCTTCTGATCCACCTCCTAACCCCAGTCCGTTTACTCGAACGCTTGCGCCGCGTAATATTCAGTTTGGGTTAGGTTTGCCACGATGCTGCCATCTGCCAATCAATCTTCGAAATAATCTGTTTTCGCAATATAGTTCCAACATTTAACGAAACGCTGTATTCTCAATCGGTCTAAATAAAAGTTGTTCGAGTTATTCTCCCAGTTAATATAGAGCGTTACAAATGCGAACGACGGACTTTACTCTTGTTTGCTTACTTCTTTTAAACCAAGATGACGAGAAATATCGTTGATGCTACGGCCCTTAACCATCGATCGATTATGGGTAGCTTGTAGACCTACGTTTCGTTCTTCTGTTCCTAAATCCATTGTACGTGAGTATTTCTTTTTTCATTTTTCGCTGACTCGCGTCGAGTGAATCACTTTGTATATTCAAGTCACGCGTCTTCAAAAACTTACCTATGTCCATTGGTCGAGATTGGTTAGGTTGCCAAGTTTTTTTCACACAGATAACCTCTTCCGCCTTTCGAGATACGTTGGAGTAATCGTCGTTGCTATTTCGTTGCATCGCATTCGCTAAAAATGTCTTGGTTATTCGGAAAGAAGAAACGACATAAGGACTCGCCTCCCGATTCGACGGAAGAAGAACAGTCATCGAGTCAAAGCGATGGATTCGATATCATTTCAATGCCCCCAGCAATGCCAATGGATACAAGCCACAACACCGCGGCTACGCATTCTAGTAGTAATTTATATCCGTACGTTCCTCCTGTTCCAAACTTTGGCCAAGGTTTACCGCCCGAATTGCACAAAGACTATAATCAAGGAGAGAACGCACCGCACTATTTGAACGGAGTTCCATTTAAATTGTGCAAACGTCTGGAGATTAACGCGAGCAACGATTTCGAGATAGACCAACTTAGAATTAGCGAGATTTTGTCTTTTATAGAGAGAATAGAAAATCGAAATTACGATTATAGTTTCTCGTTGGAAGAAAGCATCATGGCAGAAATGAATAGTAGAAGCGACGAATGATTTCCTTTCCAACGCGCAATGTCCACGAGATCGTCTAAACCACCATTACACTCGTTACTTTGATTAATGCGTTCGTAATTAAACGCGTACCTTCTACTCGTGGTTTAACGAAAGAAAGGAAAACAAAGAAAAGAAACTAAACCAAATTACCTTCACCCACGCTCGATAATGCACGAGCACAAATTTATTCGATAAAGAAAATACGCGACTAAGTTTTTGTACGCGCGTTTGTAACATAGCACTTATTCATAATTTTAAGTATACTCTATATTATATGTTATGAGTTTGTACATTTGTATCGGATGTATAATTTTAATGTGTTAATAAGTGCTTTTAATAAATATTAAGCATCACCAGACGATTGATTCTTTCAACGCGACATACACCTGTCAACGTTTGGTAGCGAATCGATTGCGAACGTCACTTACGAACAGGAGAGAAAATGTATTGTACAAATATCGTGTGTATTATCGTAGTACCAGACAAAGCGTGGTGATGACGAACACCAGAAGATAAAATGGCATCCAAGTTTTAAGAAAACCTGAAAAACTGAAAAAAGACAGGCGCGTTCTAAGATGCCCAGCAACATTGATGTCGACGTCGAATCTTCTCTTACCTTACATACTTTCCCCAGATAAGCATAAACAACGCAACCTTTACCATATTCCAATTATTCGAATTATCATACGACATTAGGTCTAACGCTGTAGCTACGTGAGAATGACAGTTGTCGCAGCATAAATTGTGCTGTGAAGAAGATGGACGAAGTCTTAGAGAAAAATAATTGTGAAGATTAGAACAAGCTTAAGCACTAACCATCCTATTTTGATAGATTTCGCTCGCATGTGCGACAGCAGAATCCCATCCCTGAACGCCTCCTTTGGCTTTGGTATAGTTCAATTGCAAGTATTTCGTGGGCTTCCCAAACGTCATATTATCTTCCGCAACGTGATACGGACCAGCAAAGTCTCGTATCACACCGGTAGAAGTGGCAATCCCCACGTGACCAATGATCGGTAAGAAATATCTTCACAACGAAACAAAGGCAAACGCTTTGAGGTTGCGATAAGGGGAGATATTGCGAAATCAGCAACGCAGATATATCATATATCGATCGATTCGTACTATATAAGAATTGCAGCGTGCCACCGATTGAGGTTATTTTTCTAGCTCTACTTACGTCAGAATCGGTAGAGGTGTCCAAACTATACAAAATGGGAATTTTTGCCTTTCCAAATTAATAGCAAGATCTATATTTGACATATTATCGGAGTACTCTTGCGGCTCAGACAATAATTCGTTCTTTTTCATATTTTGTTTTGATAGCGAGCGACAACCTAGCTCCTTTCTCTCTCTTTCTCACTCGCACGCAAACACACAGGCGCGCGCACACGCTCTCTGTTTCTTTCAGAGACATCTGATGTTACTTCTTGCAAGTAAAGTTTGAAAGCATAGCTGGCGCGCGGTACGATAACACGATGGCAGACTGTAAGGAAGCATTCGAGATCTATCGTGAATATGTCGTCGAACAGACGCGTATGTTCACGGAAATTGATTTGTCGAATTAGGTAATAAAAGAATGGGATCGATTGGTTCGGATGTATCGAACTTTTAGATCTGTACGAAGGCATATTCGTCCAAAACGTAAACGAAAGTAGAAGTACCGGTGTAGGCAATCGTTATTGCTATACATTACTCGGACAATAAGAAATTGATAGGGCGATGGAAAGTTGCGTGAAATATCTGTTTGTATAGGTTGTAAACGACGGAGATAGGAGAGGGTGGTATAGAGCGAGGAGAACCGTGCAAAGGATACCATAAAAATGCTTTATACCGTAATAAGGAGGTACGTAACAGTGTTGCGAACTAATGAAATTATGTGCGTAATCGCGATGGTAGTTTCTCGAAAGGCAGAACGTTCCCTACCGTCGATAGAAGATGTTCCATCGGTTTCGGCTCGATAAGATCTAGACCGAGAAATCTTGAAAACGCATACGGTATTCGCGCGTGTCGAGATAGATAGAGGAGGGGCATCGAAAACGCGCGATGCTAGCGCTAAAAGCGATTGCAGGGATATCTCTATGGTGGTCGATCGTGGTAACGGGTGAAGGTAACATCGTCCGGAATGAGGATATCTGCGGAGCTCAAAACGGACGGCGATTGTATCTGGAGCTTGGAGAGAAGGGTATCTTATACGCCAGAAACGTCTCGCTGATAAAGAACGAGCCGAGACAAGAGGGCTCGCGGGTATATACGAGCAACAGCTCCCACGCTCAGTGCAATCTCGAGCTGGTGACATGTCCGTCCTGCGTGATAATCGTAACCTTCGAGAGCATCGCGTTGTCGCATCATTGCGGCGACGGCAGCGTCACATTGGATAGCCCGTGCAGGTAATTACGTGCACGCGCGTGTTAGGCGTCAACGCGTTCAACCTTCGTTTGGCCTTTCGTTTTCGTTTCCGCAGGTGTGATTACGTGTGGATCTCGGAGCCGCCGTACGAGGATGTGTCCGGAACTCCGTTTTGCGGATTGTACGCGCCGATCACGTACAGGTCCAGCACGAGAACTCTGTCGATCACGCTGCTTTACAGTCAGTCGCACAAGCACGCGTTCACGCTGGAGTACACGGCGGAGAGTAAGCAGATTAATTTGACGAGAATATCGCGGAATTAATAGCGCGCTGGATCGAAGATCGATCGATACGTTCACGACCTATTGACAGGAAACAGATTACACCTGAGAGGTACCGAATTGACAACGGCGACCGGTCAAGCAGCCAAGGGATTGAACAACACCGGCGGTGGGATTTTAACGTCTCCGTTCTTCCCGGCTCGGTATCCTCGCGATCTTGGCTTGGAGTACGTGGTCACCTGCCCGAGCGAAGCACCGTTCTGCCGCATCAGGTTGCTGTTCAGTGATTTTCAGTTGGCGACTGTGTCGATAATGGAGGTAAGTGCAAACTAACCGAAGCAAAAACGATCGTCTGTCATATCGACGATGGTTATGCGCGATCTAGTTCTACGATTGGAACGGTCAACGACTGGACGTGAGTAGCGGCGCGAGATTTCGGCCACCGGTAATAATGAGCTCCGGCCCTTCGTTGCTGATACGATTCTACGCGAATGGCGGCACCGGATTGGGTTACAAGGCTTTCTATTCGTTCGTGATTGGACATCCCTTGGACAAATCCGTGCAACCGATAACCGACTGCGGCGGTTACGTGGAGAATCTTGGTGGCACGATTACCATGTTGGATATGGTGGGCGAAGGGGTAAAAACTTACGACTGCGTGTGGCTGATCAGGCCTCCCAAGAACTTTTTACACATGAAAACGCATATGTATCTGAAGGTGATCACGTTCGCGGACATGGGTGAGTGTAGACGCGTGATTCCTGCTTTTCCCCCTTCTTCGATTGGCCGCAGACAATCCGTATACGTCGTCGAAGACAAAATACAAGCGAGAGAAGCGGATAAACGCGTACTAGTCTGTACTTTGTTTTCCATTATCACGGAGAATAGGAAACAGTGTCTGCGGACAAACGTTGGAAGAAACGCGCGACTCGGTTTAATTATCCTACTCGTTTTCGCATTCGTTTCAGCCGGCAATACCGAATTAGTGGTAAAACAGGGACCCACTTCGGCTCTTTTGCCGCTCGAGATCCTCAGACATCCAGCGAGTCAAGTGCAACCACCGAGACACAGGGAGCACGTGGCTCCCGTCACCAGCGGCTTTCACGTCAGTCTACGAGGAACGTTTGGCTCGTCCTCGCACCTGGCGATTGCCTACGCGGCCTTCAGTTACATGGGTGAGCGTAACCTTCGCGAATCCTCATCCCGATCGATTCGTCATTCCCTCTCGTCCGATCATTCGCAGACTGTTTCGCGGGATCGGACTTTCTTTGCCGCAATCACAGATGCATAACGAGTCAGCTGAATTGCGACGGTTTCGATCACTGCGGCGACAACAGCGACGAACCGGCAACCTGCTTTCAAGGTATATAAACGCAATCGTTTAAAGCGTTTCGGTTTCGTTTTGTCCGACGCGAATATCGTCTCGCAGATTGGGAGCTGGAACCTCAGGATCGAAAATGGCACGCGAACAAGGCGAATTACTACTTTCCAAAGATCGATCGTTACCCAGACCTGAAGACGGCTACTCTGGTGTTCGTGGCGAGCAGCCTCGGACTGATCGTCTTGATATCGGCGCTGATCATCTTGCTGTACAGAATGGGCGCCAGAGCCAGGCAGCAAAGAGAACTTCAGTCAAGACTGCAAACGATCAGCGAGCTTCTAGGTAGGAAGACAGTTACCATGTACGTTCAATACGGCAGTCATCGTCGGTAGAGCATGGACAGACCGGCGGTCATCGTCGATTTCTCTCACCGTCACTTTCGACAGTTTTCGATATTGCAGACGGAGCGCGAATCGACGAAATCACGGTGTCGGACGACCCGCCGGTGTACGAAGCACCACCTGGCTACGACGAGGTGGTGAAGCTCGGATTCGACTCGGAGATCATCGCTCGAAGAAAGAAGAGGGCGTTTGGTCGAGAAACTCGCGGTAGGAGTTCTCCCAGTCAAAGCTGCTCGTAAGTAACCTACCGGTATCTTTTCTTTCCACTCGACGCATTCACGCGATACGAATACGAATTGCTCGGCCGATCGAAGGTTGGACGTCGAACGATCCTCCTCGGTTTGTTCGCTGGCCGAGATGGCAGGTAGCAGTCGCGGCAGCGATCGCGCTACGTCCAGCTCCAACCAGGACGCGGGGATTCCGAAGAACCGAACTACGACTCGGCGGTTGCCCGAGAGCCCACCGCCGCCGTACGTCACTCCTCCAGGATCCATATCGCGACATTTCAACGTATCCGGATTAGCGTCGGTCGATTCGAACACGCGTAAGTATTGCCACTTTCGTAGGTACTTGCCGTGGTTAAGCAGGTACGGCAAAGAGCGCCTGGACGTGTGAGTTTCACGCGAGGATGTTCCGTCAGGCGAGCGGCACGACGAAGAGGAAGAACGGGAGGAGGGAAAGGAGAAGGGCGAGGGATCGCGTCGGCGGAACTGGCTTCGTCGAGCCGGCGAATCGTTCTCGTCGTCCTTGTGCGGAAACGACGATCTTCCAGGACCGTCCACCCCGGGGGACCTCGAAGCACGGGGATCATTGGTCTCGATCAACGTCGAATTTCTCGGTGCGTATTCGCCGACTTGCAGCGCTTCGAATTCGATCCGAACAGCCAGCGTCTCGTGTGATTCGCAGCGGAGAACCTCGCGCGCTGCTTCGACAGACACGGAGTCGTTGGATCGCGGAGACGCAGCAGGAGACGCGGAAGAAACGGTCGAGGGGGAGAAACGATCCGGAGCAACCGTCGAGTCGGACACGGAAGAACAGATCGGAGAACCGTGCGAGGAACCGGGCGACCAGCCAACCGTCGAGGATGCCGTCGTGGACAGCGTTACCGAGGATAACGTCAAGTCCGACGACGGTTTCGCGTCCGGATGCTCTTGCGAAGGTGCCTGCGGCTGCGCCACCGTTCGTCGATCGTCGTCGTTCAGAGAGCGAACCATCGGCCGCCTCTGGTCGGTTCGTTGTATTACCGCGGACCAAAGCGCGGAACGGTCGGCGGCGGAAGAAACGAACAGGCGACGCTGGCAAAGGGAAAGTGGAAAGAAATCGGGCCAGGAGCGGAAACGAAACGAAACGAAGGAGAACGCTGTGGATACGAGAAGGGATAGGAAGGTGGAAGAGGGTGAGGACGAAGATATGGAAGAAGATGAACGAGAGGAGGGAAAAGAAGGAGGAAGCAGCTATCAGTCAAGAGGCAGTACGATCGTGAAATTGCTGGGCGCGAGAATGGGTAAATGGCAGAATGTAAGCGCCGGCTCCACGGTTGCATCCACGGCAAGTTCGACGCCGTGCGGCACCTTCGGAAGGTCCATGAGGAAATTGCCGGTTTGCTCGCGCGACGGATACCTCGGCAGAACTTCGACGATCGGATCGATCGGCAGTTACGAAAAGTTGTGCAACGGCGAGTTCGAAGAGTCGCGGATGAATTTGCGCGCCTCCGATCCGGTCTCGATCGGATCGTCGTACCGCGAACGACGAGGCTACCGACGATACTCGAGCTGCGATCTGCAGAGTCTGTACGAAGGGATGAGGATCTTGGACGGATTCCTGGCGCGAAGAGGCCTGGCGGTCGCGCACACTCGGAAACAATCGGTAACGGTGATGTTGTTCGGAACACCGGAGCACGGAGCTATACGGCGACGACCTATCGGCGAGGAGGGAACGATTCGCGAGATCGGACGCGTTTCTCGACTCAGTCTGGACGGTCTTTCGAATTGATCGAGGATTCCATCGGGCGAAGATTACGTTCGTTAAACGGGACACGGGACGGACGTAGAAACGAAGAAAGAGAAACAAGCAACGGACACTTTTGCGAAAAAGATTTATTTTTGGTAATGTTGGCAACGACGATCGGAAAATATGTAGCGACTCAGAAACGCGGCGACGTCCGATCGCCTTTCGCCGCGTACCTCTCTTCAAGTTGTAAGGAGATTACGCTTATAGAGACGTAGTAAAATATACATATATATATATATATACATACTTATACACACATATACATATACATATATATTTACATATATATATGCGAATATATGTATGCAATAATATAGTACATACGCGGGCACGAATTGGTACTCGCGCGTCTACTAAGGTGTTTCGTCGGCCGTGGTACTCGTAGTAGTGCCCTGTGGTTGCCAAAGAAAACGAAATAAATTCAGCGAGACGGAATCTTAAAGTTATTCGAGGCAAATCGATTTTGGCACTTTATTAGGCCTGGTTCCCGCGTAATACATCTGGCGTGGTCGCGGTTTCGATACGGCCCGAGATTTTCGACGCGAATTACTTGAGACAATGGCAATATTGCTTGGTTCCGCGATCCAAGCACCCCGCGGTAGAGGCGTATTGATTGATCCTGCTAACCTCGTGGTCGGACAGGGTGTAGGTTCCGTTCTCGTGGTATCGAACCGTCACCTCGAACTTTCCATCACCGGGGCTCACTTGTATCATGTAGAAGTAGGCGACGCTGCTCGAGCTTCCAAAGTCGATCACGCGGTCTACGCGGTGCAACTTCTTCAAACGAAGCTTCGCGCACAACCGTCTTCCCTTCTTGTCCCGATAGCCGTCGAGCAGCTTGTCCACGTGATCGAGAAACACCTGCGCTCCCTTCTGAACGATCGGATCGCGAGGATCCACCGACTCGAAGGCGCTACAGGCGCACCAATGAGACGAGATTCCGACGTCGGAGCAACCTCTCTCGAGGGGAACCGGGCCCGCGAGCAGGCTGCGACATCCGGGGCACCCCGAGGACGGATTGGCCGAGCCACCTGACAACTGCAACACGTCCCTCAGTGTTTCGTAGAGGTCGAACGGCGAGATCAGCCGACGTTGATTGGCGCGCAGCGACGAATACGCCTCCGGCCGTTCTTCTCGGAACCACTCGGGAAGCCAAAGGTAGAGGAACGGCAGCCTCTCCTCGTACCATCCGATGAACGTGTTCCTGATCGGGCCCCAGCGCATTCCGTGGTCGCTCAGCAGGACGATCATCGTGTCGTTCGCGATGCCCTCGCTTTCCAGTCGCTTCAGCTTGTCGAGAAGTCGGCCGTCCATCGATGACAGTCCGTTCGCGTTCTCGTGGCTCACGCTGATCGTCCAGAAGAAGCCAAAATATGGCGTGCCGCGGAACGCTCGCGCGTACTCGATCGCGTAATCGAGAATTCTATCGAAGCTGGTCTCGGGTCCGGTGCAATACTTGAGCCCGAACCTGAAAAGTAGGTAACGATGAAGAGCGGAGAAGACACGACAAACCGCATAGAACCGACCATCGCATCTACCTCTTTTTCACTTTCAGCAGCTTCTCGCAGGCGAGCATGTACGGTCGGAGGTAATAGTCGGTCGGCGGTTCGACGAAGCCCATCTTGAGATAGTTGAAGGTGTTGAGAGCCGTTTCATCCTCGCCATAGGCAGTGGCGTAGCCGGCGTCGCGAAAATTCCGCCAGAGGAAGGGGCAACGATCTAGCATGTACGGAACGGTCGGTTTGCACAACGAGTAGGCCTGCGACTGATTCTGTCCTGTCAGGATGGCCATCAAGTTGGGAAACGTATTGTCGCCCATCTTGTTGTATCCGTCGAATCGAATCCAGCCGGTTTCCAGCAAGTATCTCTCGGTGATTGGCATGCTACGTATAAAGTTCAATCGACTGACGCTGTCGATGCCAAGCACCAGGACGCTCAGCTTTCTAGAAAGAGCCACGGTGCCGAACGTGGTCGACTGCTGGCTGTCGTTGCGTCGCGTCCGATCGCGAACCTTCTCGGGGTTCGGAATGGCATGAACGTTCTCGTAGATTGGCTTACCGCGTTGTCCACCGCCACCGTCGATCTTGGAATCCACGGTGCAGCTGACCATCACAGCCTGGGCGTCGTCGGGCGTCGTCGTTTCCTTCTCGAAGTTCTCGCATCGTTTCACCCTGGAAAAAAGATAGTCGGAATCGAACGCGTGGCGTGTCACGCAGCCATCTGATTGGTCGATCGGTTGCGTTAAGGTCGATTTGTATCATCCGTTCAAACACGGAACAGCGTCGTTGTGATTTATTAAATAAGCATGCATTTATGCGTGTGTGTATATACAGGGTGGTTGGTAACTGGTGGTACAAGCGGAAAGGGGGTGATTCTACGGGAAAAAAGAAGTCGACGATATAGAATAAAAATTAAACAAAAAATTTTTTTTTAGATTTTTCCATCGCGACAACGATCTACAGTGAGATCCGTTATCTCGTTATCCGTTATCAAACTCCAGACAGAAAATGCCTAGCAACGGCGATTGGAACTTTCTTGATGCTTTTAACGAGTATTTAACAAACGAACGCAATCGTAAAGAGTGGAAAATTTTCATCGGTCTGCGATTCGTGCGGTAGTCTTGGAAAGTTACACATCGAGCAGTTTATACCGAGCGTCCCAGCAATCGCGTTTTGCGCTTAAAGGCATTCTACGCTTAGCAAAGAGTTACCCCGTTGACCGTGCATTCGTTATCGAACCTAAGAACATTGTCAAATGCATCTTGCGTGTTTAAACACTACGGTTGTGTTCGTTGAACTTCGTAAAAGTCATTTTTGCACCTGTGAATATGATCTCTGTTGTACAAAACGATGGCTGATTCAAACGAAGAATTGTTACGCGGCCTAAATTCTAACGATAACCCGACATATACAGGGTGGTTGGTAACTGATGGTACAAACGGAAAGGGGGTGATTCTAGGCGAAAATATAGAAAAATATAAAAAAATATATATAAATATTTTTTTTTTTAATTTTTCCATCGAGACAACGATCTACAGTGAGATCCGTTATAACGTACCGCACGCGTACCGAGCGAAAATTCAAAGTCGATTTTCTCGAAAACAAAGCCTCAAAGGAAAAATGTTTATTCTATATTTTCGACTTCTTTTTTCGCCTAGAATCGCCTCCTTTCCGCTTGTACCACCAGTTACCAACCACCCTGTAATATAGCCTCAGACGCGTGACTACGACGGTCGATATTCTCGGCAAACCGATCAAAGTTATCAGGACACGGTTGAATGGAATTCATAGAGATACGTGCACCCATATCGCGTATGATATTCATTTAGTTATCAACAGACGAACGCATGACCGTTCTATATTTTACAACGCGTCACGAGAACCTGACGGAATGAATCGGAAATTATAGTTTATACAATCAGGAACTGCTGCTACCAGCAGCTGCGTCTCCTTACGTACGAGACGATGGATCCTCGTGAAAAGGATGTCGTTCGGTGAATCGTCCACGGAGGAATGTGAAAATCGCTGGAAATTTGAAAAAAATTACCGTTTCGACGAACTTGTCCACGATTACGATCATTTCAAAATACGTCGTAAAGCTCGTCGATACATCTCGATCGATCATCTCCTACGCGCGTAATCGGCGGTCGACCTTCGTTTTGGCGATATACGAAAAAATATTCTGCCGCTCGGCCTTAATTTTCAAACTACTTCCACTTGGCTTAGTGGTACTTATGTAATATTCATCCGGCCGCGCACCGCGCCTTGAGGCGGCAGACCAACCTTGTTTATATCAATATCGATAAGGGGATTCACAGGCGCGGTGCGACGTCACGCGACCAGATTAATAGTCAGAAACCCATTACGTTAGTACTAACCCGATCAAGCTCGAATATTACGGCAGAGCCACGAATTTATCCACGAGTTCGTCAAAATCGTGTTTTCTTCCGAATTTTTCAATAATCGAGATTAGATCGCTCTATCGATGCTTCGATCGACGACACCCGTTTCACGAGGATCCATCATCCTACCTGCGTATGATAAAATACAAGCTTAAATAAAATACAACAGTTACGTGGAACGCAGGTAGTTACGACGATTTCCCGTTGCCACGTTTCGAATCTTCGCGTTATTATCTTTACGCTTATCGTTTATCGTTGCCAGACGCGAACCAATTGTATAAATACACACACAATACGGCAGCCTATCGAGTCACGGCCATATCTGATACTCGAATCGGCAGCCGATATCCGTAGCCGGAGAGACCGAATTTCGTTTAAGTTGGCCGATCCACCAACTCGGAATCGAATCGTTCCGTGTTTGAACGGATAGTATAAATCGACTTTTACCTTCGTTCTCTGTCTCACCCGAAGACACTCACACGATCGACGTATCCACGTTGTTGTCTTTGGTCGGTTTCTTCGGTTGTTTCTCGGCTCTGTACACCGGCGACCAGCAGCATCTGAGGCCGGGATGACGAGCCGCAGTGGCCGGGTTCACAAACAGAACCACGGTGCCGTTTTCTCGTACGGACAAACCGGTAAACGGCGGCTCGTTGGCGCATTTTTCAAACGCCTTCTTCTTCACGTAAGATCGGATCGACGGGTCAACGGGTTTCTTCGATGGCATTTGGCATCTCGAATTCCACACTAGGTAGCCTTCCATCGTACCTGCGCAGAGATTCGCGCGCGTTCCCATTATCCATCGCGTTGGTCGGCTAATCGTCGATCGTACTTACCGTCGACCGCGTTGTACGACTTGACGAAGGACGGATATCGTGGCTCGAGATCGTAATCCTTTTCCGAAGAAACGACATAGAAACTGGCCAGGAAAGCGACGGGCAACAGCAGCAGAACGAAAGTCGGTCGTCGACGAAGGCAATCGACGATCAACTGGGACCGTCTCATGAGTTTCCGCGAGGAGATTTCGTCGGCCACAGGCACCGACTTCGACGTTCGCGAAACCATATTCTTCCACGTGTCCTCGCTACCGTGCGTCGCTTCCACGCGACCGATCGAACGGTCATCGAGCCCGGTTCCCGGCGATCGCCTTTCGTCCTTCGCTCACCGGTCGATCGATCTCTCTCGCGGAATTACGATGTTCTTGGAGCGATCGTCGAGCTGCTAGGAAACGCCGACCTGGCCGCTTACCTATCTCTGCACCGCTACCGCCGCACCACCGTTGGCGATCGACGTGGTCGTCGTCGCGGCCGTCGTCGTTGATATCGATTTATTCGTCCGGAGAACGAACCTTCCTTCGACCTCGATCGCGCTCGATCGTCGGCCAGCAACCAACGGTGGACACCGAGCGACGATTTTTCCACGATGCGGATCGGTTTCTCCGTTCGATCGTTCCGTACCGCGGACTAACGTAGTCGACCGCGTTTCGACGACGACTGACGGCAAATGCGTCTTTCCAGATGGGTAGGGAGGACTGGCAACGGAAGAAACTGCGACGCGATGCGACGATGCGACCCAACGCTGGCCAATGCGAGGCAACGCGACGCCAGGGTTAGGTTTGGTAGTTTACGCAGGTGTTTGGTTCGCGTTCGTCAACGTAGAATCTTCGTTGACGGATATCGGGCAAATGATCGAGTCGAATGGAGGTTACAAAGGAACGAGAAAGGTTTCCGAGTCGCGGATACGACTTGGCGCGACGCGACGAATCGACGAACCAAGGTTTCGCGTGGTCGTCGAAACACAGCGAGACACTAGGAACTAGGAACGATGGTTGGCTATCGACGCGTACTCACCCCACCGAAGTGTTGGCTCGCTTCGCGCAGATGCGCGCATCTCCTCCAATTTCGAATCGAAACGTGGCCGAATCGAATTTTCCACGTCCGCACAGACTCTCAGCTGGAAACGTCCGTTTCGTTGTACGGACCACATACGCGCGACGATGCTGCTACCGCGACATCGGGGGAACGTTACGAAAGGAACGATCGATTCTTCCAGGTTTTCCAGTGCGTTTATTCGAATCGCGAATCTAGCAAAAAATACACGCTTGGATACAAATGATCGGCAGTCGCATCGCATCGCAACCTTGCCCCATGATGCAACGTCAGGCCGCCGTTGATTCGTCCTCTCTTCGGATCTCGTGAATCACCACGCTTGCAGCATCGACCATTCGGCTAATCTCCAGCTCGTTCGTTGCAACGCCTACCGGGGCCAGTTAAAGAAATTGCGGACATCCTGTCATCAAAGATACGGAAAATCATTAACGACCATGCGATAACAATTAACAGCTAATTAAGTGGCATGCGCGCAGACACACGACGTCGTGCAGTCCCTTCGACGAACGGCTGTGCGTTGCATTCCAGTTAGATACTTTTATCCACGACGTCCGGTTCCGTCGCTGCAAGCGTTGGTAAAGAGGAAAGAGAAAAGAGAAAAGAGAAAAGACAGGCATACTAACTACAAACGGAACAGCGTTTCTCGTCCGAGCCATCGCCGCAACCGTCGCGGCCGCTGCAGGCGATCGCGTCCGATCGACACCTGCTGTTGTCGCACCTGAACGGACAATGTCTGGTGGCGACTCTGCCGCGGCTTCCCACTTGCCTTCGACAAACTCCTTTTGGCTCGTCGCTTCCGTCGCGACAAGACACCACGGCGTTGCAGAACTCGTACGCTGGCAGGCATTGTCCGTTGTCACACCTGAACGCTCCTTCCGGACATTCTACGGCACGGGTTCGTTGTGTTCGATCATTCGAGAATCGAGCGATTCGCGTCATCGCCAACGAAGCACTTACTCCGTCGATTGTTGCAGCCGAACTCGTCCTCGCCTCGCGGACAATCCCGTTTACCGTCGCACATTAGCGCTCTCGACACGCAAACGTCGCTCCTACCACATCTGAATGCTTGTACAGGGCATTCCGTCCCTCCTTCTCGCACCGAGCATCGTTCGTCCGAGCCGTCGCCACAGTCCGGCCGTCCGTCGCAAACGAAGAACCAACTGATGCATTTTCCGGAATTCTTGCACTGGAAGGTGCCAGCCGCGCAACCGGTATTTCTCGCGGAGCAGCTTCCGTTTCCTCGGAAACCACAGTCGCACGTTCCGTCGATGCATCTCGAGTAAGGATCCGCCAGCCGGCATTCCAAATCCGAGACGCAATCGTGTCCTAAACTGATGGCCGATGGCGGCTCGGTCGCCTCCACCTCCGACTGTCGCTCTGTTTTCGAAGCGGACGCTGCGTAAAAGTTTGCTTAAAAGTTTCATCGATAACGATTTTCTCCCTTTTTATCGACTGTCTGCCTCTTCTTTTTATCTTACCTGACGTCCACGCCGTCGACGACACGGTTTCGGTGAGTGCCTCGACCACGATAGCGTCGTCTCTGCTGTCGTAGTCCGCCGTCGGTAAGACGTTTTGCGAGTGGAAAGAATTCGTCGTCTCGGTGGTCGCGTCTAGGGGAAACGATGGGATTGCCGACTGCGCGGTGTCATTTTTCAGCCAATCGATTCGAACTCCTGTAAAGAACCGAACGAAATACGTGGGTAGTCGATGTAACGTCGTTTCCGCGCCACCTAGTTACCTGTTTCCATCTCTTCCTCCGCCTCGTCCTCTCGTCGATCGTCGAACGTCTGAGTTTGCTCGTCGTGGCGGGACGCTACCGTCGGTGTCGCGATCGTTCCCGTCGAGAAATCGTCGAACAGCGGTAAAGGTCTAACCAGATCGTCGGGTCGGCAAATATCGTTTTCGCGACGCATAGGCGCCGTGCATTGGCAACGTCCGAACAAGTTGGGAATCAAGAAGTCACAGTGTGAGTTCCGCTGCCATAGACGACAATGGGCATGTTCGTAGCAAACTTGGCCAAGTTTCGCCGCTGAAACGTTACGAAATAACGCGCGTTCGATCGATCTCTCATCGAAGATTAATCCCTGCTTACTCGAACTCGTCGAAGCTTCGACGAAGAGCATACGACGAGACCGGCAAGCGATTCGAGCTATCGTCTCGTTCGAATCTGACGGTTTTCGATATAGTCCAGTCTTGGACGCAATGTTAAACGGCATGTGAAATATTCTTGCGCCATATCGTTTCTCCGACGTACTCGACTTTTTTAATAATTCCGTCTCGTCGTTCGAATAGACGGTGTTGAAGTGGATCTCGTACATACAGACAATGTCGACGATAAAGCGCAAATGTCGACAAGCCGAAAGGATCAGAAAACTTTCAATAGGCCTAACGGCCATCAATAATATCCTTTGACGATCAACCGCAGTCGTTGATTATGCATTAAGTTCAAGTTAAATAATCACCGTTTTTTAATAAATCCATCTATCAATACATTATCATATGGCATAGAAACCACTGGAAATCCTAATTTCTAATATTTCCGAATAAAGAATCCCTATAATGCGTTCATTGACGCGTTTGCCCTCTATATTCCGAGATACGAAACCTCAACTGTCTATAGACCATAGACAGTTAGGATAGACACTGTGATAAACGTATTATTGGCACCACGTTCGCGCAAGAAAATTTCTGGTACCATCTGACGTGGAATTTAGCATTTTTCGATTTCACTGGACCGATACGAAACGAGCGAAACACGCGTAAGGTCATGGTTACTCTAAACGAGTGGTCGGACGAAGCGACGTTTACAAATATCCGGAGACTGCGCTTCTCAGACTCGGGCAAACGAGCTTAGAAAAACTCGTAGGAATTCTATTTTCGTCGATTCGTCCGCTGTAGCTTGAAGAACGGTTTAACGATCGCGTCTACTTACGACCCAGACACGTGTGCCGACGAAATTGGAGGAAACCATCCCTGCAGCCGCAGAAACCATCCAAGCAGCCGCTGTTGGCTACTTTCAAGGTGCATTGCTCGTCGACGAGACACTCCTGGCCCAAAAGAGTCGCTGTATATCGCCGCGAGAAAGGAAACAGCGCTCGTTGTTATATTCTCGCCGCCGAAACGAGGCTCGTAATCGCAACAAATTCTCACCCTCGAGGCAGTACGTTCCGTTGTACGCGGCAAAGTAGGGCAAACAGCGACAATAGCCATTCCGACAGTGACTACCCTCGATGCTGGAATCGCATTCCGCGTCCCTGGTACATCGCTCGTCCAGCCGCGCGCTCACTGTCCTCGCTGTCGAGCCCACAACGATCGTCCCCTGAAACGCGCATCGCAATCTTCTCGTATTCCCGTTTGCCTGACGACGGCAACGAGTAAACCAGAACCGCAGCTCGTTTCTTCGTTTATCCGGAAGGAAACGAGCGCGAACCAGCCTGGCTTACCCGTCGCCCGTTTGCTCGTCTTTTCCACGCGTTCGATTCATACGCGCCCCACTACCACCTCTCACCCTGTTTCCTGTCCCATTACCTCGATCGCGTTTGCCAGTTTCTCATCTCATCGTCGAACAATAAGCGCGGACAAACGCGCCGCGAATACGGTAAAAACTGCTGGCAATACGGAAGAATCAAGCCGGGTAGAATGGAAAGAGCAGGGCCGTAAAGAAGAGACAAAGGTAGCTGGGAAAAAAAAAGAGGGAGGGGGGAAGACGGAATACGTCGAACGTGCAACGTAGCGAGAGAAATGGAAGAATCGCTAACGGAGGAGAAGAGGGGACGACTACCGACGCATGGCGATGCTCGGAAGGAAGTAAGCGCGAAACGAGACGACGTGGCGCGACATTCGCGTCCCGAGTTTAAAGTAGCCGCGTAACATGCACCGTTAATCAGGTGTTGCCAGCGAGCACTTAGAGTTTCCAGTTCCTGCAACACGACGTTTGTTTTCGCGGGAACGGCCGTTTACGCGGCTGACGCACCGCACCTTCCATTTCCGCGTGTTTCGCGCCCGTCGGCTCGCTTCACCCGCCCTATCTTCTTCCCGACCGCGAAACCGTAAATCTTGGCGATCACGTAGCGCGCGAATTTGCGTCGGAGATGGTCCACCGTCGAACGAAACTCACCAAACGATCGATCGCGATCGCAAACAGAAGAAGGACGATCGTTTCAGCGTTGCCACGCATCGTTCTCTCGGCTGCACGGCTCTTCGCCTCGACGATCGATGGTCGATCGATCGATCACGCTGTATCTTCCTCTTCTTCTGCGTCGAGAGCGTGCTCGCGACGAACGACTCGATCTATCTCGCACGAGTACCCGTCACGACTGCGATGTCCGCGCGTTCTTCGCAATGACTGAAAGCAAACGGCGACCCTGGCTGCTTTTGGTCCCCGTGCACGAACGATGCAAAAGCGGACACAACTGTGTTCCCTCGCTCTCCCACCTCTTTACCGCGCTCTCGGTCTTCGTCTCGGTCTATGTTCCGGACTTCTGGTCTCGATCCTTCTTCGAGTCACTACTCACTCTCCCTTCCGCGATCGTAGCGTATCGTGATCGGCAAATTCGCGGTTCGTTTGGACAATGTTTTGCCCGCTTGGCGTCTATGCCTATGACGCGACTCTTCGAGAATAATAGTTGGAACTGTCGGACGAGGTAACAACGACGAGGAACGAGCAAGACGGAAATGGAAAAGGTAAGAAGTAAGGGTGACGAACGAATAATATTCGGGTCACGCGCAGACTGCTTCAAAATTCATTGGTATTCCAATACGAAACGAGCAACGAACTTGGTCGTGATCCACCCCTTCTCTTCTTCTTCTTCCTGCTCGATCAGCCGCGCTTCCCTTTCTCATCGTCTTCCTCGTCGTCTTGCCCGTTGTGTTACTCGTCGCACCGGTACATCTACCGGTGCATGTGGTTTCGTTAATTTCTACTCCTCGAGGAAGATTGGTCGCTCGACCGAACGGTATCGTTAACCTACCGTTTCGTCGGCACGTCATCGTTTCACGAGCTACCCTTGGCCCGTATCCGACTCGTGATCGAGACGCGAGTGACGGCCAGTCCTTCGGACTCTTTCTTTAGGTCCGCTCGATAAGCCGAAAGAAGGAGGCGTGAAGCGGGAAGCGGGAAGCGGGAAACGGCACGCGGTGAGTCGCCCGAGAAACAGGAAGCGCCGCGATGGACTACGTTGGAATGTAAATGGAGAATCGACCGAGACCCGAGAACAAAAGAAGAGCCAACCGCGAGAAACGCGTAGTGCGCGTTGGGTGCGAGGTAAAAGACCTACACGGAAGTGCCATAAAATTCTACAGGGCTCGAAGCAAGATGGGAAATGATCGCTTCGTCGAAATCTTTGCCAGTTCGTTTTAATCCGTGAACGAATAATTTCCTCTCGTCTGTACTTTCGAAAGGCACCCGTGGCTGATCTAGACGAAATTTTGTACACATCGTAGGATCAAATAATAAATCTAAAATATAAAATTTTAGCTTCGGCAGATAGTACATTCGGAAGATACAGACAGACCCTGTATAGTGTTATATATATATATATTATATATATTATATATATTATATATATATATATATATATAGATCTTTATACTAATCTTAAACGCAATATATCGTGTGTTGGTTTGGGTTAGGTTAATCACTGAAACGTGAAATAAATCGGTCGAAAACACTGTCACCAACATCACCTAATAGCAGCAAAGATCTATTATATCGCGTATGTATAGGGGCCTCTGCCTTCGGAACACACGATTTGTCAACAACATCCTTGCTTTGTCTGTCCGAGGTTCGTATTGTAGCACATTTTGTGTGCTACGAAACAAGCGACGGCTGAGGGAAGATTGCTAGCGTACCGACCGTGCTATTTACAAAATTCTTTTCGCACTTCGATTAGACGATCGATCTCACCTTGGTGCTGTACGATTGCTCGTTCCATCCGCGATTATCTTCGAGAAATGTGCGAATAAGGATGTCCGGAATCCATTTAAATATCTACCTTAATTTATCTCACGTTTCATTCTGAATGGATCCCAATTCTATGCTCTTATCTGACCGAGTATCTCGAAATTATGCTCTAACGACGGTAATGATAATCCTCCCGATCCCCGCACCTTCTATACCTTCTTCTTTTTCTCGTGCCTCGTTATTCTCTTCGAATTAATTAGATCTCACTTATTAATTTTGCCGCGCGTATACGAGTACATGCATCCTTGTTCCTGTTTTCTTCTCCGTAGAGATGATTTTGATCGTACTCCAGAAAACGTATCGTAAAAGCGTCTCTCGATCTAGGTCGTTTTTAATTTTGCCAAAATTTCGTTTACTAATTTCGCTTTGAAACTTTTCATACCGACGATGTAAGCGATATTTGAAAAAAGCCGCTCTTTCAACATCTTTCACGGAATTGGATTACCGCATGTGGTTTCACCCAATCAAAAAATGGGAGGACGAACACTACGTAAGATTTTATATAGTCGACATTTCTAGGATATTTATCGGTAACAAATTACTTTTAGACTCTTTCTTGCGTCGAATGCCGTTCGAAAAGATAGGAAAAGATAAGTAAAAGCAAAACGTTAATGTAATGTGTACATCCGAGTGAATTGTAATCATAAATATTACGCAACTCGTCCAATAGCTTGTCCGTACGCGTCGCCCTCGGCGAATTGGTTGTTCAGGGGTTTCGTTGGAAGTACAGGTTAAACGTTAAAGAAATTGTGCATCAAATATGATATTTACTACGAAAATAATTTGCAATCCTGGTAAGTAGACGTAAAATCGCTTTGTATCGAATGAGTCGTTGCTTCGAGTTGGTGTTTCTTTAAGACAACGATAGAATGTAGAAAGATTTCGTAAAGATGGAAGTCACTCAAACGAAATTAGAATCGAAGAAACTTAAACTTTAATTTGCTCATCGATTGATTACAGATCATTGATAAAAGATTACATTTTTTTTACTTTCAGCACTCAGGCACACTGCGAAGCAGCTATCTTTAGTTGAGCATCTTGTTAAACACGTAAGAAAATTACAATGGAATTTCCATAACTTCTACTTCCATGATACGTTTCTAAACTTAAGCAGGGTATCTCAAAATAAAACCTTTCCTTTTAGGAATTTTATGGTCAGTTACGAGCAGGAGCATATTTACCAAGTCTGATAACGCAAAGGTTTTATAGCACGAAACAAGTGTTTAATAGGAATAAGCCCCATTGTAACGTCGGTACAATTGGACATGTTGATCATGGAAAAACGACGCTTACAGCAGCTATTACCAAAGGTATATTTGGCAGTTGATTTTCATTTATATTAATCATTTTATCTGTTGCGTTTATTGTTGTCCTTGTCTGTTGTAGTTCTTTCTCAAATGGAACTCGCAAAAGCGAAAGAATACTCTGATATTGATAATGCACCCGAAGAAAAAGCACGTGGTATAACTATTAATATCGCGCATGTTGAATATCAGACAGAGAAACGTCATTATGGACATACCGATTGTCCAGGACATGCGGATTATATCAAAAACATGATTACTGGAACGTCACAGATGGATGGAGCTATACTTGTTGTTGCTGCTACAGATGGTACCATGCCACAAACCAGAGAGCATTTACTTCTTGCTAAACAGATTGGTGTCGAGAACGTTGTTGTTTTCATCAATAAGGTAAGATCTTTCGTGTAGTTGGTTGAGTAGTATCTATGTAAAAACTACCTCGACCCTCTTCTCTGTTGTCAAAAACGTTATGTTTTTTTTTATTCATAAAGGTTGACATCGCAGACAGTGAAATGGTCGATTTAGTAGAAATGGAAATAAGAGAATTGTTAACCGAAATGGGTTATGATGGAATAAACATACCTGTTGTTAAAGGTAGTGCCCTTTGTGCGATGGACGGTACTAATCCAAATATAGGACGGGATGCTATAATGAAATTGTTAGAGGCTGTGGATTCTTATATTCCAAACCCTGTCAGAGAATTAGACAAACCTTTTCTCTTACCGATAGAAAGTGTTTACTCTGTTACGGGTAGAGGGACGGTAGTTACTGGCAGATTGGAACGTGGAAAAATAAAGAAGGGCATGGAATGTGAGGTGATTGGGTACAACAAAATAATGAAGAGCACAATAACAGGAATAGAAATGTTTCATCAAACGTTAGAAGAAGCCGAGGCGGGAGACCAAATGGGTGCTTTGCTTAGAGGTTTAAAAAGAGATGACATTAAAAGGGGTATGATAATGTGTAAACCAGGAAGCCTGAAAGCCTGCGATCATTTGGAATGTCAAATGTACATGCTGACTCCTACGGAAGGAGGTAGAAAAAAACCTATTAATAATCTCATGCAGGTTCAAATGTTTTCAAAGACGTGGGATTGTGCAGCTCAGTTAAGTATGGAAATGAAGGACTTGATCATGCCTGGCGAAGACTCTAGGTAAATTTTCTTTAAATGTTATTCAAGCGGAAAAACGAGTTACACGAATTGATAAATCGATTCAACGTCGATATGGATTTTTATTTTCAGTGTTACGTTAAAATTGATAAGACCAATGGTGTGTGAAAAGGGCCAGCGATTTACATTAAGATTTGGCTCGATATCTATAGCAACTGGAGTAGTCACGAATATTTTGTCAAATCTCGCCGAAACCGAGCGATTAGAACTTCTCGCAGGTAAAAAGAAACTGAAGAAAATTGCGGCAAAAGCTTAATTCAAATCTTTTACTGCATTTATCGTGTGTCAATCAATAAAACCATGTAGAATTAAATTCAACAAATAAACACACACACACATATGTAAAATATTCGACTTCGAAATGTTACTTTCAGTTATGTTGAAAATTAATAAATTAATTTGTATGTAATAATAATATAATAACATTTTGTATACAATTTTAATTTTCTGTTTTTAAAATGGTCGATTTTTATTATCAATAAAGCATAATTTCCTCAACAAATAGAGAATGTAAGTACTTTAAACGATTTGAAAATGTCTTAACTTTGAAAAAACAGTTCAACGATGATTTATTGAATCCAATACATCAACGGTACAAGTTGTTTTAAACAACAGATGAGACACCGATACGAAATATTTCGTTCTCCTCTTACTTCTGTTATTTCTTAACCATAGTTGTGCTATGGTGTTTGTGTACACATTACTTGGTGCATTCAATTGGCAATAAAGTAAAGGAATTAGGGGAAGGACCATGTGCAACGCTTTGTCTCTCCATAACGAAACGAACGTATTTGTATAGAAAGAAAAAAACACTGTTTATATAATTTAAGTTGAACAAATGGTACATTCACCTTCGCTAATAAAAATAGTAAATAGTCCTCATTATCCTGGACAGGCGCAACTGACTACAAACTGTACTTCGCTTCAATCGAAATATTATTTCAAAATACAACGCTGTGTTTGAGAATCGTAGATTACTCGTAAAAACGACTGCTGGCACTGCACGCCTAATGCTTTCTTTTCCTTCTTCATTTATGTTCGTTGGATGATCCTGTGTGTACATACGCAAGGTAGCAGCAAAGATTATGTCATTTATTTGTAAAGATTGAACTACTTTGAGAATTTCTCAAATTTCGTGTGTGTGTATGTGTACACATGAGTGTGTACGCGCGTAAGCATATGCAGACGCATGTGTAAACAGTTGCTTTTAATATTAGCGCAGCGACTGTATCGAAAGATTCTTTCTTACAGAATTAATTTTTCACTTCTTTTGCTTTACGAAGCAGCCCGTTCATTCATTCCACCACAGATAATTCACGTACAATGTTTCGGCATACGATATTATAAAGATAGCAACAGAAATCCGACAGCTTTGACACTATGCCTTAAAGCAAATCGACAATTCGGTTGATCGACAAGTTATGCATTCATTACACTAAATACATCGTTTCACACAACATACGTGTACTCACGCATACTCATATCAATTATACGTAAATAAAGGAAAGATCGACTGTAATCCACGATACGTAAAGTTTCATTGGGTCAATGTGTATCGGTCAAATCGTATTTTGAAACTGACTTGTATGGAATTAGACCTCGTGTCTAATTCACGCACGCAAATCATGACATGCGTGGAAACGCAATGTTCAATTCCTGGTATCATCTAACCTTTAAGACAAAACTCGAGAAACACGAATCGTCGAAATATTTTTATCATCGTATGACAGTTAAATATGAAACAGAAGTAATCGTACCCATTAATTCTATCCAAGAAAGAATCTCTGACTTATAGAGAGGCACAAGTACGTAACGTACTTAGTATGCACGTGTACGTATATGGTTTGCCCCTATTCGTATCATACACACGACGTGGCAAACTAAAGATCTTCATCATCTTCTGGTAGTGCTGTCTCTTGTGCTTCCTTAAGATCTTTCTCTATCTGTTGCTGCCATTGTGGATCCATTGTAACTTCCGGAGGAAGGAGAGCCGGCATTGCAACAAATTCAAGATTTGCATCACCGATCAGCTTACGTCCCAACCATAAGAAAGGTTTCTCAAAATTGTAGTTGCTCTTTGCACTGATGTCGTAGTACTAAAGCAAACATAGAGAAAATTGTTGTTTCGATTAAATGTGCATTATGTCGACGGTTCCTATATTTAAAGGTAAGTTAGATTAGAAGAATGTAAATAGCTTAAGATAAGTCAAACTAGAAAGATATTTGGTACATTACATACTGCAGGAAACGAGAAGAAAGAAAAGATTTGTAAAATCAAACTACAAAAATACTATATGCTTTGGACATGCTATTACCTGTAGATTCTTCTTCCTATGAAAGACGATGCTCTTGGCTTTTACTTTCCTATCCTTAATGTCAACTTTATTCCCACATAGAACTATAGGTATATTCTCACAAACACGAACCAAATCTCTATGCCAATTAGGTACGTTTTTGTACGTTACTCTTGACGTAACGTCAAACATAATGACAGCACATTGTCCTTGAATGTAATATCCGTCTCTCAGACCACCAAACTTTTCTTGACCAGCTGTATCCCAAACGTTGAAACGAATCGGACCACGGTTCGTGTGAAAGATCAGAGGATGTACCTCGACACCTAAAGTTGCGACATATTTTTTTTCGAATTCACCGGTCAAGTGCCGCTTGACGAACGTCGTTTTTCCAGTACCACCGTCACCTACTAGTACACATTTGAAAGTTGGAATCTCAACATTTTGTGCCATTTGTGCCATACCGATTGTTAGACCACAAACTGTTGATGCGACAAAAAGAGATCTGAAAAAGTAACATTTATATATAAAAACTGATCAGCTAGATGAGAGTAAAACCGAATGCAAAAGAGAAATGTATTGTCGATTAGGTTATTATAGATACACTAAAAAATTAGAATAGTCCGACACTTGGAAGTTGCTGGAAGATACTAGATCGAAAATCACGCATCGAAAACGTGATCGAGGTGTCTGTTTTTTCACTATATTTGTAATTATTTAAAAATAATACGTTATATCTCGATTATAATATGAACACACCTATCAAAATACTACTTTGTCGTATCTTTTCTAGTAAATTGCAAGGCCGGTTTATCGTTAACGTCCCGCGCTCGATGTACAAAATTTACCACGTTCCGCTAAAAGAATGGCGCCTCTCGTTGTAACACAAGCTTTCGCGTTAATCTTGTCACGCGACTACACGTAATTTTGATAGAAATCGCAAAGAATCGAACAAACCGACGATAGATTTATTATGAATCTATGAAAATCAGAGAATATTTGTACAAAATTTCCCGGCAAGTAACGTGTACGTGAAAATGACCGATAAAATTTACCCTGCAACACAGTCGTTACGGCTCACAATGGCGTTCCTTCGAGTCGACGACAGGGGTCCGCATTTTCATCATTCGCTAAGTAGAATATCATTCAATTTAACGAATGTATCTAATCGATACGCTATGAAAAAATTAAATTGGAATATTTTTTCGTCTAAATCATTAAAATAATATGTAAATCGGTGGTTTTTTTTTAAATTATAAGTAGAAAATGACGTAAGTCAGCGACATCTATTTTATGCGCGCCACACCGAGCCGGTATCGAAGAATTTCAGTTTTTAACGGGAGAATTAATACGTATACGTATGCGTATACGTGGAAGGATGCATTGGCGCACATTAGGCGGCTAAATTTGAGTGCACACGTTCACTTTAACCTCCCATCTTTTTCCCAATGGTTTCCTTTCGTTTTCGTTTTCTTTCTTCCGTTTCGATAGAAATATATAACACATCAAAACGTAGATCGTAAGATTCGCGTTTGTCGTATCAAAGTGTCTGATATTTTTATGGTTGCTTTGATAACGGAGATTCACTCGCTTTTTTTTTGTTTCATTTAACGAAACAGAGTATTGCAGACTTCGAAGAATATTCACGTATGAAGGCGACAGATTCAAACATATATCGATAAATTGGAGAAAGAAGAGATCGAAAAAGTTCCGAATTTTACGTTGGTGGCTGAAATATAGATCAGTATGGAAAGGAAAATTCTTAGAGTAAATAAATGGTAAAGGAAGTAGAGGGGGGAAATGACGAAGGTGGGGCTACGTCGAGGTCTAGATTCGGTCCTGAGTATAGTTGACGTCAGCGGCGCATGCGCAACAGAACGGACGGCACTGCAGAAGCAGCCGAGTTCGCGAGTGTATCGATTTTACGATCGTGTCTCTCGCCGCTAGTGCGTCCGTTTCCTTTAGTTTTTAGTGGTCGTGCTCATAGTACATGGATAAAATCGTGAATGGGATTAGTCGCTAGTCTCATCGTTCCGTACACCCGCTGACTCGCAACACTTTGCCACCCTCGCCATGACCAAGGATAGATTAGCAGCCCTCGTTGCGGTGAGTTTTCAAAAACTAGCTATATTTTTTTCGAAATCAAGCCGAATCGCCGAACGGTCGACGACAACTTGCCCGTCTACTTTTTCCTTCCTTCTACCTTCCTTTTTTCTGTGGTTTTCTCTCTAGTTTTCTCTAATTCATGCGCGCTCTCTCTCTCTTACTCCTGCAAATCTCAGTTTTGTTAGTGTCTGTAATTCTGTTACTCTGACTCTCTGCATCGTTCGTATTTTGTGACGTTCGAAGAAACGATATTCTCTCGCGATATATATGCACTTATAATATATATGTATATATATTATATATATATATATGTATTTATACTTGTAATATAGTACATCGTCGTTTCATTCGACGACTTCAAACAGTTCCTTTAAAAACACCAATCGTCAAATGAATCGATGCTCGTTTACTGGTAAAATGGAAAGAAGGCGTTTCCGAGATGTCTACTTGACTGTCAACTATTCGGTAGTTGAACAGAGAGCGAGAGCGAGCGAGTGAGCGAGCGTGAGAGTTCAGAAAAGAGGGAGAGAAAGAGAGAGACCAATGCCTCCTGTGACTGACAGGTGTTTGCCAATATATGTTTTTCGTCATCGTTTATTTCATAACGATGACAGAGTTCTCGATGCCGGTACAAGTACATTCAGGCAGTCATTTTCAAATGGAAGATTCATTCTTCCGGATGACGTTCGAACATTGTGATACAATATACAATGTTCCGGGTATTGACGAGTATTTTTATAGTTTCATTGGGAGGTGACCGGTCGTACGTAGGAATAGAGGTGTCGGTGTCGGTGTCGATGACTCAGAGGCGCCGACTAATACTCACGAGAACCTGCTACATATGTATTTGGGCGTACCTGAGCCCATCGGTTACATTCGACGATCGTTTTCCTATTTTTCTTCTTTCGTTTGACTTCAGAAAGAAAGAAATCAGTGGTTTCTAATTACGATAAACAATTGCCCTACGAACAATCACCCTCATCCCCACACTCTCCCCCCTCCCTTACATATATTCCGACCAATCGTGAGAATCAACTTGCTTTGTTATCTGTCTTTTTTTTTTTTTTTAGATGTTAATTATACGCGGTTGTCGCGCGTATTGTCCAATACCGTGCAAGGAACAAATCATTCGTGTTCAAATTTATTTCTCGATCGTTTGTCGCGTTACGTAGATAGTATATGTGTAGTTTGTTTAGCGTGCCTAGCTGCGTTAGACATTGCGTTGTGTTCTAATTCTTTCTTCTTCAACGGCCTGGATTTTCGTACGAGAATGCGTTCACGATCGAAACACTTGGAAATCAGTGAATCGTACGCTCGACTTCTAATCGAGTTCTCCTTATTTTTTGATACAACTGAAAATAGTAGTCAAAGTGAAGAACCGCATAAAAAAATAAGAAGTAAATAAGATGTATGTATATCGTAATATTTGTTAAAAAGGGATGACACGAACATGCGCTTGTTGCGTCTGCATAGGTTATGTCGTATGATAAAAGCAGTAGCAGTAGAACTTGTTCGGCATAGTTCGGTATTATCCAAAAATCAGCTATTAGAGTTTCGAAAAGAAAGAATCGAGAAAGGACGGCCTACTTTTTCGTTTTCGTGTTTTATATAATGTATCGTGCGATAATCTCGACATTTTGATATAATCTCGAGTAGGACTTCGAAACAGTGTGACGGATATAGAAATCTTTCTTGGGCGGAGGGCGAAATGTGAGAATTATAATAGGAACATATTAGTAATATTTGTAAATATTATACATAAATACATTATGAAACCTTTTTTTACAAGATTTAAAATTTGTTTGTAATTTCTATTTTAATATCTCTATCTGATACTGTAGTTGAAACAATTAGATTCACATTCATTACATACTTAACACATTTTCTAGAATATGACAATATCGATAGTTTTATATTTTATTAGTCGCATTTAAACAATTTGAAATTCAGTGAATTATGTCTCGAGACAAATTTTGCCAGGTCTGCATTTATTAGTTAGCTGTAGATAAATGAAGGAGGTACGAACAAAGAGTTAAGGAGGAGAGATCGATGAAAACGTACAATAGCTGGAATATAAAAATATATTCGCGTGGAGACGATTAACCCTTTATAGTCGGATGTCGCCACTGTGGCGTCATTTAAAATTTCTCATCAAAGTCGGATGTCGCCATAGTGGCGGTATTCAAAATTTATTTTCAAACTGTAAATGTTTATCGTTCGGTAATGGCGGTAGAAAAATATGCCGATTGCAAACAGCTAAAGTAGCGTTAGACCAGTTCCATGGTTTGAACGAGGATGAGATATAGGGTGTTTAAAGAGAACCAGTACGGACGAGATTTTCCGTTTGATTCGTATTTAGACATTGTTTGACACGTGTTTGAAAATACAACGAAGCTTTACGAGTATCGATCGTATTGGACTGACGATATAATTATCGGACGTTCTGTTTGTTAGTGGAGTAAAGGTATCGTATTATTCGATACGAAATGCAACACATATAGCAATTTGTTAATTGGAACGGAATAATGAGTATCGTATCGGTCACGAGTAAAATACAGCAGTATCGATGTGACTGGTCTTTCGCGTCCTTTCTCATGATCGTGTCTTCCATGCTAATTCGTCGACGCGAATCTACACACCACGAACTGTTCTTCGGCAACTTGTCGTCGGTTGACATCGCGTTCTCTTTACATTCGCGAATCGGTCTTTCGAAAATGTACCGTTCACAGGTCAAAATGTTTACTTCCATTTTTGGAAATTTTGCAGGACTTTGTGCTAAAGCAGTCGACTGATACTTATCTATAGTAATACTGTAAATAGAGAAAGCCTCTACGTAGGTATATGTGTATGCCCGAGGTAATCTCAGAAACTATTCAATCGATTTATATAATTCCTTCACCGTTGGAAGGTACATTTCCTCCAGATGGACACAGACTATATCTTATTATACGCTGCTGCTTAACCGTTTGAGTCGCAAGCAGCGCGATCGCGCTGTTTAGATTTTGCGTCGAAAAGTCCCAGTACATTCGAACGCTACGAACGACTGATGGTATTTTGTACTTTATCGTTATCTTCTCAATAATTTTTACCGAAGAAAACTTGAAATATTTATAAATTAATAGTACGCATATACAATAATATAGGTGTATTTCATAAAATAACAAATATGATGAGAGCTATTGCGCCGCTTGTTTCTCTTTTTAATCGATTAAGATTTTTCTACCCTGTTTTTTCAAACACCTCTGCCATTCAAACGGTTAAGGAAGCGAACAATGAGCGTAGATGCGACTCAAGTCGGATTAGCGCAGCTTGGTTTTCACTTCACGATTGCGTCTTGCTCGACCGACGGTCGGAAAACACTTCCCTACAAATGTTTCTCGAATACCATTTACCATATCGATCTCTATTACAAACGACGGTGAATCTAGAATCGCTAAATTAAATTCCATCTAGTCTTTTATAATTTCATCGACTTGGTCTACTTTTTATTTCCTGCAGTTAACACTTTACCGACCGATAGCAGATTAATCGGTTTTTTGTCGCCGACGCTTACCGACTGATGGCCTATAACAATCTTTCTCATTATTTGAGCAGTAATTTGTTATTTAGTACTAAGGTACCTTGCTCAGTTGCGTCAGTGCGTATGCTGTACGAACCGCTAGCGGTCAGTAAAGTGTTAACCGATTTGGCGAATAAACGGCTGAAATATGTATCAACCGATCGATCGCTAGTATGTACACGAATTGAAAACAACGTAATCCGAAAGATGCTGACTGGATGATGGACGTTGATCGCTCGTTCGATACACGCCAGTGCAAAAACCAAATCGACCATTAACGAATACTTTGTTGATTTGTTTCAGGCCCAGTCGGACGACGATGACGTGGCGGACGATGTTTCCGTCAACGTTGGCGGGCCGGATGATTTTATGACCGAATTTTTCGCGGAGGTAAGTATACAATCTGTACAACTGCGGACGTGAAATCTCGTTTCGAAAGAGACTCTATTTCCCAGCATGGTATCTCATCGCCAAGAAACACGCTTTCTTCCCTTTTTCTTTCTTTTTCGTTTCCTCGATCTATTCTCCGACCGATCTCGTCTATTCATCTCGCCCCCTGTCTCCCTCTTCTGTCTCTTTTCCCAATTATTTCACACAACCGCGAGACAATACGTAGCAGCGTATCATACGTACGCGATCGAGGGCGATTAAGCGGCAGATCGAAAGTTCACGTAAACGTTAAGATCGGCTATGATCGAATCTATAGATTCCTGTTGTCTAGACGATCGGATTCCATCTGTTGAGCGATTGGGTGGAATTAATCTTTTCAAAGTCGCGAACAGCGGTCGCATTGAGACGCGAGAGATCGAAGTATCGTTGTCGCGCTCGCGTGTTTATTTCGACGGAATCGCGATATCGATGGAACGAAATTTATCAACTGCGGTATGCGTATGAAAAGTGATTTACGTATCGTAAGCGCAGGAAGGCGTCCTACTTGATCGGCATTTCTATTTGACGCGGTTCCATTGATTCGTCGATGAACGAGGGAACGCAGTTACAAAGGAGACGCGACCAGTCGTCGACAAACGAGCTCACGTCGATATCGAAACGCAAGAAAATTTCTGTTCGGATGGTTTCGTCTCGATATTGGAGAATTAGGTCGAGACGACTCCGAGCCGAATGGCCATATCGCGTCACCTATCGCGTACAAAATGTATCAAATATTTCAACCCCCGTATTCGCATCCATTCTGTCTGCACGTTGTTCGCTGCGCGATTTTCTCATTGGGTCGCGTTACTCGTACGCCCCTGTTCATTAGTGTTAGGACACTTACTGGTTTCATAGGAAACGCGACAATCAATCTAAAGTATCAAGAAAACGATTAATCGATCAGAATTTTATAATCATGCAAGGATACAAATTTAGAAATTTGTTTCAATTATGCGAAAGAATGAACGCAGTACAGTCAATTATATCTAACAATTATTATCCTTTTTTTAACTTAAATTCTATCGAAAAAATTGAAGATGAATTGGATAGGATAGCAAAGTGCGAATACGTTTTGTATTGGATTGGAAACTAAGTGATTGCGGACTTTATCATTACCACCTAATGACAACATCCGCGATCACTTAGTTGCCAACCCAGTAGAATCATTTACAGCATATCTCATGGCAAACAGCAAAAAATACGAACGTGAAAATGAATGAAAACGATGATCAAAGAATATAATTATTTGCTACATTAAATCGACCAGACTATCGTTAAAACATGGAATATACACAAATGGATCCGAAGGGATGGTTGGATACGTGTTCGATTCAATCACAGAGTATAGTTTTGCAGTGGTTCATTTTTACGTTGACGCGTGTACGTTCCGTACTCGTCGGAGGCTGCACCTCTGCGTTTCCTGTTCGCGGAGAATTTCGTACGTTTTGTATGGTTAATGTTGTTAGCGGAAGTTGGTAGACGTAAGGGGATTTTCTTGGAGCCCGAGGGTCGCGACTTGATCGACCGTATGGACCGGCCTCGCGTGGCGAACTCTTTTTGCAAAATTAACACTTTACCGACCGATAGCCGATTCACCGGTTCTTTGTCACCGACGTTTACCGACCGATGGCCTATTTAATCAGTTTCTTGTCGCCGACAATCTTTCTCATTATTTGAGCAGTAATTTGTTATTTAGTACTAAGATACCTTGCTCAGTTGCGCCAGTTGCGTTGCTTTGTGAGCTGCCACGGTTTTATACCAATTTGAAAAACGTACCGTTCGCGATGAACAAAAAGAATGGTATTGGAGGGTCTAAACCGAAACAGAGGCGGCGCCAGGGAGAATCTGCGCCTGAGATGCCGGTCGGACGTGCGTATGCTGTTGAATCGCTAGCGGTCAGTAAAGTGTTGAATAGTTTCGGACTCGGTGTTTATGACACCGAGCGATTTGCTATTAAGGGCGCCGTAAAATATTTCAGCGAAATCACGCGACCAAGGAAAGTTGTTTATTGGAAGCTAACGGCTTTCTCAAAGATAGCTTTGAAAATAGCTTCGCTGATAAACCGTGCTTGCTAGTCGTTTGCATGACAATTTCCTCTTTTGTTCGTGCAACTAGTCGCTACGGATCTTTTATAGTCTAACGTTTCTTATTGGAGTTCACGTAGGTATCGTAATAATAATAAAGGATGGCGTACGTCGATACTCGATGCGAATCATCACACCGGAACAAACGTTGTTTGGGAAACGTAAAATGGAAAAATACGAACGATCGGAATCCAACGCGACTCGATACCACGCACCTACGCATTACCGACAATTCGATGTAGGAAATCAGTGCAAATAAGATCCTTGACATTTACGTTCGTTGCTATTTGCGTGGGCTCGTATTAACTCTGACCGCTTGTTTCGGTATCCGATCTTTTTTATTCTACAGCGCGTGGGAAGAGACAATTTTAATAAAGGTGAAACATCGGTGCGAATCGTTACCGTAGAAACGACATATCAACCACTTGTCGCCTTTTATCTTTTCGAAAATAAAATCAGTTAAATCTGCCTTTTCTCCTACTGAACTTTCAACGATCTTATCGACCGATGTTAAACGTTTTACTATTCACGTATGTTACGAAGAAGTAGCTACTAACCGATTTACTCTTTAAGTTCTGTGGATTTGCCTTCGTAATACGATGCCTGTGAAAACTACGTATTATTCAAACGAGTTCACCATCCATTGCATACTTTTCCTTCCTTGCTGGATTATTTTCCGTTCTTCTTTCTCGTCGTATACCTCACGATCGATAGTTCATATTTTTCAATGTATTCTTCCCCATTTCTCTCTTTTTCTATTTGTTTTCCTTCCCTCGTTTCTGTATCTTCTTCGATTTTTACCGACACCGCTACGTGGTTTAACGTCTTCTAATTTTTCCATAGGTGGAGGAGATCCGCGAAATGATAGACAGGATCCAGACGAACGTAGAGGATGTGAAGAAAAAACATAGTGCCATCTTATCGGCACCACAAACCGACGAAAGTGAGTTCCAACGGTCTCTCCTTAATCTTATCCGTCTCGTGCATCGATCGCGCAAACCATCGCGCGAGAGATCCAAATCAAAATTGTTCCATCGTTGGATACGTTTAATCGCTGTTTGTAGAACGCAGACGGCCAATTTTCCGTAGGATCAAATCTGTTTGATTCCGGCTGATAAACGATCCGCAGAAAATAGCTGCGTTGCAACGAGTATGGGAAAACGTGTACGAGTCGAACGCGAAGGATTGTACGTCGTTCGTCCAGTCTTTCGGAAATGGTGGTTAGACGAGCAAAGGAACAGAATTGGACGGGTAATAAAGAAAGCCAGCGAAGCAGAAAAGGAAAGACGACAGGGAAAAAGAACGGAACGGTAGAACGACAAAGATCGTTAGAATCGTCCAATACGATTGATCTTACCCTCGTTGCTATCGTAACTGTCCACTCGGCACTTATAATTAGAGATTCGTTGCTTATAATACTTTTTCTTCTTTTACTAGTCTCTAACGATGCTCGATTACCGGCGTTCCGTTTATTCGGCGAACCGATCAGTTCGATCCCATCGTTCCGGCTGGTATGCTTGCTGAATGCGGCTGATCTCTCTTCGGATCTACATATGTATTGTATATAGGAAGCGATATAAATAGCAGGATTATGTTCTCCTACGTCCGAGGATGGATATAATCGACAGAATGAGAATGCGATTCGTGTTTCCTTGTATTATTACAATTTTCGAATATAAAGCGAACTCCTACATCGATACACCGAGCAGCGGAGAACTGATCTTTCGATTTCGGTAGACCCGTCGATATATGCGAAAAAATCCTTATCGATCGTTGGAACGATTTGTCCAGTGTACGCGAGCTATTTTATAACTGTAGGTTAGGAGTCGAGGCATCGGGGAAATAGGCAGAACAACGAGGGGAGGAGGAGAACCGAAGGATAGTAGAGACGCGAATGTGCGCGCGCGATGATTCACGAAGAACGGAGATGAACACCGTGAACGACCAAGTCGAGTGACGTTGTTCGTCGCGAGAAACTGGAGAGGACGACCGGATCGATGCACCACGAGTGCACACTGCACACACGTACTTACTTTTACGTCTGACATCGGCTGACTTGGAAGCGTTCTAGCGAAAAGATCGATCGAGCTCTCTTGCTCCTCGCGTATCTCGTTTCAAAACGAAAAACGAAACCGACGACGGTTTTCTCATCGCCGCTATCTCTATCGATCTATTTCTTCCCACGTGCTCGTACGATGCTTGATCACGGTCGTGGAGATGTGAAACAGCGTCTGCACCGTCCTAAAACGGTCAGATGGCTTCGTTCGCCGAATACGATCAAAACGCGATTTAGATTGGGTTTAGATAGCATCGAGTCGATTTTCTAGCTGTCGGTTACACGAGCGGCGTGCCACGATCGCGAGAAGCGCTTGTTATCGAAAGGTTGTATCGAAGATCGTCTGTCGCGTATCCCGATAGAACGGATTCGTTCGAATAAATAGGTCGCTGAATGCTGGTTGACGAAGCGGTAGTTCGATTTTATCATTCGCTGTGCTGCTCGTTACGCTCGATATGTACAATTCGTAACGGAAGCGTGGCGTTCCATATGGAAACGCGTTTGATAAATCGCGGACGAGAATGCCGGGTCACGCACGAGTTTGCCGAAATCGGAAGCGTCCGAGAGATCGATATCGCGTCGGGTTCGTCGTTTGGTCGTTCGAGAGAAAAGAATGGCGGCAAGAAAGGGAAGAGGAAAAGAGGAAATTTTTCTGGAACAGGAAACGCGCGCGCCATTCGATCGAATTCGAGCGTCCCGTGTCTCCCGGGCGTGCCGAGTTCTCGAGAGGCTTTGGAAGTAGGTCTGGCACGTTTCCACCCCGTATTAACCCAATTCCATCGAGCACCCTCGACGCAGGAGAATGCGCGCGCCCGTCGCGTCACCTATGAGAACGCGTGCACAGCCGGCGACTATACTAGCGGAATCCAATTCAATGTCGAATACAAATTCGATCGGAGATACGATCTTGGAAATCTCGATCGGTCAAAATGTTTTCCTTTCTTCTCTGTACGTCGTTCGACCACGTCTCTAGGCTCGAACCTTGCTTTTTAACTAGTATCAGTAGGTACTTATATATAAGTCGAGTTCTCATTGAGGTTAGGGGCGTGTAACGAATCTTCATTTGGACTAGCCATTGTTGTTATACAATAGAGATGATATTTACTGGTACAAATATGATTATTACAGAATTTGAACCGTGGTGATTAGATACTCGAGATGCTAGTGACAATGATCTTAGGTTCGATAACGAATCCACGGTCAACGGGATAGCAAATGCGCTTTCTTTCAAAGTCCTTAGTCGAACTTAACTTACTTGTCCACGATTCAAGCGTAACTCAACTTACTTATCGACGGTACAAGTAGAACTCAACTAACTAGCTCAGTCCAAGTGGAACTGCACTTATATGCTTTTCTCTGTACCACTCGAGTCAAAGAATGTTCGCTAGAACGCTCGGTATTAACTCGTAAAGACGGTATGTAACTCGCTGATGAGATCGCATGCGACTGCGAGTGATGAAACTCTCCTCTCCTTACGACCGCGTTCGTTTATATTATATTGTTCGAGGGGGTACCGATAAAATTCCAATCGCCTTTGTTAGACGGTTGCACGTTAGCGGCGACATTGTTCTGTCCGGAGCTCGATTATTAGTACAATATGTGTGTGTTCTACGATATTGATACTCCGAGGCAAAACCACGCGTGGCTTGATTTGTCCACGTGTGCTGCCACAACTATATTTTTAAGGAGAGCTATACAACTACTCCATACCTCTGTTAGGTAAAAACATCCATCTCGTGACCGTGGCTACGTTTACCGACCAGTTGTGTCACTTCGAGCCCAAGCCTACTGTCATAAATCTCAGCCAAACATAATCCGATTAAATCATAAACAACTACTTCTAAGTTTCGTTATTTAAGTACAACTATAATAAAAAGTCTAGGTTAAAGTATTGGGGATGTTCCCAAAAATTCCAAAAGAAAGGCCCCGATGTCCTTTCATCACCGACATATAGATAGATACGTAGACCACATAGGTGTATGTTGTACGTATGCATAGTACGTACGCGACACGACATGGGTAGCGTACGACGGATATGGTACGTTTTAATAAACGCGCGATAATTGGCGATACGGTTCCGTGCGGTTGGTGGAATTGATCGGGCAACCCTGTCGATGAATGACGAACAGGGATGAGAAAGGGGTTACAGGGAGTATCCGGTGACAACCGGGTCAGGTGGAAAAGACTTTGCCGATGACAGCAGGAAATACCGATCGAGTGGAATCGTGTCGTTGCATTTTTGCTTTCCTCCGTTTCGGGTCCTAAGGAGTCGCCATCTGTCGCGTTCTCTCGTTCAGGCAATTAACTCCGAACGTAAACGTAACCGAAACTCAGGCATTTGCCACGAGAGAGCTTGAAAAAAACGTAGACTATCTGGTTTCGATACTTTCGACGTATCTCGAGCGATACTTTTACGCGTCGAAAGAAGAATTATGGGCCGTTGACGAGTTGCTTGTGAATTCATGGAAAGGGACGTATCGAGAAACGTGGTTAAACGATGGCAAGATACTTAGATAACAGAATGAATCAAGTTTTTGTTTTCTCATTGCAGAGGTTAAAATGGAATTGGAAGACCTGATGTCCGATATCAAGAAAACGGCCAATAAAGTCAGAGCCAAGTTGAAGGGTAAGAGACAGAGCCTAGATAGATGCGCGACGAAATGAATGCAAGCCTTTATACAAATATCGCGTAACGTTAATTCACCCAATTGCGAGATTTACTTTAAAAGTATGTCTATAACTATATACGTACGATGGCCGTAGTTAAATCGACCGTGCGTTGCGAAAAGCCGATCGAACGCTTGATTCTTGATCGTGTCTTGCCCTGATTTGGGGGTGTATTTATAGTGTTAACAGAGGTACGCGTGGCTTTTGTCTCTGGACGCGCCAACATCGTTCTTCGGCTTGAATGAACGCGCGTGTAAATTTTCACGCACAGATTGCACGCGAAGGTATTTGTGGTGAAAGCCACGGGCACCTCTGCTCGCTATAAATAAAAAGTAGTCGCGTTTTGAGAAGACAGGCATGTTGTATATATGGTTTGGACTGTGTCCGCTAGCCGACTCTGTTTTGATATTATGTTTCCCATGTGGACAGTGATAGAACAAAATATCGAGCAAGAAGAGCACACGAACAAATCTTCGGCGGATTTGAGGATACGCAAGACACAGCATTCGACGCTTTCGAGGAAGTTCGTCGAAGTGATGACGGAGTACAATCGAACGCAAACCGATTACAGAGAACGGTGTAAGGGAAGGATACAACGACAGCTGGAAATCAGTAAGCGAGGATCATTGCTTGTATCTGTATATCGTATAAGAGCACGTAGTTGACCGCGTGTTACGCCTTATGTTAGAGTTTAAACGACCATCGGTTTCTACTTTTAGCCGGTAGGACGACCACCAACGAGGAACTGGAGGAAATGCTGGAACAGGGAAATCCGGCGGTGTTCACGCAGGGGGTAAGCGTTTCGTTTCTTCGTTTCTACATGGATCGAAAACATGGTGCTGTATCGAGACGCGTTTCTCGCAGATTATCATGGAAACGCAACAAGCGAAACAGACGCTCGCCGATATCGAGGCGCGTCATGCCGACATCATTAAACTAGAAAATTCGATCAGGGAACTTCACGATATGTTCATGGACATGGCGATGTTGGTAGAAAGTCAGGTAAGGTCCGCGACCTAACGTCGCAGTTGTTTAATCGTCCCCCAGTTCACCCTCCGACTTTGCTTTCCACAGTTTGTCTTTTCGATTATTCGTTATCATATTGCATCCATTTTTTGTTTTGAAAAATGTTTCCTCTTGTCTTTTCGTACGATAGTCTATGAGCGTAGAAACAGAAAGTCTCGGTATTTGCATAGTACTTTTGTCAGCTGCTACTTCTGCACGTCACCGCTACGTTTGTTTATTTCGATCGTTCGTTAACGTTCCTTCGATACGCTCACGCGATACCGAGATTTTGATATTTATCGTCGTTTTGTTATTTAAAATCGCATTCGTTTGCGTTAGAGGTAAGTATAACATATACGGGTGGCAAAGTTTAACGAAGCACACGGAAGTACTCGGGAGACGGAGAAAAGGATGAATTTTAAGAGGGGCGTAGCGCGAACCATGTAACTTTTCTTTCGCGGCCAGCTTCTTCTTTGCCAAACACATCGGCTATTCGCTTTGATCTCGTTTTTGGTGTTTGTCGAGTTCGCTAACGCGGCGGCCATTGACAGAGCTTTCTCGCCAGTTTTCTTGACCGCGACCGGCTAACGAGGAAGAATAGGTCAATGGCCGTTGTTGGTAAATTAAAGATGCATGCTATACCAGCGAACGACTAAATAAATAACAGTAATAACGATATTATCGATATTAACACGACGATAACGTCAAATCTTTTATCTTTTCTTTTTTTTTTTTTTTTATCAAACAGAGAAATGTAATTAGCAAGTTTTGGACAACTCTAGCTCGACTCGTCTTCGTGACTTCATTTTTTTTTTATTATCGTCGTGGCTATGGTTCTCTCTCTTTTTCTTTCTCGTCGTTTTCCCTGTTCCGTGTGTAGCGGTGCATGAGAAAAATCTTGATCTTAATCGTTACTCGGCTTTTAACCGACTATACAACTAACATCGCTCTCTCTCTTCCCCTGTTACGCTGTGTGGATTCGCGCCACGCACCTACTTTAGGGCGAGATGATAGATCGCATAGAATACCACGTGGAACACGCGGTGGACTACGTGCAGACGGCTACGCAGGACACCAAAAAAGCGCTCAAGTATCAAAGCAAAGCTCGACGGGTGAGTCCTCCCCAGATCTCAAACCATCGATCTTTCGTTCGCGTCTAATTGGTCACTTTTTGTTTTCTCCTTTGATCCCCTGTCTCCCCCTCTCTATCATTCACGACGACTCTCTTAACCTTTGTCCCTTCTCCTCTGCCTATCCACTCTTACTTCATCGCGTTCATCCACGTATTCGCGGTTCTCTTTCATCCTGTACATTTTTACGCTACTATGTGAAACCTTTTACGCTTTTTGGTTTATCTGGTGCGCCTTTACGCGTATGCTTACTATTACTACTATCACTACTATTACTACTATTACCATTATTACTACTACTATTACTGCTACTACTGCTACTACTATGACACGACATCAAATAACGACGACGCTTTCTCTGTCGTTTCCGTTACCACATTTTGTACAATCGAAACGACGCTCGCGCGCATACTTACACACCTATGTGCGTTCTTACGTTCGATGTGCATTTATGTATTACGATGTATGTATTACGCGTCCTTTACCCACTTTGATTGTTTTCTCTACTTTTTCTATGTGCGCGCGCGTATATATATATATGTGTGTGTGCGTGCCTCTGTGTCTCTCTACTTGTGTCGCTCTGTCCTACTGAAAATGAGTGTGCTAAATGTGGCTCTTATTTGTACTACTAAAATCTCACGTACTAATCTGTGCTCTCTAACCGTCTAACTCTTGTTTACGATTGGATTTGTGCGTACACGCGCGTGTACACCTGTCGGTCATATGCGAAAACACAACGTGTACACGCGTTTTACGTCGACGGGCGTGAAACTTTGTTTGGGATGGCGTCGCGGCTGTTTCTTACCCGCGGGGTGATGGCGCTGCCGATACGCTGCGACGTGTGCGGTATATGGTGTACCGCGGTGTGTGGCTTCGCTCATGGTGTGTTTACCTCTATCTGTGCACGCTGCTTATGCGTATACGTACGCTCGTCGTCGGATCCGATTACGTTCGTGTACGTATACGTGTAAACGCACATGAACACGCGTGCGACGAAGCATAACGATTAACTTTGGGTACATCCTTGTTGGAGGCGATCCACCGGTTACCGTTGCGATTCCTTTTCGTCCCGTTCGATCTCGCTCCCCGAGGTCCCAATCGCCATGCTCCGGTCCGCACCATCTCTTCCCGTTGTTCGTTTCCATCGGTCCCATCCGTCCTATTCCTGGTACGGCACGTCAGGGTGAGTTAGTGGACCGCATTGAATACCTCGTGGATCAAACCGGCGACCACGTTGGCCAAGCCTGGGAGGAGCTGATCAAGGCCGAGGAGTATCGAAGCAAAGCTCGTAAGGTAAACGAATCGAATCGATAACGGTTGATCGCCGCCGGATCGCTTTCGATAGAAAGAACGATCGATAGGGGCGATAATTATCCAGCGGCGATCATCGATAGTTGTTCCTACTTCGTTATAGGAGGAACGAGGGGTGGAGGCCCCGAGGATTTCGTGGCCAAAACACGAGACGACAGCAACCAGTCGACGCATATCTTTCTCTCGATATCTCGCGATTTCTTTCTTCTCTCTCTTTCTTTCTTGCCTTCCTATACCTCTGTTTCTCCTTTCTTCTCTTTCTTCTTTCTCCTCGGTCGTATCCGTATTTCTCCGACGATGACGACAACGACGACTCCTTTCGTCGACATCCGAAGCCACTCGTTCAGTGTTTGCCTCGCGACACGGATCATCGTACGCGTTAATCGCTCACTCTGGCTTTGCGAATTTCTTTTCCAAAGCGGTGGCAACGGATCGTGTGTCGTGTACGAGTTTCTTTCTCTATTTACGTACGTTCTCTCTCTTTCGCTTTGCTTTTGTTCGACTTTTCGATGTCGTATGTCGTGTGTCGTGCAATACGTTCGAGCGCAGAGCTGACGCCGACGTAGATAAACGTATCAACAGCATGTGCAACGTAAAGGTACGTCATCGGCCGCTTCTCTTCTTGCTTGCGAACAGTCGCAAACTTCCATTTTTAGAATCGAAGCTGACGCAACAGTTCGCGCAGAAACGCGTGTTTCACCTATTTTTTTTTTTCTCTCTTTACGTTTCCCCTTCCTCTCGACTCAAACCTTGATAATCTCTTCTTTCGTCCAGTATTATCGGTCGCGATCTCGATCTCGATCTCTGTCTGCTTGCCTTGCCTGTCTTCTTCTCCTTCGTGCTCTCCTTGTTAAGTGTGCAAGAACCGATGCGTCTGCCGCTTTCTCATCGAACCGTGGTAACGACACGGCGCAACGTTTCCCTACTCCTCTGGTGATTTCTGCACTTTGCCCGCGCTTCGACGGATTCGTTCGTCGCTGTTTCGCCGGTTTCTCACACGAATCGTATCTTTTTTTTTTCTGTCCACAGAAAATGATCTTCATCGTAATCTGCGTGTTAATATCGGTCGTGATATTAATCGCCATAATAATAGGAAGCGTTCCGAGCTAAAGAATTCGAGAAACGCGCGCTAGGAATTGGGTAATGGGACACGATGCGATACTCGGGATTTCGGAACGCGTGTGCGACGCTTGACCGACGCTTCGATACGACACCAAGAACAGAGGAAGAGCGCCGATCGAACAAGCGACGATAATAGGCGCGCGAGGAAACAAGCGAAGAGACAAAGAAGCGCAGCTAGAGAATATTATACTCGTGGTAAACGGAGTGGTTGGTCAGCGACGCACGTAATTACGTATATAAAGAAATAGATGACGATGACGATGACAAGAAACGAGTACACGTTCGTCGAAGGATTTCGGAATTCGCCGGAGGATTTCGGGTTTGCCGCGTTTCTAAACGCTGTTGCGTAGAAGCAGATTGTTTCTAACGCGCGAACGCAGGCGCCTCGTTCTTGGCAAGCGGAACCAGCTTCGCTATTTTCCTCCGAGCTCTTGTTTCCCCTGGCTCTGGTCTCTAACACCTAAAAACGAAACTTGTTTGTTGTTCGTAACGCAATAACCTTCATTAACCCACAACCGCTCGTCTCACTAACGCGCCAATCTTTTTCTATTCGCACTCTGATCGCCGACTCGCCCTTGTGCCCTCTCGCGCGATCTCTCGTAACATCGTAGAATCGGTGCGCGCGAGATTCTAAAGTAAAATGGAGTCACTGCGATAGCTCGAAAGGAAAGAGGGCAGCAGCGGAGTCGGCGATTCGAGCGCCTCGAATCAAACTCTCGCGATTCTTCCTCGTCGTGTAACGAGTTGGTCGCACGTCCTCTGTGGCGATCGTATCGGCTTCTCGAGCATTGGCCCGAGCTCCAACTTCTCAACCGAGAATTCTTTTTCGCGGCTCTGTTCTTGGATGCGCTTTGTGCGTTCATCGAGTGACAGCAATGTTGTATTTTGTTCGCAGAAATTGATGTTCATCGTAATTTGCCTGACAATAGCGATCATCATTCTCATAATCATTCTGGTATATGCGTTGTAAGAAGATAGATCGACGATACGAGGATTTCAGTGAAGCGGTACGAAAGCGAACACGAAAGTGGACCATGAAAGAAAAGTAAAAAAAAAAGACAAAAAAGAGAGGAAAGACAATGTTTTCGTTGAATGGCAGGGCACACACACACACCCAGCCACCTCGCAGAAAAAGGTCGCGAACTAGCAACAGCTGCGGCGTTTTCGCGTACACGCGTCATACGTTTCGAAAGCGAACACGCCGGACGCTGTCGACGATTTACAAATACTCGCACGAGTTCTCCTCGTATTCGATTCGTTTGCTCGAGAATCGCGTGCGCGGTCGATGCTAAGTGCGCGCTCGTGTGCGACGCCATTTTAAACGTCTTCCCCGATTTTCTCGTAACCGTGTCCAGAATTATTATGAAATTTGTGTATTTCCAGCTGCGTACCTTGTCGCGTATAAAAGTGGTCGCGTAGCACGCGTTCCCGTGGCTCGTCGAAGGTACACGGAGGTCGATGATGAAACCAGACGACGATCGGTGCCGACCGATCGAGCAGTCCAGCAATCGCGCGAAACGAATTTTCGCTTAATTTCGCACGATCCGTAAATAAGTAGGCGATTTGTATGAAAGAGGTACGTGTAACGACGATATTTAGGGCGGACGATCTCGTTAACCAGAAATTTGCGTTTTTCTCGTATCTGAACGCGTATCGTGTCTATGCAGCGATGCGAAAAGAGAGCAAAATAAAAGAAACGAAAAGAGAGAAGCGAACGCGCGAATCTAGGATTCGTTTGATGCGACACGATCGGACGATCCGACGATCCGACGAGGTTTTGGGAGGATCAAGAGCACACGAACAGTTTTCCAGCAAGTGGTCAGTGACACACGCAGAGAGGCATGCGAAACACGTGCGATTTAAAAAGAAGATCGAATACGATGTTTGCGTGGGTGTTGTGTACGCGTAAAGAGAAGAAAGAAGGGAGGCGTGATGCAACGTGGCGTGTAGCATATACCACCGAGGAGATCAGAGTAGTTACGATAGGAACGAACCGCTAAATTGCGTACCGTGTTGATAATCGATCATTATGTTTTTGCCGATGCATTGATGCCGAGCGCAGAAGAAGATCATGATCATGATCTGCCTTGCTATACTCGCCGTCGTTCTGACTACCACCATCGGTGGATATTTTGGGCTGTAAACGTCGCACCCAGGTACCGTCCATTCAATCTTTTGGTCCACGTATTACGAACGTAATCGGCGAGAACGACACGCGTTTTCCATTGATCCTGTTCTGTCTTTTTCTTTTGCAGACAAATCCAAAGAAGTTGCCGTCGCGTTCGTCAGCGCGAAACGTCGGCAACGTCCGAGTCCAGACAAATCGGCCCGAAACAACATTGGTGGACACCTCGCCCGTTCCAAGTCGCACGGTCGTCGTCGATTGGAATTTCGCCATTGTCAACGGCAACAGCAACAGCAAGAACAGTGGCTCGATCGCGATGTTGTCGACAGGCCTTTTGTCCGCGCGTGCCGCTCCTCGTCCTACGGATCGTCGCTGTATTTTGCCTTCTGTTACGCTTACGCGTTAACGTATACGCGTCCAACTTGTTCATCATCAGGAAGGAGGAAAGAAGAGAAAGAGGAGGAAAGAACGGACGTAGACACGAATTAAGAACGAGAACGGAAACGAGGAAAGCGATAGCTGATAGAACGAAGAATCGCCGTCGTCGTTGTTTGTTTGCGCGATCGTCGTTTGTCGCCTTAGCTTCGCCATCGTTGACCGAATCGCCGTCCTCCTTAGTTTCTTTCCGTTTTCACGCGCTTCCATCGACAGACTCGATGCGCGGATAGTTTCGTCGCTAGCCTCGCTTCGTTCCACTTTCTATCACGAAGCGTAAAACTTAACAGCGCCAGAGTGATTTGTCTTGGTAGGCTCGGTTTTCGCTAGATCTCAACCTCGTCTTTACCCCTTTTTCCAACCTCTCCTTTCGTACGCGATCGGTCATTTCTCAATTGCGGTAAATAGCAAGTAGCGAGTAGCGAATAGTAAATAGGAAATACCGACAGCCAGAAACGCGTACACGCGAGAAACGATAAAAGGCACGGACGACGTATAGCGACGAAGCGACCTTGTTGCTCGGCGACGTATCGAAGCGGCAAGATTCGCGTCGGAACGTCAACGAGCAAAGCGGCGGAGCGAGTCCTTCGTCGATCTCTCTCGAGCGATCACGGTGCCTATCGCGATTATTGGCCGTTGCACGGCCGACAATCAACGAGACGAGGATGACACGCGTGACGTAACGTCGGAGTCGAGCGACGAACGTCGTTTACTTTCGCTCGTACGCGATCGATTTTACTCGAGGCTACCGGGCCTACGTAAGTACGAGCGGAAAAAAAGAAAATAAGCGGTGCTCTCGCGGGTGGCTACCTGCGAGAATAGGTCGTATCGATGTATCTCGTTCCGAGCCAAGCCTAACACCCAATGGAGTTTTTCTGTAACGCGAGGCGTCGCGCGAGGCTACCGAGTAACCCTCTCGTTTTTCACGCCATTTTCGGCGTGGTGCGCCGGCTCTGGTAGCCGTGTCCAATTAAACCGACTACCTACCGAAGTGCATTCTTTTGACTGTGATTTTTAACCGAGCTTGGAAATTAGTTCTTTACGGACCTCTCGGATGTTTCGAACGCTTTCGAGCATATAGTCGCGCGATAGTTTTTTCGAGACGCGCATCACGCATACACGATCACTCGCCACATATCATGTACTATTCGAAGCGTGTAGATTTCTAACGAGCCTTCCCTCTCTCGCTGCTTCTAACATCGCCGCAACGGTCTTCGATCGAACCGAGCCAGGTGCTATATCGCGTCGAGATGTAATCGTCGATGACGGTGACGAGTACGTAAACGAACCGAGAGAACCCTCGTATTCTCCGAACGATAAGAAACGGCGAGACAAAGAACAGTTTGGCGAGACGCATCATTGGCAAAGACAGAGAACTCTGTTTACAAAAAAAAAGAGAAAAAAAAGAACAAAACAAAACCGTATATGTAGCTAGATCACGCGAGAGCGTAAAGGATGAATTTCCAAGCGCGTCGCAACGTTAGGTTAGCTTTCGTTCGACGAAATACGTATACACCTAAGTAGTTTGTTTCTCGCTTTCGACGTGGCGTCATCATCGACTGGTCGATGCAAGTTGATACCGGTTAATCGAGAACGACGAGTCGAATAGTGGAACGTCATTGACTTCGTGTTGCACGAAACGCCATTAGGGTATTGGGTTCGATCGATCGATCGGCGTAATCGCTTTGCTTCCCTTCGCGAGAAGTCGCAACTCTTTCGATCTTTGCCGAGTTTCGCGACTTTTCTCTCTCGATTACACGTACATACACACACACACACACACACACACGCACACACACGCACACGCACGAGAGCCGCCTGGTGTTTTGTTTTTTCAGTTCAGCTCATGGATACTGAGTACGTTGTCAAGTACTCCGAGATAATCGGCCAATGACCGATTCAACGACAATAACGACGGTACTACGACTACGACCAGGACTATTACGACGACAAAGACTGCTGGAACATTCCTTTCGATTTCGTTTCGTTCAACTTTGTCCCATTTAGTTGGATTTCTGTTTCGCGAACGTTTTCGTCGTGAAGCGAATATCGGTTGAAAATCGAAAAGAGCTTCTCGCGAGAAGCGTGCGTCGTTGTTGAAGCGGTCGGTCACACGGCGCAAGGAACAAGATGCTGTTGAAGGACGCAGGGAAATGGACGCAGAGACGAGGAACACGCGATGAGGAGAGAAGAGGAGATCTATAAAGTTGCAGCAATAATAAGATATAGGTGTTACGGGAAACTAATTAACGCTAATACAATCGTCGACGATAAAATCTGGATCATACCGATGTATCGTATCTACACAAAGTGTATACATATTTATTGCTATATGTGTATATATATGTATATATATACACACAGAACACTCGTACGTATATACACACAGAGAGAATACACACACACACATACACACACGAAATGCGCGCGCATACGTGCGTATACCGTAGCTCACGGTTATGAGCGCGAGACACGAGCTACGCAGTAACATACACACACACACACACACACACACACACACACACACACACACACACACACACACACACACACACACACACACGCACACCTACATGAAACGCGCTAACGCGTTCACAGAGAAAAAATAAAAACATATTACATGTATATATAAATAGGTAGTCGGCACAGTCGAAAAGAGTAATATATTAACGATGATAATTTATTATTCGCGACGCCTGTTGCTCGTGTAAACTGTCGTCTGATAATTGCTTTTCGGGCAAGAAATGGGCGACGTTCGTGTTAATGTTTTGTTGATTATATTATATGAACGTTGAGGTACATGCGTTTCAAAGATTATGGGTTAATGTTTCAGAATGATATAAGAAAGAGACGAAACAGAGGTAAATGGTTACGCTACACACAGGCCACGTTGCTGTAGCAACGATATTAAAGGTAGAATGCGATAATGCGATGAAGACGGCGATACGATGCTACGATAATAATAAAAACGTGGCAAATATACATGGTGAAAGGAGGGGAACGTACGACACGATCATAATGATAATGATAACGATAATTAACGATATTTCAAATCACTTTGCATTGTACAGAAGCATACTGATTGTTAGTTTAGGTAGCTACGTTGCCACGATCTATTATTTAATCGTTGAATACGATTAAGGAATAAGTAAAAAAAACGCGGAAAATCCCTCTGTGACGAGTCGATCGATATGCCTGGTTGTTCGAATCGGACCGGATGGTATTTTGTTGTTGTGGTCGCGATCGCACTCGCGGTCAACGTCAACGTCGCGTCAACGTCGTCGTCGTCGCCGTCGTCGTCGTCGTCGTCGTCGTCGGCGGCGGAGAAGCAGGTGGAGGAGGATCGCAAGAAGAAAAATTTCTTTCGCTTTCGCGTATGTGCGTTGTCGGTGGAAAAGAAAGAAAAGGAACGATAAACGGCGGCGGTCCATCTACTCGATAGACACCCTCCTCCGAACTTGGTTGCTTCGCATTTTGAAATCGAATCGAATCGCGTGCACCGAGTGATCGTGGCGATCGCTTCGACGAACACGGTTGATTGATTGGTCGATAATCGTTGATCCTCTCTCGGTGTTGGTTCGATGCCGATCTACGGATATACAGGAACAATCGTGAACACGTTATCGGCCTTAATGCGATCGATCGCGTATCGCGTATCCGCACCGAGACGAGAGATCGTCGCAAACTCTCCCCTGTGCGCATCATTTTTGTATATATCAGCCTCCGCGATTTGGAGACAAGTCGTTCACCTTTTGTTCGACTAGCTTTAAATCTCGTATCTTGTCGTTAGCGTTTTTCTCAGACGCGTGCGCGCTCGTGTGTAGCGATCCTCGCGATAGGAATTGAACAATCACACTTACTTTCGTACCATCGAATAAGTTTTCCCGGCCACGATAGATTTATATGTATAATTTGTAATAAGTGTACGTAACGTCGGTAATATCGACGGTCGGTATGCGCATAGAATACGTATTTTGGCCTAAAAAAAAACTAGGAAAGAGGAATTTTCTCGTTCACACGTTATATATATATACACATATATTACCTGTGGCTTCGTTGATTTCCTTTCGTTCACGAGGAGAGATTTCACGAGTGCGAATCAATCTTTGATCTTAATTCGCGCAACGGTACTGTCCGTCTGTCCATCTGTCTGTCTACCTGTCTTTCTTTCATTTATATCCCTTTTCTTTCCTCCTGTCTTTACTATACGTACTTGTTTTTGTTTTCCAATAAATACATAAAGCGATCGAGACGGGAAACGCGTTTGCATCCGATGAACGTTAGAAACGCGAACTAACGAAAGACAAGACCGACAGATGGGCTAAAGCGTGAGCCAATCAGGAAGTAAACACGAGAGGTAAATGGGAATTGTGACGAAGCAGAGGGAACGCTTTAGAGACCTCGAACACGACAAAGTATCGAGAATGTACATTGGTCGTGTCGCATCGGTGCAATTATTACTCTTCGAGAGACTATTTCAATAACCTTATGAGTGTCAATTCCACTTTCGAGCGTAAATCGTAAGTTTGCGAATGTTTTCAGACAAAAGAACAAACGAACAAAAATAAAGAGCGATCGTGATTGGGGTGTTGGTGTTAAATCATAACGATAAGAGAGGTTACGTGGTCGTGTCTCTTGACTGCCACGCGGCAAAGTGAGATTATTATAATAAATTTACATTATTGAGAAAACTAATTAGGGAATGAGAGAGTGGGAGAGGAAGGAGTAGAAAGCACGTACGTACGAACGAACGAGCGAGCGAGCGAGCGAGCGAACGAACGAACGAGCGAGCGAACGAGCGAGCGCGCGAACGAACGAACGAACGAAAGCAAAAAAGAAGTAAGAAAGTAAGAAAGTTGGGAAAAAGGGATGTGAAAAGAGAGAATAAGAGGAACAGTTTAGAAAGAGAAGCAACGTGCGATCGGACGAATGTACTGACAAACGAACGAACGAACGATGTTAAAAAAAAAAAAAAAAGTTTGAACGAAAGAGTGCGTATGCGTGCATGCGAGAGAGAAACCGATGCACGAAAGAGATACTTTGAAGAATTTAGCACGTTGAACAATGGTATGGAAATACTTTTTATCGTAGACACACTTCTATTAGGCGAGAGAATTACAAGGACGATGAAAAGGCAAAAAAATAGAAAAAGAAAAAGACAAAAAGAGACCTGTATTAAGGATTACTTATTAAATAAACGAACGGTGTTTTTTCCGCCTATGAGTCGTATTTGCGTGGAGCGAGCACGGATGCATTCACTTCTCTTTCTCTCTCTCTCTGTTAAACGAGAACAGAACGAGATAGATCGTTATTTCGTTTCCATCTTTAATGCGATATTATTGTTATTACCATTATTATTATCGACACTGTACAAAGTTGGCAATAATCTTAAGAGATCCACCGTCGTAACGCGTTTACTAGCTGTGTTTGACGACAGAAAAAGAAAAATGAAGAGAAACGCGAGGCGAGGTCCGCGCTTGTCACCCAATGGAGAGAAGAGAGCTCGTTGCAGCATCGTCTAGGTCTAAACAACAACGGGGCTGTTGAAAATCTGACGCGCGATCGAGCGAGGGTGGTGGTGCCCTTTCAGCATCGCCCGATCCTGCACAAAAATATGAACGCCTCTGCGAGCCTGTATTGAATATACATACGCATTACTGCACTATAGACTGTAGCTCCTATAGATGATCCTATAGGTCTGGCTCGCTTTGCAACACAGAGGCTACCGAAGTTTCCAAGAAAAAAATAAAAAAAGAAGAGACGAAGGGGGGAAAAAAGGGTACGACGAGTTCGCGCTCCGCGTGACCGTTAAATTGGCGAATCGTCGAATCTTCGTCTTTTTTCGTCGTGATACGATAACCGTACAACAGTTTCGTCTCGACCTTTCGGGACATTTTCGTCCTCTCTGACTCCCGATTCGCCGATTTTCCGTCGCGTTCTGCGAGTTATCTTCGATCTATTGATCTGTCGAAGCGACAACAAAAACAAAAAAGAAAAAGAGCCAAGCGTTTACTGTACAATTATATTCTTTTACGTTAACGACTTACTATTGAGTAGATGAGTAGTATATTTTACATTACCAAAATATGATAGCGTTACTTGTCTTACCCTAATTTTATATATCATCGAAGATACGTATCCGCAGGAATAACGATTATAGTCAGCACTACAGTGAAGTTACTATACGTCTGTAGATAACAAAGGTCCGCAAAGAGATTTTAAAAACCGACACGATGTTCAATGTATTTAAATCTTCTCTCTCGAAAGATGAACAATATACAAGAATATGTAACGGGAGTGTATGTTGCGCGTCCCATTTATTAGTCTCCTTTGCCCTCGTTGCTGGACGCCAGCAGCCGATACAGCCCGCCGCGCGTCACACCGGTTAGCGAATAAAATAAAGGAAAAAGGGGTCCGTTGATCGAGCGAAAAAGGGAAAAAAAGGAAAAAAAAAATTCAACGTAGCCTTTCGATTCGATTTTATCTTTATTAATTCTTCTGTTGTATGTTGTCACGATAAAACGACGAATAACGAAGGAGAAAAGGAGAGGAGAGTTTGGGAAAGTTGATGGGAAACTGCTGGAGGGAAGGGAAAAGAAATCGCAGCTAATAAATAAGTAGTAAAGAGTTCAGGTGTGTTGGTATGTACACGTAGGTATGATACGGATACGCGATGTCAATTGCGTTAAACTGTACGCACGTTCGGGCACAAAACTGTATCGTCGAGATCGGACACGATTTCAGCTGGATGTAGCAGATTTTCTGCGAAATCGCCGTCCCTCGCGACCTCCTCCGGCCCACGAAGGGCGTGCTCGCGAATGAATCCAACCACCAGTTCAGGATTCACATAAGACATGCTCAGACGACACCCCCACGCAACCAAAACGAATGGCTGAAACATCGATATCTGGCGTTTAATCCAGTTTCTTCGAAACAGAGTAATTCTAGCAATTACAAGAGCTTACGCGGCGTTCGTCTAGCAGGTTGTACGGGCTGATCACGTGTCGCCGTAGACAGGTCGAGACCAGACTCTTCAAACGCCTTACTTCCATCGGATTGGCGCATGGATGGTACAATGCGACGATCGCTCCGTGCTAAACCCAGTGGCAAAAGATGAAAGCAGAAAGAAATTAAAGAATGGTTACAAACGGGTATAGGGACGGGTAACGGAAAGAGAGGAAATAAATCAGTCAAATGCGTTGGACGTTGTAATTACCTCGAGATTATGGAGCCACCTCTGCTTCGGTAAAAATTTGTATTCGCCGTAGATGGGCCAGAGTGGCCTGTGCGGTCCGCTGAAGATAGCGCACAGCTAGTATTACGAGTATATCATCGTAACGGGTTTTTCGTTAACGAAACAACACAACAGCGTACTTACAACAGCGGAACGTCGTCGTCGTATTCTATCTCCTCGTACATGCATTTATGCGTAGCCTGTGAACATTCGAGTCGATTACTTAGCGTTTTTGCCACCGCTGTTGCGATTAAATACTTGCCACGTAATACTTTGGAATGCGTTCGCAGTACTTGAGCGCTATCGTGTTTCTATTCGGGATGATTTTGTTGTCGTAGCAGGTGTAATTGATCGGATTACCGTCCCAATCCATGGTCAAGTTGGTCTAAAAGGAAATAGGAGAATCAACGTCGAAGAATCGATCAAAGAACAAAAGACGCAAATTGTACTTTGGCATCGTCGCAGTTTCTTGACGGGTATCCCATCGGTACTCCGTGAAGGGATTGAGAGGATCCAGAAAGCGTTATCTGATCGACCTTTGCAAGTACTTTGGGAGATGGAGTGAACTCGTTTGGCCTGTCGGGCATCCATCGGCCAGTCCAATTCTCCAATTCATCGTCAATGTTTCGACGACTCTCGCGGTCATTGTTAAACGCGTACTGTCGTAACGAGGTTAATCGGTCGAAATCGTCGTACTGTTGTGCATCTTCTGCAATGTTTCGATCAAAGATTACAATCTTTTCGATCGGTTCGTTCGAGAAAGGTCTTGAAAAAGGAGACGACGATCGGGAAAGAACGAGTGTTCGAGGTTAAGAAAGGCGGGATACGCGTGTCTGGTATAGCTGGGAAATGCACACAATACGAATACACAATATGACGTAGCCGGAATCGGTTTGACATTCGTGCCCTTACCTTCAACGTAATTATCCCTGAGGAATTGGTAGTCCGCGATGCTTCCCGCGAGAAAATAACACGTCAAAAAAAGTAAAACAGTCTTCGTTTTCATTTTCACGCGAATGACGCGGTGGCAAGTGACAACGTATCGATCGACGGTCGTCCGATGCGATCGCCATCTCGCGGCCATAAAGCAACGAGAGCTTAGCAATTTTGCAACTTCTTTTATCTTTTTCCATGTCAAAAAATTTTAATCAAATCCTGCTTTATACGATACTCTTCGGAAACTCTTTTAATGGTACTTCGTCACATTTTAAAGCACAAACACGTTTTTCCGAAGGCAAAGTTATTACATAGTCGGAAAATTAAAAAAAATATGTACAGTATGATACATGTATGTCAATAATATACATATATTATACAGAGATCACATAGATCTGATATGATGTACATACATATTGTACCGTATAATATAGTATTGTACCGTATAATTACTGCTAGAGACGCTAGTTTTTGAAGTTACCAACGAGGTATAGGGTAGACATGACAATCAATGCTTTTTCGTGTCGCAAGGTTTGGGCGGTCACCTAACCACCCCGTGCCATTTTCGTATCGCATTCAACGTTATCGATTCAGTATAGTAGTGGTTTGAATTGAAATTTAATTTTCCTATAAAATTGCGAGTAAATGATAGAATAGAACAGTTTGCAAAGAAAGTATAGAATCCTATACTTCTGCAACTGATTGGAACAGTGATTTCGTGCGGAATCTATTATACATATATCGATAGACTAACTACAATTTGAAAAAATATGATGATATTTTTCCAAATATTAGCTCTAATTGGTATAAAATGACCAAGACAATTTCAATTTTCAAATGAAAAAAAGATCTATACAATCATTTCCAAGTTTTTTTCTTCGTTTTTTTCCCCTTAAACTGCTTGTCATAAAAAAAGGAGTAACATTAAGAAGAACACGAAAGACGTATATTGTCTAGATCTATAACTTTTATTTGACGCGATCTTACGCGTGTTTCCACGCGTTTTCTTCCGTTTGCGCGCATTTTCACGCGACTTCGCCCGTTTCCGCTTGATAAAATTAAAAATTGTTTTGCACTGATTTAGATAAGCGAACGAAACTTTATTCGACTCTTCTCGTCAATTGCGATCCTTAATATTTTAACTGAACTGAGATGCGAGACAATTAAACCAAGTTGGAGTCTATCGGTGCATTTATTCTTTATTGAATCGCGAGTAATATAGGTGTATGTCGATTGACTGGTATAGGTGATACAGGGGCGATAATAGGTATAGGTGATACAGGGGAGATTCGCGTCAAATACGGAGCAGCGATAAATGCAGAAATTCCTCGTAATTATGTCGGTAAAACAGTAAGACGTCGGCCTACCGACACAAACGTCACAAATGTCACGTTTATTCCGTATCTCGCCTGCGATATGATAACTTTATCTTTTTCCGGTATTTTTCGATATTTCAGAACCTTAGAAACAACCGTGTCTCGTCACGTCCTTTAATGCCACGTTTATAGCGTCCTTAGCCGATTCTGAAACGTATTTCTGACTAAATTTTTCCATGCTCATTATCTTCTCACTTATCCCTGGCTTAACATACCACTTATATGAAGTTATATTCAATTGTACCGTCACATAAATATATTAAAGATCGCATTTTTATTTCGCATACTCGCATCTTTAACAAAAAGGAAATAATTTTTTGAAATATAAAAGATTGTTTATTAATAGGTAGAAATGTGTATCATGATTAGATTGTAAATTTTTATGGATTTGTAGGAAATTTTAGGAATTTTTAAGAAAGAATAAATAAAAGGTATAGTGTTTTCTATAAGACTCGGTAGGTAAAACAATTTTCTATCGAGATTCTGCTTTTTTAATCACAGACGCTGTTTTAGTCGACTATCTCGTTCGAACAGGAAATCTTTTACTCTTAGAATTTCTCAGTGAATGACGATATTTCCAGGTGTTTAAAAAATTATCGAATATCTCTGCTACTTTATTCTCTTAATATTTTCAATTTTCTTCGACTTCTTCGTTATCTCTTTACAACTGATTTGTTACGCTAATGAGAGTTGGAAAGGATTTGATGTTTCAAGGATTTTAAACGATTCAGCGTTTTCCAATTCGATTTGCAAGTATGAAACTTTTTGCATAATAATTTGCGTAATCGTGCCATTTTAAAGTAATTTGATCGCGTAGCTTTACCGATGTAGCTGAAACGATTCTTCTCACAGGAGATGACGATTAAAAGCTTACAAATGCTCGTGGTGCGACGCAGCGTTTTGCTGTTCGTTTTCGAATCGTCACTCGAAAGACGAGGCGTTTTGCTCGAGGCAAGTTATATCAAGCGCAAAGAGCAGGAGTTGCTTCGATACGTTCGGCTAGCAGCTATTAACGTTACCAAACCTTCCTGTTTCCGGTAATTCTATTAATTACTCGATTATACGTGGCGTTCCATGCAACGAGTAGTTTGCGACTACTCCGTTACGGCCGCGACAAAGATCCGTTCACCAAGGCACAGTCTAAAATTAGTTGTCACCCGTTCTCGCGTTGCGTTGTAAAGGTCGGCTAGCGGTTTTCCGCGCAGCCGGAACGCGACCAAACAAATGTTCTCCCATGGTGTTCTGGTCGTCTCGACGTTTCAACGACAACAACGAGTCGGTTTTTAGCTGAAACTTTGAGCCACAGTAATAAAAGTTGATGTCAGGCGTCTGACAACGACGACAAAAGTCATTCTCCAGGGAGCGAGTCTAGTTTATTCGTTTTCCCATTGACCGCAGTAATTTCTTCTCGGTCAGACTCGCGCGATCCCGCGGGAGCAGTCGCCCGACAACGACGACCAACGCGACTCCGGAATAAAATCGAGAGCCTAAACGAAGACCCGTCGTTCGATCGGTGTATCATCGGTGCGAAAAGGGCTGCTAGGAGATAAGACAACGATATCGAGCAGAAGGTGTCGAGTAGCTGTCCATCGCGCTATCGTCAAAAAACGGAGTGCTCTTTAGTCGAAAGCTGTCTCTATCGAACGAGGGTTGGGGAAACGATCGAGAGACACGAGGATAAAGTTAAACGCATGAATCAATTGCCATGCAAACAACGTCTCGAGTGACCATATAGGCTAAAGTGTTCCTACCTTCTCTTATCCTTTATCGTCGACCCTTTTTATTTTTCTTTTCTTTTTTCTCTCTCGAGGAGGGGAAATGCTATTACGCGTAACTCGGAAACTGACTATGTGGGGCTCGGCGGATGGAGTCGCCATACCCACTAAAAACACCTCTCCTCTATCCGCTCCTCTTATAGTACAGGAACCAACCCCGGAACCGCCTTTCGATATTACTTCAGGGTTGGCCTTAGTGCCTATCCCTCGATAGTTCTTCTTTCTGTCTTCTCAATTCAATTTACTAGCTTCTCTTCTCCTGCTCTCCACAATTCTCTCTTGCACTTGTCTCTCTTGCATAACTTTCCTGGAAAACGCTTGGAACCTAGTCCAATTTCGTCCTGTTTCCTGGTTACTGGCTTTATCAAATTTTACACCGTAAGTGGCATGCCAACGTAGCTTTCAAATTCAGTCCTCTCGTAAATCTCCACCTAGGACAGTGGAACAACGCATGCTCCGCATCGTGAGCATCGGTGCATGGTCCAATGATCGATGTACGTTTTGTACTTTTTAAAAGTATGTAGGAAGTGTTGGTGTTGCCAGGTGAAAAAGAATTCGCGTTTCGTCCCGGGACTACCGGTGGACTTGTCACTAAGGCTATGCCCGGTAGTCCCTGTCTGAGACATAGAGGGAGTCTCGCTAGGTGCGGTATTTGTATCGTGATACCGTATATTCGACCGCTAGCGAGACAGACAGGCTCGTTGTCGTCATAGTAGCCCTCTGGCGTTGGCGGTTGGTACCCGCGAATCGCCCGGGAGGTATTACGACCGCGTCGATGTCTCGATCTGTCGGCGTTCTGTTGGTACCGATCCGCCACAACTACAAGCATCTATCGTCGGCCCTAAAACGAAAAAAGCTAAAAAAGAGAAAGCGCTACCTTCGCTTCTTTTTTCCTTCGCGTTCTTTTTTTCTTACGTTATCGTCGCTGTCCATAGAAGACGAAACGCAGTTAAAGCGTAACTCGTAAAGATAACGACAACGACGATACGATCGGACTACTTTCGACATTTTAGGATACTCGAAGGTTACTGGAACGAAAAGGACGAGAATGGAAGGCGAAACGAATCGAGAAGCGAGGACGATCAATCTCGTTTAGCGTCCGAAATTGGATAGAAACGACCAAAAGCGCGTTTAGATGCCAGTTGCGATTTAGGAATTTCGGGAGCGATGTTACATCCGGTGTTCGGTACTCGCAGCACTGGAACGCGTATCCGCAGGAAAGAGAAGTGCAATGGAATGGAATTGGATCGAAAGATGGGAAATGGTCGCGACGCGATCGCCAATTTCGGCATTTGCCAAGGGGAGCTCGAATAATAAGCCTCTGCGGGATCTCGTAACTCGTATCGCGACTGGCAGGAACCGTTCGACCATGACGAGTCGACGAACGAGACGAATCGATTCGTCGAAAACTCGAAGATCATCGTTGCGTTTGGCGCGTGGTATACGGAGAAAGATACTGTTAGATAGATGATACATTTACGCTGTACATGTGAACGTGTGTGCAAGCAGCAGAGGGCGTGCAGGCCTGAGTTGAGACAAAAGGCGGTTGGAAGCCGTTAGAAGAATCTGGAGGAGTCGGTTGACAACAAGCGTGCGTGCAAGAAGGTTATCGACGTCTTCGGAGTGTAATATATGTCGGAGATGAAAGGAAACCGGAGTATCTCCTTTGAAATTTTGGGAAAATCCTCTAATACCTTAGCCTAGATTCTATCATAGCCGTAATTAAGCAATTGTTGTCGTTTACTCTGATTGTAATTTTTTTACGATTTAAAGTGTTTATCGAGCCCAAGAATACAGTTTTAGGTACATATTCACAACAAACGGTGAATTTTTTGTAATGATATGTTAGGCAAAGGTACCGATACGCGTCGGTACTACGTAGCCATGCTGTATTATGTGTCGGCGCTTTACATTTTTCGTTGTATAATACAATTTTTGGGTTTAAACCGCTGGGGAGCGGAGCTTTTCTATGTATTTCTTTTTTATTTTTTTTTCTGTCCTGAAAACTTGGTCGCAAAACAGGACGCTTCGGTAGTCTGCTTTTTGGGTGCTGTGTAACTTTGGGGAGGGGCGGGATGAGAGGGAGGAGGAGGGGGAGGGGGATGTACAAATAGATTTATTTACAAGTATTTACACTATTTACAGTTTACACCCGTGTTATGCGGTGTCAGAATTGAGTTCTGTCGGTTTAATGTTCTCTCTTATTTTATTATGGGTTCTGTATCCACCAGTATATTTTTGTGCTTTTTCTGTTTTTGGTGTCTTTCCGGGGGAGGGCCATGTTGTATCTCCACCTGGTGTCTGCGGTCTGTCCATTTATGTTTTCTTCGTAGAGTATCGTTTTGATCCCTATTTTTCTTTTTACATGATAAATTATTGGGATATTGTTTTGCACTCTGATCGTAATTGTTCGAGATTTGCGATAGTGAGATTGGGCTCGAGGCGACACAACTGGTCGCCGAACGTAGCCACGGTCACGGGATGGACGTTTTGCCTGACGGAGGTGTAACCTCTTCTTCTCCGAATGACCACGTATTCGCCGTGTACGGACGTACGCACACGCGACACATGTCGGAGCGGAGAGCGTTAAAGCGTCGCGACGTACGATTCCGGTCGGCCCGAAACCGGCGCCCTTCGCGCAGTTTCTCACGCTCCACGGCTTTGATCCTCGTAAAGCGTCAACGGCACGTTGATAATTTAATCGGACGCATCGCAACTCGCCGCGACCGCGTATACATTTACGCACGCACCTGTTGTGGCATTCACGGCCGGCGAGAATTACTTTCCGCACCAGATACGAAGCGAGATCGATCGCGGTTTCCTGCTCTCTTACCCCTCTGTTTCAACGTTGCGACGTTGCGACGAAATCGAGCCGCTCTAACGCAAGTGCAAGGACGATGATGATCGTCGATCTATCGATCGAGCGCCACGTTAGTGTCACGTAAGCTTAAGGGTTGGTTGATGAAATAAAATAGCCGAGTCGTAACGCAATTATTAATTTTGTTTCGATTCGAAGATGGTTGTTTCGTCACAGAGTATCGTGGCGGCACTCGGCGACGATGTTGTAACGTTTTTTTCTTTTCTTTTTTTTTTATTTATTTGTTGAAATTACAATCAATTCTCGCGTTGAGAATGATGTTGTAACGTCAATTCACATCAGAGAGGAAATAGCAAAATATAGCGACAGATATAGCAAAAGAGTCAACAAACATCGAAACCCCTTAATCACTGGACCACTTGATACGACGGACCAGATTCGCAGGCTGAAGAGGCACTACCCGCTAGACCTAAACGCTAGATTCAATTAGTTAACTAAATTAAGTAATATTCACTTATTTATAACACTTATAAATTATACTTATCTATAAGAAGTATCAACTTATTATAAATAATCAGCCATGTCACTGCGCCACGCCAGAAAAATTACTGAAAATTCTCAACGCGGGAATTGATTGTAATTTTAATAAATAAATAAAAAACAAAAAAATTCACATCAGAGACCAGGCCACACACCGCGGACAGGATGGCACCCAGATGTCTGCACATTCTTGGTGCGCACCCTCAATAATAGTCTTAAGTACCCACCAGGGGTCTTGGCATTTTCATAGTTAAGGTCCTTTAGACCAAGCGAGTATTTCCTGTCTTAGATTTCCCTTCACGTTTATTGTCTACCACGTGTCAGCTTAGAAAGTTGGTTTTCTTCGCATCTGGTACGTTCCGTTAGCAACTTTCTCGCGAGGGCGGCTAAAACCCTTCCTGGTCCACCAACCGTCTTATTATCCAATCGGAGACGGTGTCTACTGCCCTCGCTTCCTTAACCAAAATCGTCATCGACAAATTCGATAGTCCCGTGTCCTTAGACACACCCACCCCTAGCCTTCCTCAGACACGGTATCGCCAGAAAGACTCGCTTATTCTGTATCCTCAGAATAGTCAACGTATCTATACCGATCTCTGCCCTTATAACAGTCGCGTACTCAACGTATCGTTGTAACTAAGTCTTATATAACGTGATTGGAGTGGATTGTGATTTATGTTAATTCAATGTGCGTTACCTTGTGATTGCCGAATTCGTAATAAAGTTTAATTAAAACAAAGTTAATAGTCGTGTTACGACTCAGCTATTTTATTCCATCAATCAACCCTTAAATTTACGTGACATATACGCCGAAACAAAGTGCTTAATCTTTTTTTCTTTTATTCAGAAGAATTGTACAATCGATTCTCGTTGAGAATTATAAGTAAATTATTCTGGCGTGGTACTATATCGTGTATAATAGGCGTTTATCGTGTAGCGGTACTCGACAGCAAACTTTCCAACGGTTTCTGTCCCGTGGCTCGCTACGCGAAGACCCTATCCTTCGGACAAGACGATTGCCAGATGCCGATACATTCTTACGGAATATTTTCAGCTAGCCTAAGGACCCACTATAAATCTCAGGATTTATTTGCCAACGAAGAAAAGAATCTGTTTGATTTCGAACCAAAAGATTCGTTCTGCCCCGAGCTGCGAAGTGCGGAAGGTTAAGCGAAGCAAAAACAATTAGAGAAACGCGTTATTGACTCTTGATAGTTCAGCGTTAATCGTTATTTGTTATTTAATCGTTGTTAATCGTTGTATTTTCGATGTATCGCGGGGAGACGCGATCGCGAGGAAGCGCGTCAACGGGAGTCGTAAATTCCCGTTACGATTATAAGAATCGACGCCACGAGCAGATCGATCCCCTTATTTCTTGTGGGATAATAGGGATAATTGACGTGGTATAAAATTGCTATTAACAGGGTTATAAAATTTATATTTCCAACACTTAATACGCCAAAGTGTTACGTCGCGTGAAATGGTCCGTGCGACGTTCTTCAGTGTCTGACCGTCAAGGCTCAAGCCCTATTCTTTTTTTTTTTTTTTATTTATTTAATTAAATTTTACAATTTGTCCAGTAGGACATTTGGTAAAATATTATAGCGGTATACTAATATAACATGTGGGTGGCTACTCCCAGCGGGGTACCATCGTCGTGTTTGTTAGGTTATGTCTTTTGTGAGATATCTATTGGGTGTTTCCTTTTTAATCTTCTTTTTATGTTTGATGCGTCGACCGTTTCCGCTGCCAGCCGGTTTCGGTGCGTTGCTGTTCTTTCTCTGTACCTTCTTCTGTACATCTGTCAATCTCCTTAAATAGCAAAATATAGCGACAGATATAGCAAAAGAGTCAACAAACACCGAAACCCCCTAATCACTGGACCACTTGCTACGACGGACCAGATTCGCAGGCTGAAGAGGCACTACCCGCTAGACCTAAACGCTAGATTCAATTAGTTATCTAAATTGAGTAATATTCACTTATTTATAACACTTACTTATAAATTATACTTATCTATAATAAGTATCAACTTATTATAAATAATCAGCCATGTCACTGCGCCACGCCAGAAAAATTACTGAAAATTCTCAACGCGAGAATTGATCGTAATTTTAATAAATAAATAAAAACAAAAAATCTCCTCCTTGACCGTTGGTATTCCCAGGTCTTTCCGAATGTCCTCGTTTCTAACGTACCATCGCGCGTTTACTATTGTTCTGAGCATTTTAGATCGCATTGCCCCTGTTTTGGTTATATGGCCCATTGCTGCTGTTCCCCATAGTGGTATTCCGTATGTCCAGATTGGTTTTATGACCATTTTATATATTTTTAGTTTGTTTTCTATACCTACTTTGGATTTTCCACTTGTTAGCCAGTACATTTGTCTCCTTGCCATCTGTATTTTGTCTATTGTTGCTTTAATATGCTGTTTCCATGTGAATCGTGTATCTAAGCGGACCCGTGACGTGTCGACGAAGACGAGACGCGCCGAAGCCAATTTTCGCCCTCGGAGTTGGGCCCCTCTGGGGCACTGGATGGTCGAAGCACACGAGGCAAGCCTCCCTTGAATATCGATAAGGAGAGACAGCGTCAGGGCCAATGGACCCCCCTAACGCCAATTCAATAGTCAGAAAGTATTAGGACTGGCTAGAACAAGAGAACGCAAGGGAAGGGGTGCAACTGAAGTTAATTCGTACGAGGTTCCTGGAGCACGCACCCCTGTCATACGCGTAGGATGGTCATCGTGGAGTTTCAGTCGCTAGGAGTCCGACACTGCTCCGCTGTTACGCGATTATTGCGACAGCGGAGTGTCCATGAGGATTTTTCCACGTAAAAAAAAAAAAAGAAACAAAAGGTAGAAAATACCAGATTACCGAAACACGGAAACCACAAAACGCGCGATAACTTCTCCGATAATAATCATTCGTATCTCGATAATCGGAAATCGATCATCGTTAATTGAGACACGTCGAAAAAGCTTTACGCTCATCTAAATTTCATGGCAACGTGTATCGTTAATGTCATATTTTTGTTATACGTTGATATACGTTCGTTTACGTTGATTACATCTAACCAAAGTGTATTAGCCGTATGAATAAATAAATAAATAAATGAATAACTAATAATCGGTGTCATTGCTGTTACAGATACAGCGGGACAGAGGACAGATAGACATCGCTTTGACGATATCTTTTCGCATATTCGGCTGATTCTGCCTGGGAATTTGTTCGCTTGAGAATCGCAGAAATCGAGAGACTCGAAGCGGGAACATAAATAGAACGAGTGATAGCCGATAGAAGAATTTCTCTTCCTTTCTTCCTTTTTTTTTTTTGGAAGAATTTTACGATCAATTCTCATTGAGAATTCTAAGTAAATTATTCTGGCGTGGTGCTACGTCGTATTTAATAAGCGTTCGTTTGATTCTAGTTGCGCGGAACGACGTAGCGATCTCTTCTTCAGCTGCTTCTCCGATGCGACGCCTACGGTGAATGTCAAGCGTCGATATTTCTGCCACTCGAGTTACGAAAAGCTGCGAAACCAACGACGCCGTTAACGGCTGATACAGGCTCGGGGGAGCAACTAAACGGCGAGTCGTATATTTGCAGGTTCACGCAGCTCGCTACTCGTAAAGATCCACTGTAAGCTGTATGAAAATCTGTTTTTTACGGCTTTAGCACAACCAGGCGGAAAAATACGTGCATAGATGGAACACTTTCCGGACAGATGGTGACGCGATGCTACGATAACGCAGGCTAATTTTTCGCACGCTGAAACTCGCTTTCGAAACGTTTGAAATCGGTGGGTGGGTGGTGGAAAGTCGATTCGATGGGCCGTGACGACTCGTCGACGAATGACGATGGCTCGGGACGAGGACAGGAGGCGCGAAGGGTCGCGCGTAACGGATAATGGATTTCGGCGGCGCGTGCGACGGTTCGGCGCGTGCGTTCTCCAGGAGCGTTTCACCCCCCGGTCCGTGCACTCGACGCGCTTACACCCTATATATTTCGAGCAAAGACGAGATGAACCGGTACACGGCACGCGATTTTTGCGGAAGAAACACTCGCGGACTCGCATCGCAACTTCGACTATCACCGACAGTACCACGTTCGCACCTCCCATAGAAGCCACCGCGGTGCCAAATCCACAATGACGCGCCACTGTTCTTTCGTTCTCTCGATTCTGGCTCTCTCGATCGCCGGTTGCGTATTGGCCGTCCAGGTAACTTCTTTCTTACTATTTTCTCTCTCTCTCTCTCTCTCTCTTTCTCTCTCTGGCTTGTCATTTCGTCGATGTAACGTCGTTCCTCCGGTTCGAAGAAGCTAGGCAAGTCGGAGTTTCGATCGTTCGCGGAATTTCGAGTCACGCGATCGGAAACAGCGATGTTGGCGATAGCTTGCGCCACTTTCCGTCGCATCGTTCGCTACTGGATCGTAAAAGCGGCGCGCCAACGAATCGACGAGATCGGTACGCAAGCGTCGTTGAGCGTCCAGCATTCCGCAAGATAGTCACGGACCAACGAAACGTAAATTCAACGAAGAAAAGTTTCGCGAATACGTGGAACGCAACGATCGTCGTTGCGTTGGCCGGGAAGGCAACGGGGAAAAACTAGCGGCGGTTTCTCCGTTGATTCGGCGATGCGTCGTACGGCTAAGGAAGGACGTAGAGTAGACGGGCACGTTCGTGGCGAACGGTGCGGGCGAAATCACGCGGGAAATCTCGCGGAAGATCTCGCGGTCGGAGAAACTTTCTCGGGGATCGATCTCCGGATACGTCGCGTGACTGTAAATCGAGCGGATGGTCGCGTGAGGAGCGTTCGCGACCAACGAGGCACGATTTCAACGTAATCGAACGACGCGTTGGTTGCAGGCTGAAACGAGCTCCCTGCGAAGAGAGTTTTACGGGCCGAGCAAACCGGAATTCCTCGTCGAGTACCTGGAAGGTCACGGTAAGTGAAAAAAGACTGGTTCCACGTATCTCGTACGCTTGTTTCTCGTATACGCTTCTGTCTGGTCCGCGGAGGAAACCAAGAAATTTCTCTGCCGCTTCGTGTGCGTCGTATCCGCCGTGATTTCTACGCTCGACCGATGGCGAAAAGACGCGCTTTCGCGTGATCTGGGTGCTGGTGGCGGAGGTTGGTGCATCACGGTGAAGGGAACGAGGTTCGACGAACGATCTCTTACCTGCGATCGACGATCGACGGATTTCAGGTTCGCCGCAGGAGAATGCGGCGCAGGACGAACGATATCAGTCGGTTCGACCGAGCAACGTCGAACGCCGGTTGTTTAGCAGGGGATCGATCCTTCCAGGAAAAGGTCGGTGGTACGTGCACGAAGGAAAGGCCGAAGACGATCGATTCTCGCGGAACCTGGATCAGATCGGTGGCGGCAACCTGTTGCGCAGGGGACTGGTGGTCGAGCGAGAGAGCTCGTACGACGGCTCCCGTCGCTGGTTGCCATCGCGGAGAAATCTCGATCAAATAGGAGGCGGAAATTTGCTTCGAGAGGCGGACTATCGCGGCGAACGCAACTTGGACAGCATCGGTGGAGGGAATCTGGTTCGCGGGCTGGGCGGCACGGCCGATCATCTTCGTAGGAATTTGGATCAGATCGGCGGAGGAAATTTGGTGCGCAATGTGCCCGACGACGGGTCTCGAGAGCCGGCCGAGACCCGGTAGAGACGACCCGAGTAGCACGCCGTCGCGCGGAGACGCGTGGACGGAGCACCTCGGTAACGCGGACGTCGCATAGACGCGATAAATTTCGTTCTTTGCTCGGCCGCGTTTCCGCGGTCGATTCTGTGTAGCGTGTAGTACTAGAGCAACCATAGTAATAAAGGCTAACGCACGATTATCGCATAGCGCCGCAGAGTCGACTTTTTCTTTTCTCCTTTTTTCTTTTCCACCTCTCGTTCTCGCCTCTTCTCGCCTCCTCGACGTGGTTTCTCGCTTCCGCGCAGCTGCCGAAAATTTCACTAACGCAACGCGTTTCTCCGTTTCGTTCAAGCTGCGAGGAAACAGCGCGACGACCAGGACGACCCAGCGGACGACCGTCCGCGACGCGTTCGTCCGTTCGCGCGGGACACGCAGGCTCGTCTCTCCTTCGGATCGACGAGGTATCTCGCCGACGACTACGCCGACGAGTCGTCGGCTGCCAGGTAAGACGCGTGCCTCGTTGTTGCCTCGCTTCTCCTTTATCGCCTTGTCGTTCGTTTGTTCGCAGCAAATCGATCGCGCTCTCTCCGATCGATAGACAACTGCTCGAGCGGTTCGTCAAGCGAAACATCGACGAGATCGACCGCACGGCATTCGACAATTTCTTCAAGCGAAACCTCGACGAGATAGATCGCGTCGGCTGGAGCGGATTCGTCAAGAGACTCGCAGACGACGTGGTCACCGGCGACGGCAGGACGAACGTGCTGGCACAGCGCGGCTGAAACAAATTCCACGCGTTGGAAAACATCGAACCATCGCTTCCCATTCCCGCCACGATACTCCACCACCTTCTTCTCTTTCTGTTTCTCCGTTTTGCTTCTCGCCATCGAGCAGCCCTATCGAAACAATCGTCTCGTCCCAGAGAGAAAATTTATTTGGTGTGCCGCGACTCGCCGAGAAGACGAACCTCCGGCGTGGTACGGACTCGACTCCGACCGTCGATCGATTTTCGCGCCACGACCGCCCCGGTCTCTCGGTGTCCGCAAGCCGAGAATTTGGACAGAGGATTCCGCGTGGCAGCACCGTCGCCGACTCGTTCCGCCTCTTCGACCCCGTCATTTTCTCCTGCAACTCGTCGATCCTCCGCGCTCTTCCTCTCGGCAGCTGCAACTACCCTCTCGATCTCCGTCGTTACGTCGACGGGCGTCTCCACCTTCGCGTTCTCTCGATTACGATCCATACGTACCAGCTGTGTCCGACGATCGAAACGTCGCGCGATTAGTTTCCGTCTCGCGCTGCTCCGAACGTTTCGGGGCCGACGACGAGCGAAGAAACGACGACCATACCTCGATCACGTTCTCCTCGAGGCCCGTGAACCGTCGTAACACCGCTGCCAGGTTCGCGCTCTGCGTCGTTATCCGACCGGTAACTCGCAGTTCCTTGCCGACGTCCTCCTCGATCTGCGAACGATTTTTCTTTATCTTCGCCCGATTCGCCTTCGTCGTACGGTAAAGCTCCGTTTATCCGAACTTTTTACGATTTACGTAATCGGAGTTCGTATAACGGCGGGTCAACGATTTTTCTCGCCATCTATTACTTTTCGCTCGCGCAATAAGAGCTCGCGATTTCTTTCTATTTGCGATCTTGACATTTTACCGACCGCTGGCGATTCAACAGCATACGCACGGCCGACCGGCATCTCAGGAGCAGATTCTCCCTAGCGCCGCCTCTGTTTCGGTTTAGACCCTCCAATACCATTCTTTTTGTTCATCGCGAACGGTACGTTTTTCAAATTGGTATAAAACCGTGGCAGCTTACAAAGCAACGCAGCCGACGCAACTGAGCAAAGTACCTTAGTACTCAATAACGAATTACTGCTCGAATAACGAGAAAGATCGTCGGCGACAAAAAGCCGATTAATTGGCTATCGATCGGTAACCATCGGTGACAGAAAACCGGTGAATCGGCCATCGGTCGGTAAAGTGTTAATCCGGATACAGAGAAATTACTCATCCTACTCGGCTGTTAATTGCTTTACACCGTTCAACGTTATCGTATCTGTACGAGGGTTCTCAGCCGTTAGACGAATAAATAAATAAAGAAATAAAATTTCGCACCGATAAGTAGAATTCGGATAAACCGAGTTCTACCTTGGCGATAGAGTTAAATTGGAAAAGATAGCGATACGTACCTCGTTCATTCCTATGGCCACTCGTTCGCTGATGTAGCGGAGATTGTCGCGTGCCCGTCGAACCTGTCAACACGCGGGGAATGCTAGCGGAAGATTGGTACGCGCGATCGATCGTTCATCGACTAAAATACGTTACTATCGTGGTGAATTCTCTCATCTCCGTCATGATCTTGTGCCGCAGTCTCGCAGCCGCTAGAAACTATACGATCGCTGTTACGCGTCTTTTTTCGGCTCCTGCGGCCGATGTTACGAGATAATTCGTTTTGTGGTAGCTTACGCGCTGAAGAACGTAGAACAGAATCGCCATGTTGACGAACATTGGGATCGAGCTGCCGAGCACGTGTTGAACGAGCCGCATCGTCGCGCAACGATCAGACGTGAAACGCCGCGAAAATGTTCCTTTCCCGTGGCATCGTCCTCCACGCGGTACTCTCCTATCGAATTTATACCTCGACGAAACAAAACACGACTTGGCGCTTAGCCGCTGCCAACTTCGTTTCCAACCATCTTGTCTTTCCGTTCCAATACGATTTCCCTCTCTGTTCCGAACTTTGGTGCTGACATTTGGAACACGTGGAATCGCTTGGAATCTGCATACGTAGAGCTTCGAGCATCGAGTGGTGTTAGAAATGATACGAATTCGTCGCCGTATACCGTACGACTGCTATTCCACGCGATTCCAAGTGTTTCCGTTCGCGTTACTATCGATCCTCCGTTTAGAATATCGGAAGATCGCAGTTTCGTGTGTGCCGTTTGCGTTTTCTCGATTTTACGAAATCTTATCAGAACGTTCGACACGAGATGTTCGATGGGTATATACTCGTCCGAGCGATAATTTAATAAGGATAATTTAATCCTAACTCTTCGTCCACTGGTCGTGTATAGTTTATTTGTTGTTTTCTTTTTTTTTTGCTTCTTGATTCTGCTACCTCTAAACGCATTTTTCTATCATATTTTTCCTTCGGAGTTGTTCACGCAGACCCTTGCTTCTGATATTGTCAACATTGTGTACTTATCGAAGAACCGATAAAATAAACAATCGATAACAGGCTTGTGGTGACGTTCATGTCCATTACGCTATCCATACTCTTCCTATATTATCTTAAAAACGAAAGAAACGAGGGAAATAATTTTCACGAACGAAGAATGACGAGAGAAATACGAATACGTATTAAGAAATAAGAAAAACGATGATACGAACGAAGACGTTTGTATTGTTGTCGTTGCAATCGCTATGGATTCCGCGTAATTAAAACGACGTTATCGTTTTGCCATCGGTTTGAAAGTCCAACGACGTACGAACTTTCAAGTAATTGCCTATCCACGTTTTTCCCCTCGTGCGATGCGTTTTATAACGTGCACGCGCGCGGGTATTTATAAATTATACAGCTACGCCTAGTGGTTCTTTAGCGCGGTATGTACGCGTTTGCGTGCCGTTGAAATCGCATCGATCCGTCACTCGAGTTCGTGTCGCGATGTACGTACAACAACGATGCATGCTGCATGTGCATTTGCGTGTATAAACGTTCCCTCTCTCGGCGAACGAGTTTCCACGATAAGCCTATGTTTCGAGCGGTAACGCGCAATTGAGCAGATACTGCGCGTCCGTTATCGCGAAACTCGATTAATTTAATGCACTTGCTCGAATTGACTCGATCTGCTTCGTTCTGTCGGTATACGTATATAGATTCACCGATCGGTCGGGTCGATACGATACGCAGAGTCCTTTCGAGGTTGTCCAAGTCGTGTGCGTGGCGTTCAAAGTCATTCGGAGGTCGTATTCGTTTCGCTCGTTGGTTTGAAAGCGGTTTAAAAGTGGCGCGTGGCAAAGATCGGTGCGAACCTGGTGGCGAAACGGCGCGTTAAAAAAGGTTCGTGGCGCCACTTGCAGCGGTGTGTTCGCGCACGACTGTTTCGAGTGCAGCGCTAACCACTCTGTGATTATTCCGCCCGAAGAATCGCCAAAAATATGCAAAAATATGAGAAGCTCGAGAAAATAGGAGAAGGTAAGCAAGCGTCTATCCTTTTTCGACTACCGATTACGTCTGGTTTCTCGTTTGGGATTCCGGTGCTGCGTGCCGAGCCGAGTGCATGTGACGTGTGAATGTGTGGTGTGTGCGTGTTTTTTGACAACTGATCGTAGAACGCGTCGTTCTCGCGATTCGCTAGCGAATACCAACGACATATTCATCTCTGGCGTACTTCAGGTACTTATGGAACCGTTTTCAAAGCCAAGAACCGCGAGACTCACGAAATCGTTGCTTTAAAGAGAGTTCGATTGGACGAAGACGACGAAGTAAGTTTATGGCGCCGACGAGATTCTGTCGCATTCGCGTCACTACAGATTCCCTTCCGATTCGAAACTCGATTTATCGTGACGACCTTTTCCGTTTGTTGCACGCAGGGTGTACCGTCGTCCGCGCTCAGAGAGATATGTCTACTGAAAGAGTTGAAACATAAGAATGTAGTGAGGTTGTACGACGTATTGCACAGCGATAAAAAGTTGACGTTGGTCTTCGAACATTGCGATCAGGACTTGAAAAAGTATTTCGACAGTCTAAACGGAGAAATCGATTTGGACGTGGTCAAATCCTTTCTGTGAGTACCGTTTATGGCTCGTTTGTGATTTGCCGGTCGTCGCTATACATAGACCCGCTACCTATGCTGACCGTGTGCTTTCTACGCTTCTCAGCTACCAATTGCTCCGTGGATTGGCATTCTGTCACAGTAGGAACGTATTGCACAGGGACCTTAAACCACAAAATTTGCTGATCAACAAGGTACGTGTGATTTCGTAATTTCCAGAGAAATTGAAAAAACGAATGTTGCTTTATCTTTATCTAAATTTCTATTTAGAACGGCGAATTGAAGTTAGCCGATTTTGGACTGGCGAGAGCTTTTGGAATCCCTGTAAAATGCTACTCAGCCGAAGTCGTTACGTTATGGTACCGTCCACCGGACGTTCTCTTTGGAGCAAAATTATACACAACGTCCATCGATATGTGGAGCGCCGGTTGTATATTTGCTGGTAAGTAGCCTTTTAACAAACAAGAGAGAAAAATACGATGCCGATCTCGACTGCGTAGAACTAGCAAACGCCGGTAGACCACTGTTTCCCGGTTCGGACGTAGACGATCAATTGAAGAGAATATTCAAGATGCTGGGTACGCCGGTCGAGGAAACGTGGCCGGATTTTACCACTCTTCCAGACTATAAGCCATTTCCACTCTATCATCCCGCTCAGGGATTGGCTCAAGTTACGCCGAAACTTAATTCCAGAGGCAGAGACTTATTACAGGTATCTCGTCATATCCGATGTTTCGCGAGAAAAATCGCTGGTCTCAAATTCTCACCAGGAAAACTTGTCCTTTTTAGAAGTTATTGGTATGCAATCCAGCGTTACGGCTGTCAGCGGACGAAGCAATGGTGCATCCCTACTTCAACGATTTAAACCCTGCCATTAAAAACGATCGTTGTCAGTAGTGAATGCCACATGAATTGCCTCGATCTACAGCGTATGTCGCGAGTAGCGTAACGACCAAAATCACGCCGGCAAAGATCGTTTGTTAATATATATATATAATATACAATATATAAAAAGGTATATATATATTATATATATAATATACAATATATAAAAAAGGTATATATATATATATTATATATATATATATATATATATATAATATAACTAGTATCGTAAGTATATATTTCGCACTCGATGCGTCGGTTATGACGCGAGACGAAGCGACGAGTCCTGTGTTATAATAAGAATGTCCAAGAGAAATCAATAAATTGTCAATTTTATTAGCGACGACGATTTATATTCGAAACGCGCAGAGTGCGTGATATATTTCAGAAACTTACTGTACAAAATATCGCCAAAGATTTCCGTAAACTACATACACACGCGTATTGCTGATCGTATACCGACTTGTATTATGCATCGCGTCTAGTCGCGTGTAGTCGCGTCTAGCCTCGTATGTACGTTCGTTTATTCACTTGCTCACTTATTTTGTAGATGTTTGTATATTTATTAATTTATCGATTCGTTAATTTATCTGTTTATTTACCGATTACGAAATGATTTACAGATATATTAAATACATTTCATAAAGATATCTGACACGGTCTCTTGATCGAACCTTTACATCGCGTCAAAGGGAAATCTGTGCGCTTCTTGAAGCTTCTCGATCTTATCTTCCCTTCGCTCTTTCCAATAAAGAGCGACGATGATAGCGGATATCAAACCGCAGGTGCCCGTCAACGCGGCGGCGCTCAACAAGATTAATTTACTGGGTGTTACTAATAGCTGGGCTTTCCATCGCCAAGGTTCTGCTATCGGGTTCGGAATCATTACCATCTGGGAATTGGGTATGATTTGCGGCCACTCCCGAGATTTTCCGCCGACCTGTCGTGAGAAACAAACATCGGTCAGCTCGCGAACAACAACGCGCAAAAGAGAACAAAGAGAACAAAGAAAGTAGAAGGACGGGTAAGTGGTTCGCGCGAATATACTTACCCCGATAGTGAGAGCGTCGACGAAGTTTGGTGTTCTACCCAGACCAAAGATCGTGTATGGTAAATTCAAGGAAAAGTGTGCGCTTTGCGGTAGCTGAGCCGCAATCGCGTTACGCGGGCTGCCGTCTTGAGTGGTGGTCCGATATGCTATCGACGGGCCGGGAAGGTTCGTCCCGTAAGTTCTCTTTTTCTTGCCGAGCGAGCCCGGGGAAATTGGATACATGCTATTGTTGCGGCCCGTGAGTACCATCACTTTGACAAAGTTTGCGTCGTAGTCCAAACTGTTTTTGAACGCCGCTGTACGGTAGCTGCTGCTACTTTTGTCCACTTCGACCAAGATCACGTCCAAAATGCCATCTTGATAGAAGTCGTAGAACACCGCCATCGCGGTTTCGTTGCGGAACGGATTTAACGCCTGCCACTTCACTTGAAATTTTCGAGCGAACGTGTTACACGAATCGCACGCAACGTTCTCCAGCAAATAGGATCGTGTCTGTTTGCCGCTAGTCGACTTGAGCGTAGCCAGCAAGTCTGGATATCCGTCCATGTTGAAGTCACCGCCGCGGAGGGTAATTGTGTCGGTGTACCGTTGCCCGTTAGGCTCCACGAAGCCCCACAGTACGTTGTCTCCGTCCCTGAAGTTCACTTTGAGATTATACCATGTGTCGGAGGAGTACATCATGATCGTGCTGTTGGTACACGCGCTATCGAAACAGAGGGGCAAAAGCAAATCCATTTTGCCGGTTAGCTCGACGTCCAGATAGAGCGTTTGTCCGAGGATACCGTTGAAATTCTCTGAAATTCCATAGGGAAATGATATCAGCTTGTGAAATTCGAATCCCTGCTCGACTCCCAGCCAAATTTCAAAATTTTGGTTCGTAGTGACCACCAGATCGGCCAAGAAATCGTTGTTCAGGTCTAGATAAGCGTTCGAATGGGGTTGACTGATCGGTGGCAGTGGTAGCGATAGATCTAACGGCGCCCTCATTGGCACGGATTTCGGAGGTTTTCTACTATCGTCGAATACCCAGAACGTCCTCTTTTTATATTCATCCAAGCCGAACAGATCTATTATCATATCGCCGTTATAGTCGAGAGCCAATGGTTGACCTGTCATCTTTATCAGTGGTTCGTTGGTGCAATTTAACCGACCTTTTCCACCCCACAATACGTATCCGTATGATAATTTATTTTCTTCGTTGTACGTGATCACCAGCACGTCCATGAATACGTCTCCATCGAAATCTCCTGGTACTACACCGACGATGAGATGACGGAAGGTGCAACTTAGGTCGGAGCTGGGTCTCAAATGAGGCTCCTGCTCGGCAGCAAGAAAGATTTCAACCTTCATACCGTTTTCGCGCAACATAAACACGTCGGTCAATTCGTCGGAATTGAAATCACCGAAAGCGGCTGGCATGCCGTCCAATACGCTTCCGAACACCGCAGGAGTAATGTCGCTGCATCTCACTGCCATCGCAGTCCCTATCACCAGCAAGATTATCGACCGAATCCTCATCGCCGCGTCGTCCACCGTTACTTATCTGGAAACAGATATTTTATTTTCAATTTCAATTTCATTCGTATCGTGTTCGTGGTGTATCGGACCGACGGTAAGATCCTTCGAACACGAATCACCTTTGAAATGTTTTTTTGACGACGCAACGATCGCGTTTGACAAACCAACCTATAAATTGTCCAAGCAAGTTAGGTGACCAGGTGACTACTACGCTTAGGAGATCCAGCAATCAGGAAACTTTATTCGCAGCGTGTTGAACAATTATTATTATGTGAGAAACACGCAAAAGTATTCGCCGAGGACAGTACAGACTACGATCATTCTCTATCACTTACGTTTTGGATAAATTGCAAACGCAAACTGGTTATTGCTCATCCTGTTTTGACAGGTATCGATTCTCGGAAGCGCCATCTCTCGGCCGATAACGCAATGAACGAATAAACTTCTATTTTATCGACCACCGTTGCGGCGAAATACCTGAAAATTTTATTACCTTTCGATTTATGCGTGTACGTATATATGTATATATCGATTTCCCGATTATTATGCATCGATGAAGATACACGATTTCCTTGATCATTCGGTTGAATTCTCTTACGCTAAAATGAATTAAGATGTCGAAGGTGATGTACTCGTTGAGCGATATTTTATTTACCCGTGTGTACACTTTATACGCTCTGCAATTTCGGTAATATGAAAGATATTTCGCGTACGATCTAGAAAGATTGCGCCAGCTTTTGCTGCGCAACGACCATAAATATTCGTATAAAAATATCAATCGTTTTACAATTGGCTTTATAAAAACTGGGTTCCCGAGAATTTCTATCGCGATTGTCGGTAAGTCGTGCATACACGCGCACTAACTGTACGCAGCCACGAGTATACACAGTTACATAATTTATATGTGTATGTGTGCGTGTGTGTGTATATATATACACACATATATATATATATATACACACACACACGCGTGCGTATATACATATAGGCATATACGGATAGCCTAGTGTAAAAAGATAGGTACGAATCGTACGAGGCGTTGCGTGTAATACGTGACCGTAATTTAACAATGTCCTCGCGTACGCAAAATTTCATACGGGCAGTTGGTCGTATTTCCGCTACAACAATGATTTGGATAGTCTACGGGTTACCAAGAAATTAGCGACGTAGTAACCTTGGGGAAAGTCGTCGAAGATACATTTTCAGATAGACGATCACAGAAAAACGCAGGTACTTCAGACTGATCCGCCGCGATCCCTGTTTACGCGATCAGAGGTATCGGCGATACGCTCGCTCCGGAGACGGTCGAGCAAAAAGAGATACGCGATAACGAACGGTAAGTAATTAGAAATTTGAAAAATTTCCACTCGGGAGCGACGTCGTTTCAGAGGTTGAACGTCCCGAGCAGGGGAGCTTTTTTTGTAAACGTCCGCTTGAACGCGAGGGTACGTGGTGTTCGAGTGTCGTCGCGCGTACTACATAACGGGGCTAAGCTCATGCGAATTACGACTAAGTAATTCGATAAAGTATACTCGTATACACCCGTAACAACGCCTGCATGTACGGGGGTAAAAAGGAAGAGAAGCGAAACAAAGGCGTACATGTTTCTTTGGCGTTGGTGTGTCATACGATAATTCTGCACTCACGACTACATCTTAGTGACGATGGCGATAATTACGATATTATTGCTACTACTAACTATAATTATAATAATAATAATACCAACAATAAACAGCAACAATAATAATAATAATAATAATAATAATAACAATAATAATTAGAAAAAGAAAATGCATTCTGCTACGAAGATATAATTCCTTTGAATGTTTCCTTCTTTTTTTTTCTTTTTTTTTTAGCATACTTAACGGCTACTTTTTCTCTCTCACGCTCGCTCTCTTTCGTTCTCTGTCTTTTTCACGTTCTGCCTATCCTTTCATTCTGCTTTGTACACGTTGCATAAATAAGAAAGAGCAACAAATTGTCTAACGTCTACAACTCGATAAAAACCTATGCGTAAAAATATTTACAATATTTATATTATAAACCACTGTTGTATTGCATTATATTAGTTGCGACGCGACGGTTTGAAAATTCCCGGACGTTTGCGAAATCGGGTAGCGATTTATCGCGTTTCTCGCGATCGCTTTCAATCGCACGATATAAAATGGCAGTTGCTCGCGATAACGCGTGGTAAGTAACGAACGAAAACAGAGATGGGAGAAACGCGAGGATATTAACTTTAATACTGTTATAGTACTTGTCCGTTTACTCGTAGAAGCGGCATTCGGACGCGTCACCGTCTCGAACGCACCATCGTACTTTGTGCTGGGTTTGATGGCGCGAAGCACCGATTAATATTCGATCGAGAAAGAGAGAAACGCGCGATTCGCCCGTGCTCGTGCATCCAGAAATCGGACGGAAGTTTTAATCGATCGTTTTGATTGGTCGATAACCGCTATTAGCGCGCAATAAAAATTGACGCTTCGAAAAATACATCGATCTTTATTTCGACGCTGTTTGGTCTTAAGGCACGTAATCTCCGTTAAGTAAAAATGAATACTATAAAAATGTAAAATTATCTGCAATTTCTATCTTTCGCTCGCTCGTTTTTTTTTTTTCTTTACACGCTTATCATTCTTTCTTTCCCTCTTTCTCTCTCTCTCGTACACGCACGCACGCACGCACGCACGCACGCACGCACGCACGTACGCACGTACGTACGTACTTATCCAAGCATACATATATCCGCGTAATTTACTTTGTCTGTACTTGATATAGAAATGTGACGTTCGATTCGACTTACTTGCTGTACAAATGTTTGCGTGCTATTTAACTTGGCACACGAGCAAGGGACAAACAGCGAATGTACGGCTCCTCGCGCGTCGGAGGAAACAACTAATCGTCCAGGCGATCCACCGCCGCTGTGACAAATCACTATGCAGTTCGTTCGAATATCCTTCTTTCTTGGAATATATATGCCCGCGCGTTCCTATCGTCTTGCTCGCATCTGGTTTTCCGTCTAGCGTTTTGCGATGTCCGTGTTTCGTGTTTGTCAACGGCCACTCGTCGAACGATAACGCGAACGTTCGACGATGGACGGTCGAGTCGTACAAGGGCGCGAGATGCGAAGACGCGGAGAAGGCGAGCAACTGCGAACCATGTGGCGACACCGTCGCGTTGAACGGCAAAGTGGCAGAGGAACGAAGAACAAAGTACAAAAAATATGCGGAAGAAGGACCCGATAATAAAAGTAAAAAGCAACTAGCACGCTGGCTCGTCAATGGTGCGTTTCCGTGACAGTTTTCACAGTCTCCAAGCCTTCTTTCTCGTTCTTGTCCTCGTCTTTGTCCGGATTGTCCCACGGCTGCCGTTGTCCGGAGCTGAATATCGCGTAGAACAAGGCGCACACGATATACACGCCCGCCGAAATCATAAACACGATCCTCCATTTCGCTTGACTCGGCTGAAAAGAAAAAGGCGAGATTTCATTGGATACCCCAGGTTCCGATTCCGGGCTTTCCTCGCCGCCGTCCGACTCGGAATTCGCCGAACGCGATAATTACCGGTGAGACGATTATATAGCCAGCCGTGATGGGTGCCAGTAAGCCGGCCAGGTTGGCCAAACAGTTGGTAAAAGACATCAAAACGCCGGCGAATCTCGGTGAGATATCCAAATGATTCACTTTGAATCCGGAATAGATACCGCCGTTCAAGCCTACGCCGATCGTAAGAATAGTTACTGTCAACCAGGAATTGCATCCGGTGTACGAAGCGACTATCAGAGCGATCGCTGGTCCCAGTTGGCCGATGCTGTTGATGATTTTCCGCGTGGACCCGTGATTGAACTTTCCGCTAGAGATCATCCAGTCAGCTACGTGAGACACCAGCATCGAGAATATCCACATGGCCAAGTAGGGAAGCGAGGAAACGGTGCCGTTCTGTAACACATTTACGCGATGTTTATCGTCTCGACGACGAGTTTGCTTTTTGCGCTCGTGTTTACGATCGTTGCGACGCCTGTCCAGTTTCCCGGTTTCTTTACCGATTTAATGTCAAAGTGTAGAATCTGTTTCATGAAGGTCGGCAGCAGAGTCATCAACGTCTCGTATCCGTAGTTTTGGCCCATGTGCGCTATCAGGATAGCCCAGAACGGTAGCGAACTAACGATCGACTTCCACGGTACGGGCGGAGACTGCGAAAACAACGTTGTCGTTAGAGGCGAGAGCGACCTTGCTTGTGCTTGCGACCTGCGAGTCACGGCTAAAACCCTTTTTCATACTCACGGAAGCTCCGGCGTTACCCCACAGAGCGCTCAGAATGTACTTCTTCTCGTCCTCGGATATACGCGGATGGCTTTCCGGGTCCTCGTAGACCATCAGCAGGAAAGCGATGCACCATATGGTACCGACAGCACCGAACACGTAAAAAATCGACGGCCAACCGCCGTCGAAACCATATTCGGATAGGATACCGCTCAATGGCATTGAGATGACAGTGCCAAACTGCGCTCCTACAGGTGAAACACACGGAGAACGATGAATAGATCGATCGGCAAATTCGACAGCGAATACCTCGAATAAGATGAGAGAGATTAACAAAGGAAGAAGAAAGAATAAGAAGGCAGAAGAAGAATAAGAAGAAGAGAAAAAAGAAGAAGAAGAAGAAGGTGAATCGCTCGGTAGATCCCAGAAGGTAGCATCGTACCGTGTTGATGGACGTGCGACAGGGCTACGCAGGCGGAAGAAAAGATATCGTCGAAACGAACGAGCTTACCGGCATATACAAACGCTCCCATTCTGCTACGCTCATTCGGCGGTATCCACTTGGCCAACATCGCGTGCGTGCAAGGCACGATGGGACCCTGCAATAGGGATAATCCATTCCTAGGGGCAGGAAATACACCCGAACGATCAAAAAGCGTTCAACGTTAAAAACATTAGAGGCTTTTCTATCCTTTTTCGTTCGACCGATCGTGCGAGTACGCGCATGGAGGGAGAACGCAGGATCGAAAGATCCCGTAGAGATCGCTTACCTCGCCTAGACCTTGAATGAATCGAACGCCCATCAGATAATAGTAGCCTAAACGGGCCGACATAGGCACGAGCAGTCCAAACAACGAATTGATCAGCATGCCGACTCCAAGAAAGTATTTGGATCCGTAACGCTTCGCTAGGATTCCGAATGGTATTTGCGTGAGCACGTAGCCGTAGAAGAACGAGCTGAGCAAATAGCCCTGTTTAGTGCTGTCCCATACGAACTGGCCGTCGCTGCTCTTTCCAGCGTGGTCCTGCCGCAACAAAGAACATTCGATGGATATTGTTCGCGACTTACGGTTACCGATCTTTCGCTTGCTCGGTGATTACACCTGAGAAGGAACGATTAGATAAGAGGCATCACGGACAGCGCACGTCGACGGCATCGCGCCTCGTACTTACGCTCGTGATGCTGGAATTAACGATCCCGCACTCGTTCACCACCACTTCCTCCTTATTTACGATGGCGGTATGATTGATCATCGCGACAATCGCCACGGACATGTTCGTTCTCATCACGTAGGCGTTCGCCATGCCGAGGAACAGCATCAAAGTCACTATGTGACGCGAGCCCACCAACGCTGCAACAGCAAACGTTCGTTCGTTACGCGGTCGTTTAAAGATCGGCCCAACGATGACCATGACGACGAAGGGTTAACTGATAAATACGCGGCGACCAGCGTATACGCATAGAATCGGATCGGCCAGCCGCTCGAGTTTCGTTCGTCGTCTCGATCGTTGCCAGGGAAAATCTTTCGGAAAATTCCTTGGTCGATTAGGAGAAATATTTGGTCCATTAGCGGCAGACATCTGCGAATTACGTAACCACGCTTGAAAAACGACGGTAATTATGCAGATACATTGGGAGCGCCGGATACGATCCTCCGACGATAAGATAAAAAAGGAGAAAAAAAAAGAAGAAGAAAAGAAAAGGAAGAGAAAGAATGGCAAGAAGAAAGACAGAAAAAGACGGCGGAGGCAAATTGTACGGCGCGTTCGCGATCCACGGTCAGAGGTACGCCAAGGACGCGACAGTTTCGAGCACGCGAGGGGACAAGGTCGAGGGGAGAATCGAGAATCGCGTTGGTCGGTCGTTGACGGAAAAGCGCGCCGCTGCACAGGTCCTTTCTCCGGTTTGGCAAGGCGCGATTTCCTCGGTTATTTATAGCGCGTTGTTTTTGCGACGAGATGTCGAGATAACACGCGAATTAATAATAGAGGGACGATGTAAGCTTTATTTTCGGAATGCAATCGCGATGATTATCGCGATGATTTGTCGACGACGAGCGAGAACCGCGAAGCTTCGGCGCTCCCCACCATTCCGCGTTACGATACGCTTCTTCGTACGTATGTATACGCGGTACGTAATAGGAATAGTTTTCGGTAACAGCCGTCTGAACTTTGAACGTTTCGTCTGTTGTCGCGTCGGTCGCTCGTCAAGCGTAATTTGCCGAGAAGGAATTGCCGTGGTCGCGCGGGTTAAACAACCGCGGCACGATAATCGATCGAGTTAGTCAGACGGTTCGCGGTTTCAAGGTTTTTCATCGTACGGTTTTCGCGTACGGTTCGCGATCGTTACTTTTCCCTAAGAACGTATCGAGTTGGCATTCATCGGGCATCCATCGAGCACGTGGTGGTCGATCGTGCTCGGTAGAAATAACTTCGGCACGTCGGCATGCACCGCAGTCGTGCGGACGCTATTGCTATCGCTGCGACGTAAAGCAACATGGAATTAGCGAATGGGAGGAGAGGCGCGGTCGCACCACGCACGTGACGCTTCGACGCGACAGCCGCCCACCAACCGTCTCCGTCTCCGTTTAATCGCTGATCGAACAACGATGCCGGGAATCAGCGACCGCGCGCGTTACCTTTGCCTCTTCGATGTTTATCGTTTGATGTTCCTTGACGCGGGCCACGAATGCGACTACCAAGTTCCATGCCGATTTCAAAAAGTTTCCTTTAACCATTCGCCCGACGATTCTTTCAGTTCTTTTTTCATCCGGCATCTCTCGGGCAACGACAGAGTGCAAGAAGTTGAGAAACGAACGATTGGACCAATGGCGCGCGTTCGCGTAAGGGAGAGACAGAGAGGAGACTTGCTACGTACCCACGCACGATTTCTGTCGACAGCACGGATAAATGGAACGCGTTGGTCGACGAACGGATCGGGTCGTTCGACACTCGCCCCTTCCTTTTTTTAACGAGTTCGCTGCCAGGCCCGGAAACCGGGTCGGTTGCCGCGTGCCACCACGTTTACGCCACTCGATATCAGCCGCATTGTGATCGCATTTAAGTATTAAATGTTCGTCGGCGAACCCGTCATGCTGCGAGCTTCGAAGCGACGGCATACGTGTGCGCGCGCGCGCTACCGAAAGAGAGAAGAAAAGGAAAGGGCGAGACTGGCGAAGTGAAAGAAGAGGAGAGCGAAGAGTGACGGCGGGAGCACGTGTTCGACGCGCGGTTCACGGGGTAAACGGAGTTTCGTCCGAATGGCAAACTCGTGGCGGCCTATGGACGACGGATTCAACCTCGAAACGCTATCCAAAATTCGAGAAAATCGCACACAGAATTCTACGTAAACGAAGGAATGCACGCGCGCTAGCGCGTGCGCCTGCCGGGCCGACGTACTTTTACGTTTTCTGATAGGTCTGTCCTCTTCCTCCAAACCTGGTTGCTCCCACACAAGCACGTGGCCATTTCGTCCCCTGTTTTCTCCGTTCGATCTGCCGTTAGTGCCGTTGCTGTTGTTCATCGCACGCTCGATACGCGTTCTACGCACAAGCGATCACACACGAAATCGATGCACCACCGAGTAAATCGCCAACGCGAACACCAACGATCGACGAAGATGCCAAAGGAGAATGCGAAATTCTCGTACTCGGATCTTGCGAACGAGATACGTTGTCGCGAACCGAAGGAAAACGTAACGGCGTATTCTTGCCTGTCTGCTTCTCCCAACACAACAGAGATACGATGACTCGCGCTATCTTCTTAGCACCAGCCGAGGAAAATCGAACGCCGTCTCTGCACGCGATCGTTCGGCGAACACGCGCCCTGGCCTGCACGACACGACGACGGTCACAACCACGCCGACGAGAAAGACGATGGAGAACGATTTTCACGGGCGCGACCGAGCACTCACTGTGCGCCAGTAATATATCAGCTTCTCGTTGCTGCGAATCGGTTGACGGTTTCGTTGTAGCCGATAACGATGATTAACAAGGAACCCGTGATCAGAAGCGAGTACACACCTGCCTCTTTCTCTCTTTCTCCCTCGTGCCAGTTGATTCGATGCGAAGCCGCGAACCGCGGGGAACCGCGGGGAACTGCGGGGTGCGGTCTGACGAAACGAATCGTCCGAGCACCCGAGACCTCCCGTCCAATCGTCGCGCTAGCTTCGTCAATCCCTTTCCTCTATTGGACGCGACGGCGCCATCTGGCGTCCCTGCCCTGATTCCACCAATCAAAGGCTCGCGCGCGAAACCACGTCTCTTTTCACACTATATCTTTAAATCGCGTTAGATCTTATCGACGATCTTACGATCGATTCCTGTCGATGATCATCTGGCGTGCACGTTTCATCCTTCGACCTGGCCCGCCTACTATTCAACGTACTACTTTTCAGCGTTATTCTTTTGCGCCCCTTCCGAGGTTACGCCCGATCATTTAAATTAACTTAATTTATTGAGATAGACGGGAAAGTCCTTTTAACATTAAGATAATACAAAAATATATGCGGATACGAAGCTTCGCAGAAACATAAAATATAGCATAATAAAAGAAAATACAGGAAAATACAAGAAAATGAAAAGGAAAAACTATTGTCTATTTCACATATTTCACTTATGACGTTGACGCGGTCGAACCTGCAGTTGAGAGTATCTGCGTAAAAGAGCTTCGATGATCCGATAGCAAACGGTGGTAATTGACGAGATCGAGAGTTCACTGTAGTTACCGTGACCATTAAAATTTTTCTATAGAAAAATGTATTCGTCTTGCCTGAATCGCGAGGAATTCTCGGCCCGAAAATATCTACCAATATTACGTAATGGAAAAATTATCGGTAAAATTATCGCTGGCTGGCCTGGCTGCTTATCTTTCGGATCAACTCGCGCAACCCTTGGAATTTATTATCTCTCGAATCGCAACGCTGTTTAATAATGGCGTAATCGTAGCACGTCATACGTCGTTTATGATCTTGGTGGAAGAGCAACGAAAGTCCGTTGTCGCGTCGACGAATACACCGCCTCCGCTGATTAAGATCGCTATGGAAGTCGATCGTGAGTCACATCGGTAAGATAGTCGTATTTGTTTAACGAAACATCCGTTTGATGATTATCGCGTCAAGGTCAGGGATTTATTCTGTTTGTCAGAACGAATACGTGACATGACATAACGCGCACAGTACACAGCAAATTCCGATTTCGTCGATGACTTTCGTATTTCGTCGCGAGATAAAGTTGCATCATCGTGAATTATCGGAACGATGCGGATTAGGATCGTTTTCCTCGAAATCAAAGGCGGAAATCGTTTCGCATCGATATACGCCAGAATGTTTGGAACGTTGGAAAGTTCGTATTAACCGCGCCGCCAATTCGCGTACAAAAATAAAAGATACGCGGGGGGCTGCTATTGATAGATTCGCGGATCTCGCGTGCCAAAAATCTTTGCATCGTGCGAGTGCGAGATAAACTAGTCGGCCATTTCGCACGAATCCGGTGTGGCGAATTGCGTCTCGTATTTTTCGCGTTTACTCGCTATCTTACGGGGATCATCAGCCGTAATTCTTTCGGCGATTAGCTCGAGCGAAACGATGTGCTTGAAAAAAGTATCAACTTCCTTTTTTTCTGGGAAATATACGTAATACCTCTCGACGCATTTATGTAAGTACACATGTACGTATGTACATACATAAATGCTTTTAATCGGAACTCGTTGCGCAATTAGGTGTGTTACCGACAACGGGACAAGAAGGCAAGCGGAAAAAACGGGTCGTGTTCGGCAACCAATTATCGACCGAACGATTTGGTCGGTAACGAGTTATTTCGAACACCCATCTGTACCTAGTCTCTGTGTTCTCGACACAAAGAGGTCTCTGAGTGTCCGATACGTTCGAAACGGTCATTTGTTTATCGACGCTCCGTTTCTTCGTCGACGTCAATGCGTTTATATCGCGGGCTAATTTTCAAACGAACAGAGCGTTCCGTTTCTTCGACGTTCGACGTTCTCGATGCTCGAGAATCGACTTGATACGAGTCAACTGGCACGGCGCGTTCGCGCCTGTGTGTCTACAGGAAATGCTTCGTCCCCTAAACGCGTTATCCACTTTGTAAAGTGGAAAATAGCGTCCGCCTCGGGCGAACAACGAAAGACCGTGCACGCGCGAGCGTAATTGTACAGGAAGCTTTCGGCGGAACTCGAAATTGAAAGTAATACGTCCGCTTTGCGAAAATTGCCAGGAGCCGAGAGGTCGGCACGATTTCCGTCTTCGAGAGCGCGAGCGCATCGACCTTTCCCTTCCTTTCTTTGAACTTTCCAACGATTCGTGTCAAGGTTTCTGCCGCGTTTGTTCCGTGAACGCGTTTCCTGATACGTACTCGCAACCGAGATATCGATTGATAGACGAACATCGAGCCCTGCCCGAGAACCTGGGCCCTGATCCACACGCACGTCACGGAACGTTGACCGGTGAACGCGAGGTAGAACGCGAACGCTCCAGGGGACAGCCATCTCGTGCCAGATTAGAAACTTTCTACTTTCGTGTTTTCGACGTGTCGCTGCCGTCGAATCGCGCTTCCGTGAATGGATAGCTTTGGTAACTACGTAGATTATTTGCTCCTTGGTATATACCCTCGGACAGTTGCGCTCTGTCGATATTCGGCTGCCAATATTCTCGCTAGTAATGTGAAATCGCGCGGATCGAGCAACGAGCACCGCGCCGGTAAGGGGAAAAACACAAGGAATTATAATTCGCGGTACACGCGCTACCAATGACAAAGATCGATCGGTCCACGGGTATCGTTGGAATTCCGCGACGATTTGCGGTGTTCTATCGATCGATCGTTTCCGCCTGGTTGCCTGCTTGTTATTGAATGCGCGTGCTTTATCCATTCGTTCTACGAGAAAACACGGCGACAGAGGACCGGCGATTACAGAGGAGAGCGTTGTACGAGCCGCGTAATACATTATTCAAGAGAAGTGGATGTGGGAGAGGGTTCGCGTCTAAACGACGAAGCACGACACGCTCGTCTCCTCTCCCAACGGGAACTTTTATCGAAATCAGAGAATTTCTTCCTTTTCCTTATTCGTCCTCCGAAAAACACACTTTGAAAAGGTTTGTGGTCGGCTGGTGAATTCCTACCGCGAAAGAGGAAACGTATGGTGAACGGTTTTCAGTCGATTCGATATCATTGGAAGCAAGGTCGATTTACGAGCAAAAAAGTTTGTTCGATACATATTTACGAAGCACCCACGCGCGCTCCGTCACGGTCACATTTTTCCAAGTCGTTAATCGTTCGAACGAGGTACGATCGTTCGCTCTCCCCGCGTTCATTCCGGTTTTCCTTATCCTGGGCGATTGAGTTCTAAAGCGCAGGTTCTCGTAAAACGACGAGTCGAGACAAGACATGGTCGAGCATCGTTGTGAAAGAAAGAAAACAGACTTTCACGGTGGTCGATAAGATAGGTGGACGTTGACAAGATTTCGAGGCTCGTCGACTCTTCGAATACGTTGTTGCCATGACGCTTCGAGTCAGTTGGCGATTATGCATCCGATAATTGAAAAAGAAGGTCCGATAGTCGGCCAGCGTCAGTGGTCACGTATTTTCGCCTGTATATACGTATGTACGTGTTGTCGGCAAGACAGCGATCGTTTCGGTCGCGCGTTCTTCCAAATTCCTGGTTGCGCAGAGAATCGACCGAGGCGAAAAGTGAAACGAAATCGACGATGCGCGTGGCTCGTTTCGATGGACGAATCGATAAGGGCTCGCCGTACGAGAAGACGAAGTTTTCGACGAGAGAACAAGTTGGGAAACGGAACGCGCGTTATCATCGGACGTCTCGGAGAAGATAGATGGACTCGATTATGATCGATGGTCGACGCGCGATGGGGTCGCCATCGTTCGAGTATCTCGTCAGGATCGTTGGGAAATCGTTGGTTCGTAAATCGTTCGTTTTAAAATGGTACGGCGAAACGCGATAAAAGGCGAAACGCGTGTATCTTGTTTCCAGCGAAGGAAAATTATTTTCAGTCGTGCCATGTGTCCCCCCTTCGTACCGTCACGTCGCGGTACAAGATTGCGACGCAATGCCCGTATTCCGTATCGCTAATTTCACCGCAAGTCTTAACGCACCAAGGTGATCGCGCGAGATAGCGTGACGGTGGAACGTTTAGGACTCGCGGTACATCATCCGTGGCATTTTGTCTCCGATCGCGTTGGTCGCGGACAAAGAACGGCCGTGGTAAACGGGCAAACGCGCAACAGCCCCGCGGAGGGTAACTTTCGGAGAAAGCGAGGGAAAAGCGTAGAAATGCGCGCGCGAGCGTGCAAGCTGCGCGCGGTAGACGATAGCTTGGAGCAAAGCTGGCTGGCCAGTTCTCTCGCTAGTTTAACTTCGCGTCTGTACTCGTAGGTGCTCGGTTTGGTTTTTTAATTCGAGATAACGAGGGAGCAGGAATGGTTATGCAAATACAGCGTTTCTAGTTACGTAAAGCAAACGCGTTCGTCCGTGGCTCGAGTTTCTCCTGCGGCGTGGAACAAGGAGCGGCGAGAATTCGCTATTACAACGAGAGAGTATAGTCCCGGCAACGATCACCGGAATGGCAAACTCACCGGACGGCAAGGGCACTTCCGTCTCGAACACCTCGGCGGGCCTCTTCGTCTCGGACTTGCGCGAGCCCACGGCAACACCGTTCGTCGACATCGTATCGTTCGAAGGCGTCCAGGACGAGATGCTCGTACGCGTTCGATGTCTCGTGCTGTCGATAGCTGGATCTCGGAGCCCGATGTTTACGAACGAAACTGAGCAGGAAGCGATCTGTCGCAAAGGTTGACGCGCGCTCGGTCTCGTCGCTACTGTTGAGAACGCTGCCGAACTCGCGACACTTAGCCGTATACACCTAATGGACGGCGACCAATTAGAACACGCGGTTCGAACCCCACCGACGCAACCGCCTTCCCCACGCACCGATATCGTTTCTCCCGAACCGAATCGCCGCGGGAAATCAAAGAATTTTGCCGCTAGCGTCGAGGCTTCCAAATTTTTTCCTCTCCGCCCTTGCCCCCATGCTTCGCAGCTCCGCTCCGATTTCTCTTTGCTTCGCACCTCGCCCACCGTCCTCGGTCTCCTTGCTTCACCGTCGCGCGCCACTCGTCCATCTTTTTGTTTTCGCCGACACCGTAGATAAACTTAAGCTGCGTTGCGCGATCGCGAGCGAAAAATTCCACGTACGATCCTTTTCGCGTCTACGTCTACGCGCGAAGGTGTCTACTCTTCTATCTATCGCCTCTCCCTGGAAATGCCCGGACCATTGTCCGAGCATCACGCTCTTCCGATCTAGTAAGAAGCGGGCGATTCGCTGGACTCGACGAATCCAACCTGGTTATGCGTCATCGCGCTCCATTCCGCCGCAACTTATTCCGAGCACGAACGCGAATGCTCTCGGTTAACGAGACCTCGACGTTGGTGGAAATCAACGATTGCCGTGGCGTTCGCGCTAGCTTGTTCGCCTCGACCTCGCCATCGATAGGTCGACAAACTAATGAGTCGGCGTTCGACGATCGCAGCTTAAGGACTCCGGAGTCCCTTTCGTTCCGTTCGCTGTTTCGACGCGTTGGTGTGCGCACGTGATCCGAAGGAATCGGTCAGGGAAATTCGAGGAAAATACCGCTATGTCGATGCTGATCCATCGATGTTGACGCAGAGGCACGAGCGGTCTCGTGACGCGCCGCTTTCGCGTAAATCCGATGTAATCCTTAGCACGCGTAGCTCATCGCAGTTGCATACTCCGGCGTGACGTTTGGTAGGAGGGCAGCCCACCTCCGCGAGTCGACAAACGACCTGCCGCTGATATCGACTACTCCGTGGGCTCGGCGCACGTGTCTATCACCAAGTCGTCACGCGATACACCGATGGGAGCCGCGCGCAACGCTGCATCTCCCCTTTGTGAGAATTTCTACGCGCGATTGCCTAATAACCTTCTCCCGCGTGCATATCGTCCTCTTTCTTCCATTTCTACGTCGCACCATCTTTGTCCGTCTCTACCTACTCCGTCGCTTGTCCGCCGCACCGGCGCGACGCTCTCTTTCGATTCGGTTTAGCCTTCCCGATAATAATCGTGTCTCGACTCAATCGTCTAATCGCCGATAGTTATCTTCGACCGAGCGATTCATCGATTGGAAAGAGGAACCGCGTTACGTTACGGCCTGCCTCTCCATTTACATCGGCCGCATCGAGCGTACCCTTCGTCGCGACGATTTCCACGAAGCGGCAAATTGCCGCTGTCGCGAGGAAAACCACGCGGCACGGAGAATCCACGACGTATCCGCGCGAGTAGCTAGCCCGTTATTTTCGAAGCCGGTAGTTTGCGGATAGGGCGGTTCCTCGCAAACCTTTGAATATTTCAAGTACAGCGAGCGTCGTCCCACGTCCGACGTCGTCGAGGGACAGTCGCGCGGTATTTCCCGACGCTCGTTCCTTCGACGACGTCATGCTGTTTCTCGGTCGAGTTCTCGGTATCGTGGCGATCCTCGCCGCTACTCGACCAGCGGTTGCGTTCGACTCGTGGTTCGTCGACCTGATCCACGACTCCGTCACCGTGCTGTTTCCACCGGTAAGAGTATCGGCGCATCTCTGTCGTGTCGACCATGGTAAGGCGAAAGTGGGAATCTCGTTAACGTTTGGTAACGCAGCGCATCGATAAGTCGAACGATCGTTCCCGCTCGTAGACGGCGCGATCGAGCTGTCCAGAAGGATGTCGAGAAAGGGTCTGGCTCACGACATACATGGCGAGTTGCAGGGATTCGAGCTACGAACGCGCCACGACGGCTGGGAACATCGGATTTTGTACGTGGTGGACCTGGATTGCGACTACGCGATTCCACTCTTGCGAGCGGTGCGTCGTCACGTTCGAAACGAGAAGCCAGCGAAATGCCGCGCTCGATCTCTAACGACGTCGCGTTCATCCGATTCGCAGGCAAACGCGAGCGGCCAGTTCTCAGCGCCGATCAGATGGCTTTTGCTTCGAGATGGCACGATCGCTGGAAACTCGATGGCTCGCGTGGATCGAACGTTCAGCGATATGGCCGTTTATCCAGACAGCGAGGTGATCGTGGCGACGAAGCTGCGAGTCGACGATAGCTTCGCGGAAATAACGTCCGTGTACAGGCCTAGCCCGTATCACGCAGTTATAACGGAGGATCGAGGAAACTGGACGATGGATGGCGGCGTTCGAGCGGCGAATCTGCACGCGGCGTCGCGACGAAGAAGGAACCTTCGACGGACGCCTCTGAAATCCTGTCTCGTGGTATCTCTCGACACGCGATCGTCGAACAAAGAATTATCCGCCGCGGATTTGCGAACACGTGTCGCGATGAATTTCACTTTGGATCGCGCAAACAACGATAAGTGAAATTAAGATAACGAGTTTTGCAAATTGCAACAACGAGCGTAACGTCGCGTCGCGTCTAACGCTCGTTCGCTGGCGGAGTTTTCAAACTCGCGAGCGTACATAATCGTCGCCTAATAAATTAGCCTTGCATTTGCATTCCCATAGATGACGGATCCCGATACGATCAACCACTTAACCGATTACGAAAATAAGCATATAGATGCGGTTACGAAGGCCAACTATCCTTGGATGTTGCATATAGCGAGCCGAATGAATGCAACGTGAGTCGCATTCGCGTTCCCCTGCCGCGTCGCTTCTCCTTTCTCTTGCATGGCAACCAGCATCCGACAGGGGCCGAAATGTCTCCCGCTGTGACGAACTTTTCGGCTCCTAGGAGATCATGCGTTCTAACGAGCTGCCTTTTTTCTTTCCGCATCGATTTAGCATCGACTTTCGCGTGACCAACACCTGGGGATATCGACTGGAGAACGGGTCGTGGAACGGCCTCACCGGGATGCTGCAACGACGAGAGATCGATATAGGAGGCACGGCAACCTACCTTATTCAACAGCGTATCGGTGTAATCGATTATGTACAACTTTATACCCGCACCAAGTAAGTCGTGTCGTTGGATAACGAAGGACGCGACGACCATCTGCGCGAACGTATGTACAAGCTTAAATCGCGACAGAGCGAAATTCATTTTCCGTGCGCCTTTGCTGTCCACCGTGAGCAACATTTTCACGCTGCCGTTTCAACGATCCGTCTGGATAGCGATCGGCGTTTTTCTTCTGCTGGTACTCGGCTTGCTCTACTTTTCCTCCAAATGGGAATATCGTCGGGGAGCATCGGCGAAAAGCGCCGCATATTGGCAGCAATTTCATCTGGACGAACAAACGCTCAGTGATAATTTCATGGTCGTGTTGGGTGCTTTTGCGCAACAAGGTAAGTTCGCTCTCGTTTCCAAGTATTGGAACAATGTAACGCACGATTCGAATTTTTACGGGATACGATAATCTTAGCTTAGGTTATCAGACGAACGATTAAGCGATTAAAATTTTTTAAAAATTTGCCACATGTTTTGCAAAAGTCTCGCGACGTATCGTACGTTTTCATCCTTCTAACGTGTAAATTACGAGTTCAGAAAAGTTTACCTAGCACGAATCAAAATTTACAGGTAAATAAGAACAAATAAAGTAGAAAGAGATTACTATTACGAGTATCGGAATTGGTTAAAGTAACGATCGACGAACCATGAGATTATTATTATAACGTTATACAACGCGACATACGATTTTATCTTACGAATCTTTATACATCTATACGTAACTATCAAAGCAGTCAGTAATTTTTGGATATTTTAACGATCTCCTAATTGTCGTTATTTTCCTCGCTTTCTACGAGTGTTCCAATACTATGAACGGTGGTGTATGTCCTTCCTTTCGTTCGTTCGCGTTCCCTCTCCGACGAGTCGGTAAAATGGAACCGCAATTCCGCAGGATACTCTTACGAGCCGTATCGCGTTCCCTCGCGAATCGTCACTTTGATGCTTTTACTCGCCGCTCTCAACCTGTACGCCTCTTACACGGCCAATATCGTCGCTCTGCTCCAATCCACCACCGACTCTATCAGAACTATCGCCGACCTGTTCTACAGCCCGTTAAAATTGGGGGCGCAAGACGTGGTCCACGTTCGACACTACCTCAAGGTAGGCGGACCAAGAATTCGCGAAGAATCGTACCTGCTGCAACCCAGTTTACCAACTCGATCCAGTAACAATGTCCGTTTGCCGATCTTCTCGCAGAGCTTTCAAGATCCTCTGCGAAAAGCCATAGTGGAAAAGATCGAACCAAAGGGTCACAACAGCTCGTGGTTACCGGTCGAAGAAGGGGTTCGACGCGTTAAAGACGAGCTGTTCGCGTTCCACTCGGAACTGGGCGCGTTCTACAAGATAATGCAGGAGACGTATCGGGAGGAAGAGAAGTGCGGGATCACGGAGATCGATATACTGAACATGTTATATCCGCTTCTGGTGATCCCAACTCGATCGCCGTATCTGGAGATCGTAAAAAATGCGTAAGACGGCACGGATACACGGCGGTGGTACGGTAGGAAACAAAAGGAATCGTTTTCAGGGCTTTGACGTTGGCCGAGACCGGTCTGCAAACCCGCGAAGACAGCCGCTTGTACACGAAGAAGCCCAAATGCCAAGGACAAACGAGCTTCGTCAGCATAGGACTCACCGAGTGCTATTTCGCGTTGGTGGCGGTGGGCTACGGGGCGCTTCTCAGTCTCGTTGTGTTGGCGGTGGAACATCTGTGGCATAGGAAAGGAAGCTTGATCGATCTCCGGACCGTGAAGAGGTTCGCCTCGGACGCCTTGCCGTTTCCCGGTGAAACACCGAACGACAACGCGACACCTTGGAACGAAGGCGATCCGTTTGAGTTCATCGAGGAGAGCCGTCGCTTGCCGAGCAAGGAAACGGAGAACGGATCGGTGTCAGAGGACGCGGATGATCGTCAACGACGAGGAACACGTTCGACCATCGGGGATTCGGTGAATTCGGTTCAATGAAAACGTACGAGATAAGTAATGCATGTTAACATGTTTCCGTATAAATTCTGTTCTCCACGCGCGTACAAACCCGTTAAACGTTGGACGGCAAAAAGTGTTGATAGTAATTTTTGGTGAATTCCAGCATGAGGTCGAGCGTGCACTCGGGTAAATCTTCGACGCACTTGGCAGGGTTGCCGGCGAAACGGGTAAACGAGGGTACGACGGTCTCCGGTGGTACCACCGCTCCATCCTCGATGTAGCAACAGTCTTTCAGGACGCACCTTCTCCCCTGCGTAGTTCAACAAGCACTTACTCTTTCTGTTATCCCGTTGCTTCAATTCGTGCAAATACGTATAAATAAAGTTTACGCGTGTATGCCTTATACGTACGATTACTGCATTTTTTCCTATGTATATGTAAGAGCCGACGATAGCTGCGTTAATCACCGCCCGTTCTCCTACGAACACGTGATCTCCCATCGTCAAAGGAAAGAAGGCAACGCTGAAGAAACGACGAAATGAAATCAGACGTTAGGCCGGTGATAAACTTTCCGTCGTTTCTTTAATGCGTCGGCGATCACCGAGCCGCCAACTACCAACCCTCTGCTGAACTTCTTAAATGGTGGCCTTATAATAGCGTTCTTGCTGATAATACAATAACGTCCCGTCCTAACGTTTGCCAAATCGCCTCTGATAATAGCATCCGACTGTACGATCACCTTACCGTGCAACACGATATTCTGCGAACCACACAGAACAGTGTGTCTGCTTACTTTATTGCCGGATGCCTGAAACGTTAAAATCAAGAGAAACGGAAAAAGAGGTTAAGGTCGTCCGTATTCTTTTACCGTTATCGAATACCAGTTTCGACTTCTCCTACCGTTTCTACGTATTCCGCCTTACTGTAGTAAACGTCTTGGGGCTCCATATCGTCTTAATTTTCTTAACTCCAAGTAATCTTCGATTTCTCCAAAATTCAAACCACTGAACTGTCACGTACGTTGCAGAGCCACTGTCGACGCTTTCGCGTACTTGCGCTGCGCGCGACTGCCGGTAAGTCTCGCTATCTAGCGGCGTCGCGGATAACTAACGTACCCGCGGCGCCAAATTCGATTCGATCGTCGAGCGGGATCCACACGCGAACGATCGAGTCAGCGAACCGAAAAAAGAAAAAAGAATACAGAGAAGAAACGTAAGGATCCAAACGTTTGATCCTTCTCACGGAAAAGTTGTCGAAACGGTCGGTCGATTGATGATCGTCGGGCGATAGCGTCGAATGGGCTAGCGACGCACGCGAGTGCCGCGATCGAACCACGTCGGTCGACTTAAGTTACGTAACAAATTCCGCTCGAACGCCGTGTTTTGAAGCAGCGACTCCATAGTAACGCCGATAGAGGGTAGAAAAGAGAAACGCGAGGCAAGCGGCTGCGAGATAGTAAACCATTTTCGTTGGTCCCCGAGCGTTTAGACAGCGATGTCGTTGTTCAAGACGAAAGAGTGGTGGCGAACGAGGTGCGGTGCGAACGAAACATTCGATAAGCACAGCCTGTTGGCAGCGCCGTTGTTCGGAAAGGAGAGACAAGATGTGCTCGTGGTGGGAAGTCACGACGGTTACCTAAGGATGTACAGTCCGTCGTCGCGATGGGTGGACGAAACGAAATCACCGACCAACTACAAGTCCACGGATTTGATGATCGAGACTCGATTAGACGGTTGCATCGTGGATATGAAGGCGGGAAAGTTCGTCTCGTGAGTATCGGTGGTCGAAAGTCGATGAAACGTTGCGAATTACGAGAGGTTCACGACGATCGTTGGTTGCAGAGGATCGCAAGATCTACGTTTGGCGGTATTGACGCCATCCAAGTTGACTGTTTACAACGTGGCTCTGGTCGACCAATCCACCGAATACGGTTTGTCCGCCGATAGTACAAACTCTCCTCTGGTCCTCTCCTGCGTCGTTCCTCGCGCGCGTTTCGCAATCGTCTGGAAAGCAACGACGGCGAAACGCGTTGGAAAAGATCGCGACGATCGCGCACGTTCTTCGTTCTCGGCGAGCGGAGACGAGAGCGGGGAACGGCTTTCACGGGAGACGCGACACGGCGAAAGAACACGCCTCCGGGCGTAAAGTCGTGGACGTCGAATATTCGGCGGTCGGATGGTATCGGGCAGTCGCGCGATCCTTTCTCCGTCTCTGCCAGAGCCGAGTGCCCAGTTTCGCATCAAGTTTACACGGTCGCGTTTGCTTGACAGGAGATCGGTGCGAACTGAAGATCGCTTACGAGCATCCGCTGCCGAGATTTCCGGCATCGTTGACGATAGGACCGTTCGGCGGCGTTCGCGGCAGAGACTTTCTCTGCGTTCAATGCCTGGACGGCACGCTTCTGTTCTACGAGCAGGAGATGTTCGCGTTCAGCCAGGTGACGCGCAATCGGTTGTTGGCCGAGCCGATCATTTACGTTCCGCGCTACGATCTGTTCGTCGCCGCCAGCTCCTCCTGGTATCTCGAGTGTCACAGGCACGTGCTTGCTCGATGCGTCGTCGCGTCGTCCGCTCGACCACGGCCGCTAATAAAACTCGGTGTCGCGGTGGCGACTCGAGCGTAACGCGTAATTAAATAAGTAAGTAAGTAAGTAAGATATATGGCGTGGGTTGCGTTGCCATTGCGTAGGTACCAAAGTATGGCGGAGTGGTCGAGAAGCACGGAACGAGTCTCCGGGAGCGCGAACGGCGCGGAGGAGCGCGACGCGCCGCATCGGCGCGCCAATGCCACGAGCCTCGAGCCAGATTGGACGTACAACATCGGCGAAGCGGTTCTCGGCATCGAGGCTGTCACTTTGAGCAGCTTCGAGGTTGGCATAGTGGTTCTCGGCGAGAAACATCTGTACTGTCTAAAGGACAATTGTACGTCGGTCAAGTACGCCAAGAGGCTGGAATACAAGCCGCTCTGCTTTCGAGCTTACGTTATCGGTAATTAGCTGGATGGTTGAGGTCGGTTCGTGCGTTATCGGTTCAATGGAAAACACAGACGCACTGATCCACCTCTATGACGACGATGCTTTCAGAACCGGACGGGAAGTTGATGGTGCTCGTAATCGCCGACACAAGCACTCTCATGATTTACGAGGGTAGCACGTTGAAATGGTCGGCCCAACTGCCTTTCGCGCCGGTTGCCGTTGCCAGAGTTCAATTAGAGGTGAGTCCGAGTTGGGCCGAGTCGAGCCAACGCGTGTTTCGCTTATCGCGAAACAGGGCCGCGCTCTTTGCATTTCACGGTTACGTTTGGGGACAATTGTCGTGGCTCGCGATGTTTACAGCACCTGCAGGGCGTGATCGTAGTCTTGTCAGCCGATGGTCGACTGGAAGCCTGCTACTTAGGTTCGGAGCCGAGTTTATTCGTCGCACCGCCGCTTCATCCACGGGGTTACGATTACACCGCAGCGGAACAGGAGTTGGCGGAACTGCGAGCTCTCTCGAGGAAGAGCAAGGATTCCGGTGAGACTATAGCGCGTGTATACGACGACGGCTACTGCCACGCGTTTCGTACGATCGCAGTGACATTGAACAACGATCGTTCGACAGAGGATCGCACCAGCGACGCAGGAATGGACGCGGAGCTCATAGTATCGATAAACGTGTCGCTGGATTCGAATTCGTCGGATCATCGTTCAGACAGCGAGGTGGAGGCGCAGCTACAACCGATCTGCAACGTCACCATAGAGTTGTCGTCGTACGCGGTCCTCAGCGACGTCCAGGTCTGCGTCGACGTATCCAAACCTCTGGTCGTCGCTGACGATTTCTACGCTCTTCCGAATCTCTGTAAGCGAACTCGAAGACACTCGTGTCTGGACGTTTTACGTCAGCCGAATTCTCAACTTCCAGGCGAGCGACACGCGACGAAGACCCGAGTGTACGTGGACGGGGATTTGCCGGCGATCTCTTCGGAAATTAGAGCGACCGTGACTTACCGAACGGACGCAGGTGCCTTCAGATCGGTGCGAAGAACCAGCCAATTGCCCCTGAAGACGATGTTGAGAAGCTGCCCGCCTGAAAGCTCGGCCTCCTTCGTCACCGTGATCAAGAGCGGCGCTCCTTCGCTCACCTTCACCCAGCTGTTCCCCGGTAAACGCGTCTTAAATTCCGTTCCGTCGATCGACGATGGCTTTCTTTTTATCGCTTCCTCCTCTTCCTCGGCTCCTGCGAAAATCGAAAACGGCCAATCTATCCTTCATCATTCTGAACAAATTCTTGCACGTTAACGTTATGGACCCGTGGCTCAGGAACGCGAACGTTGTCTGTTCAGAATTCAGCGCGGATCAGTCGCAAAGACAAGGGTGGAACGCTCTGGGTTTGCGGCACCTGAATTCTGGCCACACGGTCACCGTCGTTTCCGGCAATGCCGGAAATCGATATCGGGTACAGTCCAACGACGGGTTGTCGTCGACCTTGGTCGTTTCTCGACTGATCGACAGATCGAGGAGCAAAAAGGAGGAAAGTGTCGGGACGACCATAGGACAAAATCATATTCGGTTGGTGCATCAACGGATAGACGATCATTTTGCCGCGCGACAAAAGATTAACAGAATAACGGTAAGTACGGAGGCAACCGATCAACGTCGTCTTTCATAGAATCGTCGAAACTATACGGTGTTGTATTCATTGTCGAGCATAGAACGAGATAGGTTTGCTGACGAGTCAGCTGAGAAACGTGGAAAGAAAAATGCTGCGAGCCGTGAGAGAAAGAAACGAGCGATCTCTGCCCGATACCGGATTGCCGTTCCTCTTCGATTCCACTTGTGACGCGATCTTCGCGCTCCTCGAGCAACTCGCGCAAGCGCGAGCGGTGAGTTTATTCATTTTTTGCTTATTTCATTCAACGAGCATGCGTCGGTTGGTACCGGATACTCCAAGTTGGAGTTAATTTAAAGAAGAAGAAGGAGCACTGAATATAAGCGGCGACTTTTGCAATTTCGTCTAAGATACTGTGGATGCCTTAACCCCTTAAACTACAACTACGGGCGTAGCCCGTAGTACAACGACCGGAGCAAACGTGAATATTTCGGGCATGGTCCTTTGTACGATGATCGGGCCAAATGTGAATGTTTCGTGCATGGTCCGTAGTACAATGATCTGACCAAACGTAAATATTACAAGCATGGCCCGTAGTACGATGATCTGATCAAACGTAAATATTGCGGGCATTGCCCGTAGTACGATGATCTGATCAAACGTAAATATTGCGAGCATGGCCCGTAGTAGATGATAGAACCAAACCTGAATATTTCGGGCATTGCCTGTAGTACGATGATCTGATCAAACGTAAACATTACGGGCATAACCCATAGTAGGTGATCTAATCAAACGTAAATATTGCGGGCATTGCCCGTAGTACGATGATCTGACCAAACGTAAATATTACGAGCATGGCCCGTAGTAGATGATAGGACCAAACCTGAATATTTCGGGCATTGCCCGTAGTACGATGATCTGACCAAACGTAAACATTACAAGCATGGCCCGTAGTAGGATGATCTGACCAAACGTAAATACTACGAGCATAGCTCCTAGCAGATGATCGGATCAAACGTAAATTCTCGAAGGTAAATCGTAGGTTAAGGGGTTAAGGGGTTTGAGGATGAAAAAATCAGCGATCTCGCTAAGACAGTTCACGATCGAGCAAAATCTATCGATACAGCCGAAGTTACCAAAGTTACTTCTATATGGAACGATATGGAAAAGTTGCCTTCTTTTAACGATGACCTCAGGATCATATAATTTTCAAAAGTACGAGAATTTCTGAATGGTGAACGAATTGGTTGAGGATCTCTAAAACTAAAGTCAGATCCTGTATGGTGGCACGTTGATGGAGCGTGAGCATGTTCGAAGCGATAAGAATATTTTCATACTTACGGCAAGTTTTTGCTTATAATAGAAATTTATGTTGCATACTTTCGAGCAATTTCACGCGATTCGACCGTGCTGGATTCCATATTTGAGACGCGTATTCGAAGTATGGTATAACTAGAGACGGGTAAAGTATTTTAATCCCTTAACAGTTTATCCTGGGTATGACTGGAGCAGAGCGTCAAGTACCGTACAGTTTATCCCGAGTGCGATGTCGGCACGGCGTGCGTCAGAACTGTTTAGCCCTTCGGTCTATTAAAATTAGAAGCTCCGGTCTAGAAAATCTACATATTTTGTATATTTTAGAATACTTCCGTTCGCCATAAAAAGCGTGAAAAAATGTGTTCTATATTAATAGCAAGCTTTCGTTTACAGAGAGATTTTGTTCCGGTGTAATCGTCGACGCGAACGCAGAATTCGAACACGGGCCAAATTTTGTACGTTTTCAAATTCGCATGATTTTTCCGTATTTCGAAATGACTATAGCTTGCTGGTAATCGAAAATATGAAAAAAAGGACAAGATACCGTTCGGACTAGAACGTATTATCGTGTATTTTGTATTTCAAAATTTATTACACGCCACGTAATTATCGAAAAGGTACTTGCAAAACGCGATTTTCTAAATTTGTTTATTAGCCATGAAATTATTTTAGAACGTGAAAAAATTATGCAATTTTTTAATTAGAGAAGTTAAGGGCGAAAGGTTTTTTGGAAATTCGCGTGGTGCTCCGTAACGACACTCGATGATTTTAAGGCGTTGTTTTTCTTACACGGTTAATTAATACGGTCAGCAAAAGATAACGAGAAGGAAAAAGTAACGTCTAAAGCGGTTGTAGTTCCTTGTTTGTCCACTGCTGCGTCATTTATAGAGTAGGCGAAATCAAGTAGTGTTTTCTTCCGCGTGAAACGCATAACGCGATATCTCGAGATATTAAACGGTAGCATGTTTTCAACGTTTCATTCATAAAGTACGAAGAAATCGCTTCGAATGTCCCAGGCATCGATTAAGAATTCCACGCTACTCGTATACGCGTCGCAGCAGCTGTTAGCCAGCGATTTACAAAAGCAAAGCGAGGTAATCGTTGTACGAGACTTCCCGTTTGTGTGCACGGTGCGAGTCGCTTGAAGTCGTTACTTTTACTAGTACTATTCGCTCAGGTACTATTGCTATTAAAGCTAAGTTCGATCAGCTGTTAACTCTAGAACTACCGACATTCGAGAAGCGGCTATTCTCTACCAAAACCAGTCGAAACGACTGGTCTTTAAAAAATACGTAACAGTAGAATATCTTTATATTTATTGATCTGTCGTTATCTTACAAAAGAAACTCCATGTTCAGAGATCATAAAAACTATATAATAACAACTTTAATAATAACAATAAGTACAATAACGAAGAATATTCAGTAGCAAAATCTTTGGTAACAAGAATATTAAAATAAATTTGCATTGGTAAATATAACAAGTACAGGGTGATTGGTAACTGGTGGTACAAGCGGAAAGGGGGCGATTCTAGGCGAAAAAAGAAGTCGAAAATATGGAATAAAAATTGTTTTTTTTAATTTTTCCATCGAGACAACGATCTACGGTGAGATCCGTTATAACGAGACGCGACAAAGTGCACGCGTACCGAGCAAAAGTTCAAAGTCGATTTTCCCGAAAAGAAAGCCTCGAACGAAAAATTTTTATTCCATATTTTCGACTTCTTTTTTCGCGTAGAATCACCCCCTTCCCGCTTGTACCGTCAGTTACCAACCACCCTGTATAATAATAAGCGTAATAAACGTGATAGAATAAATAAAATACAAATATAGCTTAAATTATTCCTTCTTCCGTGTGCATTTTCCGCATACGTATTTTTTTACAAAGATTGCAAATGGCGATGGTCTTATTATTATTACAGTATCCTATCTGACATCGTCAGCTGTTGATGCTGTAACTTGGTTTTGGTTTCGAACACTTTGACTGCCACGCGGAAATCACAAGTTTCGCTGAGTACGCCACGAGAGTATTTTTATTATTCGAAGCGTACAACGGCAAAATAATAATAAATTAACGACGTAAGACAACGTTCTTGCCCAATGGACAGTTTATCTCATCGGTGGTCACGGGTGACCACCGTGGCGCCTTGGTAACAATTGATAGCGACATATTATAACGAGTCTTCGTTTATTTCGACAAACCATTCGCATTTGTTATTTCGTCGCGAGCAAAACGCGCAGAATATATCGTTGAAACGCGTAGAAGATATTAGTAAACGGTATTTGCTCGTTCTATATATAACAGTAAGGTATGTGCACACTTCTAACTTCAATTATACGATTATAAAGCGGCATTTACGATTATTTTCTAAGCTGTGTTTGGAATAATACTCGTAGATTTCCCCTCGAACATATGGACGCAAACACAGTGCATCGTTAGATGCAAGAGTTGTTCTCATTTTTTTTTTATCGATTTTCTGATAAAAGTGTTTAATCGTTCAATGGGACACTTTTTGTCTCAAAGTATCTTCTATTTATCGGTAATATTCGAAATGCCCTAACTGTCAATCTTCGTACAATTTTTAACAAGTTGTAACGGAAGTCGAAGAAGTAGAGGAAGTTTCGTAAGAAGTTGAAGCGCTCCGGTCATCAATGACCGATTATTGTATTTGATCGTATTGTATTTGACCAACGTGGCAGTCAAAGTATTAAATCGATAAGTAAATTAAACACAACGAATTGTCTCAGGAACGAGAACGGGCCGGCCACGAGCTTCGATGCAGCGTCGAGTTGTTATTGTTGCTGGTACGATCGAACGCGACCAACGATAAATACGAAGCGCTGCGGGCAGCGATCGGGTTCGAACCACGTCCGTGCGATCGTTTCGTAAGTAACGTCATACGCAACGTCGATAACGTGCAGCTTCGCACGGTTCATTCAGACATAACGAAGCTTCGCGTGTGCAAACAGGACTGGGAAGAAATCGTCGACGCGGCTCTGGCCGCTCTGCTGAAGTCCGTTTTGAAAAAGTCTGGAAGCTCGGAGACGCGATCGTCGTCGACGTGGAACGCGCTCACACCCATCGCGTCCAACAAGGAGGTGAACAAGTTGAAGACGCGGCTGGTCCAGGCGATTCGACGACTCGAAGGCTCCAGGGAATCCGACATCGCGGAGATCGAGCCGAACGACGGCAACGTCGAGTCTGCTTAGTAGCTCTCCTTCTGCTTATTTTCGTTCGTCCTCCTGCGATACTTCTCCGTCGAATTGGCCTGAAAAATGCGTTTCGGGAAGCTGGTTGTTGGATCGATCGAAACAGGTGATGGAGGCGCTGGCGTGGAAACTTTTCGCTCGATCGATCGCTCCTATTGCGAGTTTGCTCGCGCGGTTTCATGGCCAACGAGCCGCGATTCGCGATCCAAGCCACGCTACCGCGGTATCCTCGAGAAGTGGATAAAACGCGATGAAACGCGTTGCTCGAATCGCCGAGCCACGCCACGATGATTCATTCTGGCGCCGTGATTCTGCTTTGCCGACTCGTTAGTTAACGAAGGAATCGCGCGAGTCGAAAGATTCGTCATTTCGTCTGGCAATTCGATGACAATGCGCGTTTTGTTCCATGATTTTCCGATAGTTACACGCACCGACGCATCCGCGATAAAACGCGATCGGACCTCGCGTGCACCGCATTCCACGATAAATCTTTTGCACGGTCGATGAACGTTCGTTTCGAGCGAGTTTGATCGTCGAACGGTTCGCAGCAACGACCACGGTGATATACGTTGGTTTCGTGTGTGACGACAAGCGCGGACGCGTTTTATCGCGATAACCGAGCTTTTGTTCGAGGCCGTTTCGAGGAACGAACGTTCGCGGTCGGAAGCGACGCGTTAGAGGAAAGACCGCATCCTCGATGAGACATCGAGCGACAAATAGATTCGCCAACCTTTCCGCTTCGCCTTCTCCCTGTCGCGTAGTCGCGTCGCGTCGCATCGCGTCGTTCGCTTCGTACCGGTAGTCACGGACAGTCGAGAATCGTCGCGATTCTGTTGTTTCACCGTTGCTCGTTGCCAGTCGTTGCGTCGTCTTTCGTTTCTTAGCTGCCGATGGTGTTCGCCGAGAACGGACGAAGAACGGTAATACGTGCGCGGTGTCTCTGTTCTCTGTGCGCCGTGGGGATTACGCGGAAACTCGTCCGAGAGTCGGCAATCGACGACCTTCTCGGAAGAAAGAACGATCCGACGCGAGATGCGATTACGACCGCGATTTCTTTCTTACACGGTAATTCACGATTGCGACAGCTACGCGATCGATCGGTCGCTTGTTTTGGTCGGCTTAAGAAAAAAAAAAAAAAAAAGAAAGAAAAACACACGTTTCTATACGCAAACGCTACGGCGATACGGAAAATTCGGCGCGCGCGTTGGTTCGCGACCGATGCAGGACGGACAGCTCGTTACCGCCTCCGGAAGCGATTGATTGCGAACGCCGCTAATTAGCTTACCATATACCGATAAAACCTGCCTCTTTGCCTCTTTGCCTCTTCGCCAGGACGACCGAGAACGGTCGGTCGGCTCGAGTTCCTCCGACTTCCCCTCTGCCTAGGCATCCCGCGCGCTCGCGTGCCTTGCACACCCGTCCTCTTGCCGCTTCGAGATCCTCCTTCTCCTCCATCTCCTCCTCCTACTTCTGCTCTCTCTCTCCGCCTTCTGCTCGGCCAGGCTAAAGCAGGATACGGTCGTTTCCGGAAACGCGATCGAGATTACGCGCGAATCGTACGCCGCAACCTTCTTCCTTTTTCACGCTCGAGATTGCGTCGCGAGCGTGGCGACCTCGAGAACCTGCTTCGGAAAGAACGTTGCCCGCTTTGAATTTCGCGCCACGCCGTGCCATGGTTATCGGGGTCGAGCGTCGTTCCGCCGTAGAGCGAAAGAGACAGAGAGAGATAGAGAGAGAGAGAGAGAGAGAGAGAGAGAGAGAGGCTCGTCGGCACGGCGCATGATTTAAAAGCGGACCACCTCGCTAAATTCTCGAACCCCCCTGGGACCACCAATGGAGTTCTTTCGAAGAGGATCGGAATCTCCGTGAGAGCGGTAATCAGGGATAACGAGGCGGTCGAACCGACTAAACGGCGGCAAGGGGAGCGCGCGGTTAGAGAATTCTCTCACAGGGCTCTTCTTCCGACCAATTACCTCGGTTCTCGGCTCCTACCCTAAATACCTATTGCCTCTCTTTCGGTGGTCGATATCCCCGAGCGGGCCAGCCGTGTGGGCCGTCCATCGTCCTGTTCCAACGTTCTCCACCTAACTGCGAGCTGACCAGCCGAGGATGCGTTTGCGCCTTCTTCCTCGTCTACGGTCTACCTGACGATCTTACAACGTGTACCTCGCCTTGCAATTTCTTTGTACGTTAGTCGCGTGTTTGAAAATTTCGCGCGGCCCGAGAAGGTCGTCCGGCGGCCTGGGTCGAGAGAAAGCAGCGCGCAACGTCTCGCTCGATGGACTCTCGTAAATCATCCTAATGGAAGATGGAGCGGCCGACGGTTTCGAAGATTCCACGAAAATCGTTCCGATCGAGCCGGAAGATAGGGATGAGCCGAAAGATAACGATGAGCCGTAAGATAAGGCGCGGTAACGACAGGGTCCCTCGAGACTTCCGCAAATTTATCGTCCGTTTTTCTGATACTCGGAAAACTCGAGCTTCCGGTCGAGTCGTGGGCTCGCAACTCTGGCAGAGTCGAACGTACTCTGACGTCGTACTCTCGCTATCTGTTGGAAAGGAAAAGCGTGGCGAAGACGAGCGCGCGGCTTTGTTTTTCGAGTAACGCTCGGCGAACATCGCGCGGTAGTTACGCGCGCGAAGGCTGCGTACGCTCGATTCGCCGAAAATAGCCGCTAGTGTAACGCGCGCGCGTATCGGCCAACGTCGTCGCGTCGTAGAATCGCAAGAGAAAATAAATTTCGCGACTGGAATCTGTTCGAGGAATCGTTTCTTTTCGTTGATCCCGCGAATCGGAATGTTACGATGGAAGAAAGACGAGTCGCGTGGTTCGCGTTTCGCGGCTCGCGCGTGGTCGCGTAGCCAAGCGGACCGCGACGCTGCCAACGATATTTCGAAAACGGCGCTTCCCACGCGAACGTCTGTTCAGCGTTTGCCGCTCGTTTATTTTGCTAATTCAAACAAATGCTCTCGATCGATCGTTTATGGCGCGCGGCTGGCACGTCTTTTCGCGGCGTGGTTTCTTTCTCGCGATAAGCCTCGGAGGAAGATGGGAGGAAGGGCCACTCGGCGAGACGAGAAAATCGGCCGAAGTCGGGCGAACGTTAAGCAACGGTCGACCGGTGAATCGAAAGCGAACTCGTTGGCCGAGGTTTGCCTTTTCAGGTCGCGAAAGATGTTTGGCTCGCGTGCGAGCGATATCCCTAAACGACCTTGCCGCGAGCATGTCCCACGTTACGTACACCGAATGTGCAATACGTACGCGTACGTTCTCGCGCGAGTTAATCCGAGTTCGACTCGATCCGATCCGATCCCCTGTCACACCTTACGATATTATACGATACGATGCGATACGATACGAAACGACACGATACGATACGCGTTATTATCGTGGAGCGGATCACGGCGCGGCTCGAGCGAAGCGTTGCGCCTACCGGATACGAGCCGTGGCGATCGACACGCGCGCGGCTACCGACAACGCGTCAACAACGACAACAGCGATATCGTGTAACGAACCCGACGCTCGGTCGAAACAGATTCGAACGCTGTCCGTTACGTGGAGAAAAACGAACGTAAGGTTCGAGTGGAAGAGGAGATATCGCGGAGCAACGGTACTCTTCGGCTTCGTGCTCGTCCCGTGGCGTTGCAACGAGCAGCGAGAGCGGTCCTCGCGTCATCGAAGGAGCCCCGCGTCCTACGTAGTAGGCGAAATTTCTCCGTAACGGTCGCGAGGCGATACCCGGTCGGAGGACTGTGCCAAGCGAGGTTTCCGCACGACCTTGCACTCGTTACGCGAAAGAAAGCAAAAGCGAACGACGCGGTTGCAGTTTGACGTTCCGCTCGTTGCAAACAGGACCGTTTCTCACTCGTCTCTCCTTCGTCCGTTTCCCTCCGCTGTCCGTCCAATCTGCTCTCCTCTGTTTTTCGTTCTTCGATTCCTCCGTTTCGTTCTGCTCGCGCGTGCGTCGATGATCGCGGATAGCGCGATCGAGTCTTAATTCCGCGTTTTTTTTTCCAGAGACACGCGCGAAAACCGATTCGCGCGTTCGACCGCGATGTCGCGAGGTAACGAAACTATTCGACGCGAACGTTGTTTGCACGTTCGGCGATGACCGAGTGGAATTTAATAACGAGTGGCGTGCGACTCTGCTTCTGGTCTAGCTTTCTTACAGAGCGGCTCCTCGTTGCAAGGGCGCGCTTCCACGAACAAAGCTAACAAGGTAGGTAGTACTTCTCGTTACGAAGATCCGCTCGCGGAATACTCCACATCGTCGAGACGCGACGGAGAAGAGAGCAAAGATGGAAAGAGAGGGAGGCGACGAGAGGATCGGAGCCGCTCGTCGTGCTCGCTAAGCTGCCGCGGAACAAGAAAGGAAGAGGTGCATACCTAGCGCGTCGTTTCTTTCGCATCGGGTCGAATCGATCGTAAACTCGTTAATGGTATCGAGGTTAATGCTCGCGGATCGATCGGGTCGGCGAGCAGGCTGTTTGTGCGAAATCCTCGATATTCCGCTGCCGGATATCTCGTAAAAACGCCGTATTATTGAATGCGCGCGGCCGATACGATTATCGAATTGGAACACCGTCGATAGAACGGCCGGATTTCCAAGACGTTGCCGTTGACGAACGCGACGGCACCGATCGAGAGGAATACGCGACCGGCCAAGAACCGGGAACGCTGGTCCAGCGAGTCAGCGGTGTCGCTGGTCGTTCGAAGTTCGGGGTCGGACGAGTCGTCTCGAGTGGTCGTACGCCGCGCCGAGGAATCGGCATTTTCCAGCATTCCGATCGAATAGGGACGCGCGTGATAGCCTCTCTTCTCTTCTTCTCTCCTCTCTTCTCGCCACCGGCCCCCTAAGATAAAACGTACGTTTCGTAGCCGGTGTGTAGCTACTCGTTCGTGCTCCGCGACGCGACCAAACTTTTTCTCCTCCGTCTTTCTTCCTTCTCTCGCCTCGTCTCGCGGATCGGTCTTCCTTCTACCTTTCTCAGCACCGATTCGCGCAATCCGGTCGACCGCTGCCGTCGTCTATCTTATCGCTGGTGTATGACCAGCCGCGGACGCGACCACGATCGAACGAGTTGCCGCCGTGTGCTACGTCGAAGAATGCTTCTCGAGATCGGTAGTCGTCGTGCGAGACGCTCGTCCGCTCGCTCCGAATCGATAGAAATCGGACGGCTGTCGCGTTTTGTCGCGTACAAAAATTGTCAAACTACCGGGTAATCGAATCGGCGATGTCCTAACTCCTAACCCATGCTTCCAAGAGAGAGAGAGAGAGAGAGGAGAGAGAGAGAGAGGAGAGAGAGAGAGAGAGGAGAGGAGAGAGAGGCCGAGTTCGAACGTTCTCCCCCTCTTCGTCGAAACCTCGCTCGCAGTTTCTCCTCCGCTGTTCTCTTCACCGGTTCTCCGAGCGAACCCACTCTCTATCGGAGGCAACTGCCTCCTCCTCTTCCTCCTTCTCCTCCTTCTTCTCCTCCTTCTCCCGATTCCCAAGCTCTTGTTCCTCCAGCTTCCCGCGCTGCTACTCTGCCGCCACCTCCTCCACCACCACCGCCACCACCGCCACCACCGCCACCACCGCCACCACACCGTCACCTCCGCCGCTGGCCCGACGACCATCTCCGACGTAGCCACCACTCTCGGCCATTTCCAGTCGCCTTTCCCCGCTGTACCTCCGCTCTGGCTAGTCCAACACGCAGCTACGGAGCCTCGTTAGTCGTTACACGCTCGAACGATCCACGGTGGTGGAAGTCGCAACGGAACTTTAGTGCAGCTGCGGCGAGCAGCTGACGCGGAATCGTCGGTAGTTGGTAGTCGAGGTTGCCCCGCGAACGCAGTAGCGCGGTTCGATTCTTCGAACGGTGGTTTTCGTTTGCGACGCACCGCGCGCGCGCGCGGTCTTTTACGCGGTTGCGAGCAGAAACGCGAAAGTTAGTCGAAACAGTGTTGTTACGGGGATTCCACAGAGAGAAAGAGAGAGAGAGAGAGAGAGAGAGAGAGCGCGCGTCGTTTCGAACACGTCTCGGGCTTTCCCGCTCGTCAAATGTACCAAGTCTCGATTTATCGCGGCCAACGGACAGTAGCCTCGTCGACGCGTCGGCGCCGAGTGTCACGGGTGCGTGGCGATACTTCGACCGAGTCGACGTCGACGGTTCCGGTAAGTCGATTCGTTCCGATTCCCCAGCGAATTTTTCGTGCTTCGTATTCTGGAACGCGTGGAACGCGCGGTTTGCCGAACGATACGTTCGCGCGTGCCGGTTTCGCGATCCTGCGAATCCCACGCGAAGAACGAAACGTCGATGCGACGAAACGACGAACACCTGTGACGATGTATAACGCGGTCGACGTCGAGGATGTAGCCGCGACGTTCGCACGCGATCGAACGATCGATCGATCGATCGGTGCAGCTCGCCAACGATTATTCGAAATCGAACGAGTGGTGGCGCGTGGAATTTGCGCTCGATCCAGCAGGGTTAAAGAGAAGAGGAGGAAGAGAACGGTCGCGCACGATACAGGATCGAAGGCGGCGCGTAGCCGTCTGACAGCCCAGAACACGGTGCTAGATGTCGCCAGTGACGCGATCCGCTTTGTCCCGCTGATCGTGATCGTCCAAGACTCGCCGGCTCGTTCCCCTTCTCCCGTCCGTCTTTCCTTTTCTTCTCTTTTCTCTCCATCTCCTCTCGGTTTCTCGGCTGTTCCCGCCGTTTCCATTTCCTTCTTTCTTCCGATTTCCCTGTTTCGCCCTCGCGGTTACCTTCGACCGGCACCGACGCGTAAAACAACGAGCAACGAGGTAGAGAGGCAGGCCAGCTCGCGCGTTCAAGGTGCTCGCATACCGACGCACGCGCGGCCGGATCGCGCGCTGGCCCTTCTCGTTCCACGCACCTGTTCCGTTGTTGTCGTTCCGCCACGGCGTGCTTGCACGCGACAGCTCGTGCCACTTACCTCCAGTTACTCGTCGAGAGCCGGCCTCTTCGCCGATCGTGTAAGAACACCGCATCGTGGATGGCGCGCGTGCGTTCGTCCTCCACCTTCGGAGACGGTGTTTCGTCTCGTCGCTTTCGTACGGATTGCCACATCGTGGACGTGGTCGCGATCGAGTCGTCGGTGTCTTCGCGCGGTCGCTAGTTCCGCGAACGATTCGCCGATCGGCGTTTTGCCTGGAACGCCGTCGTCGTTGTTTGGTCGTAGGCGGCGCGTAACGCGATCGTCCGACCGAGCGATCCGGCCAACGATCTCGCGCGTTTTTCTAGAACGAAGCTCCGATGCAAAGTCGACCTGCTCTTCTCTTTTCCCTTCTCCTTCTTCCTTGTCTTTACCTTCCTTTCGTCCTCTCGTACGCGGCTGTCCGACCGTACTCGGTGATCGACGATCGTACGTTACTCGCAAAAAGACGAACGCGCGTTTCAATTTTCGAGCCAAGCCAAGGGTACCGTTCGCGCGGTCGCGTCTCGCCAAGCACGGGGAACGTCCGAATGAAAAAACGAGGTAGAACGGCGCGCAACGTACCGGCACGTTGCACGATAACGCGCCTCTTTCGGACAACGTCCGGCGAGACCGAGTCTCGCGGATGACGGTTTTTCGCGTGAAAACGTTCGCCTCGAGGAAACAGCCGTTTACGTAACGCGACCGTAGGTAATCGAAGTAAGTTTTCACGCGGTTCGGCGACGCGTACACCGGCCTCCTTCGCGTTCGAACGTCGGTTCTCGATCGGGCAGGAAGATCCAGTCCCGAGGATCGCGTTCGAAAAGGAACGTTCGGTCCGAGGGACGCGACAACCCGACCAAATACCCGTTGCCTGCTCGTTTATCCTCGGCGGTTTATCCTCGTCGGCCTATCTCCGTGAACGCGACCGAACCAGGTCCGGATCAGGCGTTATCCTCTGCTTCTAAATCGGAGATAAACGAAACTCGTCCCGTCCATTAGGACGCGCGGGAACGCGGGACGCGGCGAAGAGAGAAACGGCGCAGCGAGTGAGAATTCGGGGGGAAAAGCGAAAACAAAGAGACGGGCGTGCGTTCGATGGAAATCGCGTTGGAAGCGTCGGATCGCGAGTGTCACCGCGGACGGAAAAATTTCGCTCGACTTTCTAAGCTTCGAAGGCAACGGCATGGCGCGCGGCGATCGATCGTAGGTTTGGCCGCATTTTTCCCAGTCGTAGGAGAAGGCGTCGCGAGATTCTATGCAAATATCGGTCGGCAACGGTCGCCCCCGGACGAAGCGACGACGACGTGCGAAGCCGATGCGACGCGAACGAGGCGCGCGTACGGCACCGCGTAACACGGTGCGCGACCCCCGTGAATCGGGCGGCTGATCATCCGGCGACCGCGTGGTGGCCGCGAGTAGATGGAGTAGATCGTTTGGCGAGAATCGGCGCGCTCGCACGCAGGAGGACGCGAGTCGGTCGGCCGTAACTGCGCGTTTCTCGGAACCACTACGAACCGGCTGTTACGGATTTCCGAAGAAAGATTCCGTAGGTTGTGCGCGCGACTCGTGAAAATATACGAAGATCTAGCGCAAATATACCGACGGCAGGAAGGTTACGACAACAATCGTTGGATAGACGGTGGCGAGCGCGTTTCTCTCTACCATCGTGCGACTCGTTCTCAACAACCGCTCTCGATCGATCGTTCCTTTCTTTTCTTTCCGTTTGTTCGCGAGACGCGGCGAGGGGAGAGGAGGCGATGCGAAGCGAGGCGAAGCGAAGCGACGCGTTCCGGGGGTTACTCGACACGGCGGGGCGCGCCGCTATCCACACAGCCTTGATCCGAATTCGCGCGCCAGTCCGGCGCGCTTTTTCCCGTAAATCCATTCGTCGAGTCCGTTTCTCCGATTTCGATGGTCGTTGCTGGCGAAATGCGAGGAAATCGTGGAACGTGGCCCAGCGCAGAAACGCGACGATCACTCACGGAAGCTTTTGCTTTCTCTTTTCTAGTAAATCGTCGTGATCGGCGGCGAAGGGGAAGACCGAAGCGAAGGCGACGCGCACAGCGGAACGATATCGATGTGGAGGATGAGGACGAGACGATCGCTGTCGAAACCGTTGATCCTAGTTGCGGCCCTGGCTTTCGTTTCGCCGATCGGTCGGTGCGGCGCTTCGGAAAGCATAATAGGTGAGTTCGCTGTGACAAAGGACGCGGCGGTGTCGCTCGATTCGCGGATTCGCGCTAACCGATCCGACCGCGATCGCGATCGCGATCGAAAGTCGGTGTAACGAACGCGAACGCGAGGCGGGTCACGCTCTATTAACGGGTTTTAAAGGCTCTATTCTTAGTCCGTCTCCATTATCTACCGGTCTATTTGCACCGCAAGTGGTCGGGTCGAATCACGACTCGCGGCAAAACAGGTCTCCGAACGTTTGAGAATGACGGCACAGCCGTTCGCGTTACTCCACGGTAGACGAGAAATTCCAGCGATTGCCCGAGACGAGTCGAGTTGCGTAATCGCGCAGCAACGAACGCCCGCGCGTTTGCCTTGACTTTCGATCGAATCCATCGAAACAGCCTTCTCGTCCGTCCGTTCGTTTCCATCTTCGTTTCGTAGCTGGGTCAAATCGAATCTCTCTCTTTTTCCTCCTTTTTCTTTCCTCTTCGCCTCCGCCGTTGCCCGTTCTTTCTCCCACTTTCCATTTCCAACCGCGTCTCGTCCCACGATGCTTCTCGAAACGCCCGAAAACGGAATACCCGAAAGAGACGAAGACCGAAGAAAATTCCGATCGCCGTTGATCTTTCACCGATACGCGTTCGCCCGTCGAACGTCTCTCGCGTTTTCTCGTTTCGTCGTCGCGTTCGCGGCTTTCTCGCGAAACGGAACTAGACGCGCGCGCGCGCGCGGCTCGGAACAAGAGAAAACGACCGGCGAAAGGAAAAACAAGAGAGAGAAAGAGAGAGAGAGAGAGAGAGAGAGAGGAGAGGCCGCGGGGAGGACACTGCCAGTCGGGGGTGGGGGAGGGGAAGGAGAAAGAGAATGCGAAGGAAACGGACGGCGCGAACGCCAACGCCGCCGCGTCTTTCTCGCACGCATTCCTGCGCACTTGAGAAAAAACAAAAAGAAAACAACCGAAAAGGGAAGAAGAAACGCGTGATTTAGCAGCAGGACGGAACGGATTTCTCCGCTTTTTTGTTTTTTTCCACTTTCCACGGAGTGGAAATTCGAACGGAAGCGCGATGAGGAGCCGCGCGACTAGCGATAGAGCGCGATGTCGAATTATCGCGCCCCGAAATTCGAACGAAATGGAACGGAGACGCGCGGAGACGGAAGGCCGGTGCAAGTGTGAAAAGAGCGTAAGAAACAGCGTCGGGAGTCGCGTTCGCGTTGGAAAAGCGCTGTGGAGAACGCGATGCGCGATCATCGCTCGCGAGATAGACGGCCGTGCGAATCGCGAACAGGTTAGGGGCGCACGATGTTAAAGGAAGGTTGTTTAAAGTGTGCAGGAATATGTGCGCGAGGAAACCGAGAGGGACGTTGCGACGATGGCTTCGCTGACCTAACACAACGCGGCTGGGGAAAGGCCGGCCGAACCGTCGACCTCCCATAGATATTTGACCTTCGATGCGCGCACGATCGATCCCACTGGATATCGATAGCTGTGTATCACGTAAGTAAGAAAGAACGACGGAGAATCGAGATTCCGATCGACCGCCACGACGCGACGCCGAGCGCCGCTCGACGACCGCGATCAGCGAGCGCGTCGCTCTGGTACTTGCTTGGTACACAAGGCGACGCGAGCGACGAGGAAGCGTGGAACAACGGCGAAGGTCGATTCTCGAAACGAGCGTCGTTCGATCGCGGTACGATGTGGCGCAGCGCAGCGATCAGACGTCGGATTTATCGGCACTCGTAATCGATATCGGGCGACCGCGACGCGTACCGATCGCGTCGCACCGTTCGCATTGTTATTCGCCGTTCACGGCCTTTGCTTACAGGAAGCCGAGAAACATGCGACATCGAAGGAGAAGATTTCACCGTGGACAAGATCCCGAATACCAGATGTTTCAACTGTTTGTGCAAGGTAAACGGGGAGGACGGGGCTCCGCGAGGACGGCGTTCAACCGCGCGCGCGTTACGAGAATCCTTAACGCGATGCCACGCCACGTTCGCAATCGGTTCGCGTTTATCCGAACCTGTCGGACGCAGAAATTCTTTCGAATGAGTGGCGATCGTTGGCGCGAACGCGATGTCAGTGAGACGGCCGATGAAACGACGACGTCGATGACGACTATCTTCGGTTCGTACTCGATCCGAATGGACCGATAGACCGAATGGATCGATGGAGTCTTGGATTCGCCGTCGAGAACGTTACTCTCGTCCGATGCTTTCATCGCCGATAATCTCTATTATTTTCGAGAGTCTCGACCTTCTCGCTGCGAGACCATCCGTGACCCGCGCGTTAAATAGCTTTACGTAATCCAACCGGCAGATAAACCACAAAGCTTTAATTATAGGCCGCGCGATAAGAGGCGCGAGAAATAATTACGCCGGAGTTGGACGATAGTCGCGCGGCTGGAAGCGAGATCTCGGACCTTGGGCATCGAATCTTTTCATCTACCGCTAAACGATCCGCTGTTTCTTCTGTTTCGCAGAACGGTTTCGTCGAGTGTAGGAAACAGCAGTGCCCCAGCATCGAGGGTTGCTACACGTTGCTGGAACCACGCGAGGAAGAGTGCTGTCACAGGTGTAAAGGTAAGCGGAAATGGACGTTCGAATCGGTCTAATTTCGTTGCACGGGTCGACGTGGCTTGTTCGAGTAGCTGCATCGTGCACAGCTCCCGGAGAAACGGATTCGCGCGGAGTAAAAGAGAGAAAGAGCGAGAGAGCGTGTGAGTTTCGACGCGAGTGGAATGTCCGGGGCGGAGCATTGTTCCTAGAGCACAAAGGCGCTTCTGTTCGTCGATACGTCGCGTTGATACGCCGATAAACCCGAGCAACTTGGGCATCGCGATCGGCTGTTTACACCGGCAACCGTCGCGTTGCGTTGCTCCACGAACCGACTCTTTGCTCGATCGAGGCCAGAGGATTTCTTATCGTCCGTTTCCTCTTCTTCTCCTTCGCTCTTCTCTCGTCTCTGTTAAACGCGCTCGGCACGAGCCCTGATTTTCCCACTGCGAAATTAATCCGAGCGTTCTTCGTCGCTTCCTCGCCTTTCCAAAGTTTAATTGGTTCGATCGGCCCAAGGTTGTACGCGGAATGGAGTCCATCATGAATCCGAGACGGAGTGGATCGAGGAGAACGATCCGTGTAGAATCTTCACTTGCAAGGCCGGAGTGATCACGGAGTCTCGACTGCACTGCTATACGCCTTGCGCGAATCCTATTCCGGCCGCAGCCGGCCAATGCTGCCCGGTGTGCGCAGGTGAGTACGTCGGCAAGCCGGATCCTCGATGTCGGACTACACGCAAGATCGATTCTTTCGTAGGGTGCAACGTAAACGGACAGCTAGTGACGGCAGACAGATCGGTGACCACCACCGAAGATCCCTGCGTTACTTGCAGATGCAACGCTGCCGGTCGATTAACGTGCGCGAAACAGGCCTGCCCGGTGCTACATTGTCCCGGCTCGAAGATCGTTCACGATTCCGGAGAATGTTGTCCACGTTGCAAAGGTAGGCCAAGTTTGTTAGACGGAGCGATACGCGCGGTTCTCTGGTCGATGTTGCCCTGCACGCGCGTCGTTGTCAACAGGCAGTCGAAGATACTTGTCACCGCCGAAAGGCGCGTGCATGCTGGGAACGGGTATCTACAATTCCGGCAATCAGTTCTACCTGGATCAGTGTACGCGGTGCAGCTGCTCCAATTCCACCGTCTCCTGCGTTCGAGAAACCTGTCCGGTACACGACTGTCTGGCCGAACATCAGATCGCTGTTCCCGGTCGTTGCTGTCCCCAGTGCTCCGAGGTCGAGGAGGTCCGACGATCTTGCACCTACGCCGGCAAAACCTACGGGGCGAGTATTTATTCCGATCGAGAAGTACAACCATCGTCGGTCGATCGATCCGCTGCTCGTCGTTCGTCCAACGCGACCTCGTTCAAAGATTTATTAAAGGTTCTGTTTTGTCCTAGGCAGGATGGCGAAAGTTGGAAGCTTGACTCGTGCAAGGCATGCGCCTGCATGCAAGGTAAAGTACGCTGCGCGATGCCGATGTGCCCACCGTTGAATTTGCCCTGCCCTCCAAACTCCAGATTGGAACATCCGGAGGGCCAATGCTGCCCCCGTTGCGTGGAAAGTAAGCGCACCGCCACCACCGCCAAGCGTCGAGACGTGGTCGCGATCCTTCACGTCTTTCGCACGTTCGTTGTTCGCAGGTGACGGAGTGTGCACCGTTTTCGGCGATCCGCACTATCGTACGTTCGATGGCAAGTTTTATAGCTTCAAGGGACCTTGCAAGTACCAGCTAGCCAGCGATTGCTCGGGACACACGTTTAGCGTTCGAGTGACGAACGACGCCAGGTCCACCAGATTCTCCGCATGGACGAAAACGATCGCGATCAAGGTGAGCGACGGAGATGTGCGCGCCGATCGATCGATCGATCGAGCTCAGTCTCGTCTCGACTCTCTCTCTATCCGCGGTGGTGGTCGTAGGTAGGCGACTTGAAGGTGAATCTCGGGCAGAAGATGCGAGTGAAGGTAAACGGGAAGAAGGTGGAGATACCGTATCGCATGGCGAACCGGCTGGACGTGAATCGCACGACGGACAGCATAATCGTGAGCACGCAGATCGGAATCAAGGTTCTGTGGGATGGGATCAGTTTCCTCGAAGTATCGGCGCCGACTTCGTACAGGGGACGGCTCTGCGGTCTCTGCGGCAACTTCAATTCCCTACCAAAGGACGACTTTACCAATCGTAGGGGCAAACTGTTGCAAGATCCTCAACCGTTCGGTCAATCTTGGCTAGTGGGGGCCAAAAAGAGCTGCGTCAGGCCAAAGCCGAGCGTGAGCCCGGATCGGGCCAAACGTTGCAGAGGACGAAAAGATCACAGGTACGGTGACATTCGATCTATCCGTCGTACTCTCATTGGCTATTCGAATTGCGCGCGTCCGACAGTAGCCAGCAAATGTAACAACATGGACGTGTGTCGCGCAGGTTATGCAACAGGCTGAGGTCGCAGATCTTTGACGCTTGTCACAAGAAGGTGAACCCGACCATGTACTACAAGGCTTGTCTACAGGACATGTGCGAATGCCCGACCGAGAATTGCTACTGCGAATCGTTCACCGCATACGCGCACGAGTGCAAAAGGCTGGGCATTCAATTGCCGCACTGGCGAAAATCGACCAGATGTCGAACCGGTTGGGACCAGTTCTCGGGATCTGGCCCATCTCTCGGTCCGCGTTTTCCTTGATCCATGCGTACGTCCCCTCCTTGTCCTTTCTCTCGAGCGTCGAGAAAAAGAGAAAAAGAGAGAGAGAGAGAGAGAAAGAGAGAGAAAGAGAGAGAAAGGTGTCCAAGGCGATCGACGTCCCGCGACCGCGAGGAAACGATCGTTCGCGCCTCTTCTCCTCCCGGTCTCTGTCCGCGTTTGCCGGATTCGCGAGCGATCGCTCCGCGAAATTCTCAGCTAGTCACCGCGTTTGTTAGCCGCGACGAACCGATCGATTCGCACCGCAGACGAGCAAACGCATCGCGCATCATCGTACAACTACTGTACACCCGCGTCCCGTCGACGATCGCCCTCCTTCGTCCTCGCGAGTACACGACGTCTTCCTTCCCTCTCCTCATCCGATCGCGAATCCTATCGAGCTCGGACGATTCCGAAGCACCGTGCAGTATTTCGGCCGATGAGCAGGCTCGCGGCATATCGTCTACGTAGCGGCATTCGTTAAATCCTCGATATTCGTGGATTTAAGCCGACATCGCGTAAAACCGCGATACCACTCCTACTTTCCATCCTTTCTTTCACGCTACTCCGCCTCCCCTTCTCCTCCTCGTCGTCGTCGTCGTCGTTTCTCTCTTTTCTTCGTATGTATATAAACGTGCACGTTTTTACGATTAGATGTTCGATCTCGACGAGACGTCGTCGACTGTACATAAATACCCCGGACCAGGCTCGCGAAACAGCGAGTCGATTCTTCGCGGGACGTGTTCCCACCGCGATTTCTATACCTTTGTTCGGTTGTCTCGCGTCTTTATTACCTCCTCTACATTTCGTCGTTACTTTTCTCTCGCATCCTGCTCCTACTACTCGTTTTCCTATTCGTTTACGTTACGCGTCCAAATTGTACATAGTTCGAGTATAGACACGTGCGTACGCATACGCGCAGCGACACGTATATGCGTCTACAAGTTCAACTATATGGACATGGCCGTCAACGTCTCGCGAAAGAGTCGCAAATATACCGGAGATAGTCCAAAGCCTTAGCCAATTTGTATCGACTATAGCATAGAGATGTTCTGGCACGCATCGAGTACGAACGAAATAAATGAGTTATATTCGTAAACTTGACGACGTTTTCATTGCATACCGTGCACAGAAATGGAAGAAAAACGAGCTCACTTACCACGATTCAGGTTCGTATCTTGAGTTCGAGACGCAGTCGAATGTTCGAGGTGAAAATAGCGCGTAATCGGTAAACATAACCATGTTCACCAACTGGTCGCTCCCTTCGCAGTTGCCGCGCTGCGCGATCCTTTCGTTCGGCAGCTGGCAGCAATGGCGCGCGCGCAGATTCACGTCTTTCGAGGACCATGTCGCCGTATTTTAAACGAAAACCGATTTCGCGTAAGACAGAGTAAAACACACACGACGAACGAGATATCGCGCGTGTTTAATCCGTGGGTGAGTCCGCGATGGGAACGTGCGAACGATTTACATCGTTGAAACTCTCGTTAGCCGGGAAAACGATTTAGAAAGCAAAGATCGACGTGCTGCGCGAGACACGATGGTCGAGGACGCGAAACACAGCGAGGAAATCGTACACCGGTACATCGCGACGCCGAATACGACCCCAGGTGCGTATCGTCGTACGAAACATCAACGACGGCGAGGTCGACGGTGAACACGATCTCGTAATCTTCTGGTAATTTCGACGAGCGAATCGTTTACCGCGTTTCGAGCGGTTCAACTTTCGTCGACGCTTGTAGCGAGACAAGTGGCGTCTTCTCGCGGACGGCAACGTCGACCGAAAGAGTGCGCTGCCATTGCCAGTGCGTGTGTTCCGATTGGAGCAACAAATACGCGGTAAGTTCAAACGAGATTCTTCGTATACGCGCAGTGGTTTTCATTGTCAGTGTACGTACGAGTAATTTTTCTCATGACACGATTCGAAACTTTTATTACGACATTATAAATGCAGAAAACATTTTAAAAATATGTGTGTACGAGCGAACGTGTGTATAGTGTTATACGACGTGTAATCGAGATAAAAGAACAGAATTACAACTTCGAGAGTGACCGGAACTACGCGGATTACATTCGCTACATTTCCAATATCCCCGTCCTCTTCTTTTCTCCTTATTAACGTCAATTTTTCCGTATTCGAACAAACAAATTCGTAAACCTTTTCGATCTAACCACTCTGTTTCGCTACTTGTGCAAAGATTTCCGGACCGCGGTCGAATCTTGAGCTTCGAATATTCGAGCGTCGTTAATTTCAATTTCATGCGCGAAAAAAGAAAAAAACACGTAGCGGCGATCCTCGCGTTAAAATCGAGGTACGCGAATATGTTTGTTCGTCGCACTGAAAACTGCGCAAACGGTACCGTTCTCTATCCCTTAGTTTTAAAATGTAAGTTTATCGAGAACAGCGAACGGAGTGCGAAGGATAAAAGGGGTATAGAAAAGGAGGTCAGAAGCAGAATCGGAGAGGAAACAGTCAACTATTATCCCTAACCGAGATAAAGAAAAATCGATAGAAAGACATCATTTTTTTTTCCTTCTTTTTTCATTGTTTCCTTTTATGGAGAAAAAAAAACAAGAAAAGAAAGAGAAGGACAAAAGAGATAAATCGGCACGACGATCGTAAAATCACTGTGTCGCCCCGCTGGAACACCAGCGTCGAGCGAAGCTTACGTATGTATTTAAGTAAATACGCGCGCTATCGCAGTCTCGACGAAACAACGAAAACGTAAGCACGCAGGTACTTACGTCGTTGAGTACCGACTTGTAGGGCGATCGATCGCTACGTTTCTAGTTTCTCTATTATTTCGGTTTCGAAATATATTTCGCGAATCGAATTGTTCGAACGCTTCGCTAATCGATGGCTACGGCTCTCGAAATCATCCGACGATTATCTTTGGTTAACGTTCCTTTGACGACAACGTTCGAATGTCGCGTAGAGGCTAAAAGAGCGTTACGAAAGGTGTCACGGTACAGTGATGGGAAAAAGTACTATCTCCTTCTCGACGACGAGCAACGAGAGGAAAGAAGAATCGCCATCGCGCATAGAGCAAATTCTTCGTCGAATTTCATTCCTCTTTCTTTTTTTTTTTTTTTTTTGTTGGTCTTTTTTTCTTTTTTTCGTACAAAAATAGATCTCGGGCGTAGATTACGTAGTCTCGTGCCGGGGTATTTAGGACCTCGACGAGATTCGTCGGTGGAATTATCGTAAATGTTCCGAAATCGATGTTGCGGTGTAAAACGAATTCGGAACGTAATTTACGCGCGGCTATTTTCGACTTTTCGGTAAATTAAAGGTGAACTTTAGCTACGCGGTAGAACCAGCACGTGCGTAGTTCTATTATTAATTATACGAACCGTTTGTTCAGAGAATCAAACAATACCCGTTTCCTTAACGAATAAACGAGCGAACCGTGGTAACGCGGCCAATTCGATCAGACAACGACAGTGGAATATGGACGAGATTACGTAAATTCGCCCGATTTGCTGATAGAAGAACAAGATTGGATCACCCGCTGAATAAGGGGGCGAGAACTACGTCACGATAATTACTTATTTATTGGAACACGCTTAATCAGATGTAATTATTATGTTCGACTTTTTCCAAACTTGCAAACTCGTACCTTTTCGTTGTCCAACAACCGAGATAACACAGGATCATTAAATGTCCAAGCTTTAACGTCTTAACGGATCCACCGGCGTTTCCATCTTTTGGTATTTTCGACGATCGAACGATCTGCAAACTCGCGGTTTGAGCATCTCGTGCTACGAATACCCGTACCTCCGCGTATAGTAATTCCTGGTGCTAAACTACCTTCGTCGTTCCTGCTACGTCGAATGCGACGATAAACGAAAGATCGTGGAACGTTGGAGCGCAGCGAAAAGACACGAGTTTTTAGCGTATACACGTGGTTCTCGGCGAGTGAGCGTCGTCCTCAAGGATACCAAGTAAAATACCTAGACGGTAGGTATTTCAGCAATTCGTAGTTCGCGCTCCAACTCAAACGCGTCTATTTGTCTCGACGTTCCGTTGTTGTACGATTACACCGTCACTCGACGAGTCGTGAACGCGAAACGAATAGAAAAAAAAAAAAAAAAAAAAAAAGGGATGTCCGTTCGAGTTAACGAGTCAGTCAACTCTGTGTATGTGTGTTGACGCGCGTGTGCGCGCATGCATATGTGTGTGTATATCTATCTATCTACGACAATTACGCGCAGTTAATCGACAAGTAATAATTAATCCTACTATCGAGCGTCGGCGTGTTAACCGACCGAGAAAGAGAAATCGAGGAGGAGAACGTTTCACGAGCTCGAACGATTCTCAGCGAATTCTTGCGTTTCTTCCTGTTGCACGCGACGTTGTACGCGAGATGCTCGTCCGATCCTTTTACGTCGGATCGTTCTCGTCCTCGATGACGCGAGCCGAAACAAGTTCGATAGAAAAGGCGTATATCACTGGAGCGAGGATTTCAGGCACGAGAAGAGTTTCATCAGGGAATACCGAGGCGTTGCTCGTTTTACGATCTCGAGCAAAGTCGAAATCGACGAACGAAAGGAAGCAGAGGTGACGAGGTGTGTGTGCTGTCGAGAACAGCTGTTCATTGTCTAGAACGGTCTATTCACGTGGCGAACACGTTGCTCGAGGTGCAGAGCCGTTCTTTCGACCAACGACAACGTTCAACGAGCGGTGAACGTTGAAACGGGAGCAAACATCTGACGGACGTTGGTTATAAACTAGACAAGAAGAACGTCCGATCGAACAGGCAAAACAACCGTGTACTCTTGGCGATCGTTAAACGCATCGTCGATCTTTTAGCAGGTCCAACCATGTGTTGTATATGTAACCCGTGTAACAACATCACCGACATTCACCGCGTACCCTCGCGTGGTATGAAATTAGTTTTACGATCGTAAGTCTTATTACCGATATGGTGGTCATCGAGCACGTTCCTGGGAACGAATTAATAGAATTCGTAAGAAAACACGCGTCAGGTTCGTGCTCCGACGATATATAATTCGTTAACAGTAGGAAACAAGAATGATTGTATCGCGTAATAATTCTGCTTCGGCACATGTGTATAAATTGTAAGCATGTACCTGTGTATACGTGTGTTAGAGTGTAAACGAGTGCAGATATACGAAAGGAGAATATGAATCGAATATTTATAACGCTAGGAAATTTCAATTTCAATGGGAGATAAAACCGGTGCATGAGAACATTCGAATACTATGCGTAGACGTACTTTAACTACTTGTAAAGATCGTAGAGACGAAAAATTGTATCTAACGTTAACGAAACGCGGATGGAAATTTAATACGTATAACGTTAACAATTTCAGACTATTTTTATAAGATTATCTATATAATAATAACCGTGATAATATGACAGTAAGAATATAATTCGTTTGTTCGGTATGCATCGTTTATATATAAATGCGCGTGTATTTCTGTGTTTCTGTGTATGTGTATTCCGGAAGGCAACGGTAGAACATACCGAAGTAAACGTATAACGATAACGTACAGAGGAGAGGGAAACGGGGGAGAGAAGAACGAGTATCGTAATTAGGAAATATCCTCGATTATCGATAAAAGGGCAAGAGGAAGCACGATGTTTCCTCGGAGAATGATCGTAGTTTATTTTCCTTCTTTTTCTTACGATCTCAGATTCGTTCGACGAATCCGTTATTCACGCCGGTCCTGTCATTTTTCACGATACTAGCGCGATACGAGCGACCAGACGTCTCAGACTACCCCGATCTTTATTTCAAAGATACAAGATGAAAAGTTTCGGGTTGCATTTGCAACGGAGAATGATCGAAAAGAGAAAGTGATTGGACGCGAGGAAAAGGACGGAAGGGAGAGAGACATAGAGAGAAATAGGGAGAAATGACGGTGAAAGCCCTGAGTAGCAAAGAGTCGGAAGATGAACGTCGAAGGAAATGGAGAGATTAAAACTATCCAGTGACTTAAATATTCTATCGATTTAAACGTGTTGCACGAATTCTGGATTGAGAAACGAGAAACCCATAAACTCCGTTTGATCCAGGTTCATCATAAATAATTTGTCCGTGGGCGTTAAATCTGTCTTCTCCGAGGTGAACTGTTTATCGAAGTTGCTCACGTCCTTGCGATGTTTCTACGGGCAAACGTTCACGCGTTATTTATCTTTCATACCGTTCGCCTTCGCGTGTACGCGACATACTCACGATTTTTGGTTTGAACGGCGGTTGCACCTCCCGATTTTCTATCCTCTCCCAATCGATCCGTCGGAAGAACGCGTGGCTGCGGACGTCTTCCTCTCCGCGTAATCCGCAACCGAGTCTCTTCACCGGGTTCTTGGTGAGGAACTGAAAAACCAACGTCGAAATCAGATAATTTAATCGCGGTTAAACCACAAAATCGTCGGCCGACGCTTACCGCTTTACAAATTTCTCTGGCCTCCTTCGATAAGCTTTTCGGGTAGCTAACGTTATGCTCCGTGATCGCGGCGAACAGTTCCTCTTCGTCTTCTCCGTCGAACGGCGGCTGACCAACCAACATTTCGTACAACAGTACGCCGTATGCCCACCAATCGACCGACTTTCCGTATGGTTGATACAATATAATCTGCAATAAACGAGCAAACGAATCGATACGAGTCGCGAATCCTCGTATACATGCGATGTACGTATAGTATGTATATATAGTATGCTGTATATGTTGCGACAGCTTCGGTGAGGAAGAAGCGTAACACTAACTTCCGGTGCGATGTAATCGGGTGTTCCGCAGAACGTCTTGGTAGTCTTGTCTCCGTTGATACCTTCTTTGCACATTCCAAAGTCCGCGATCTTGATATGGCCGTCTTGATCCAGTAGAACGTTGTCCAGCTTCAGATCTCGGTACACGATACCTCGGCCATGAAGAAAGAAGAGACCGATCGCTATTTCCGACGAGTAGAATCTACGAACGACGAGAGTATGGTCGTTAACGCGAATGATAGCTAGGCACGCGAATAGCGCGCGATTCTCTTCGACGATCGAGACTTACACTGCGACGGGCTCTTTGAACTTGCCACACTGCTGTATCTGGTACATCAAGTCGCCACCGTTTACGTATTCCATCACGAAATACAGTCGGTCCATGGTTTGGAAGCAAGAGTGTAGTTGCACCAAAAACGGCGGTTTACTTGACAACGCCAACACGCGTTTTTCCACCATAGTACATTCTACGTCGTCGTCCTGTATTATGATGTCTTTCTTCAGGATCTTGATGGCGTATAATTCGTCGGTTCCTTTCCTTTCCGCCAACATCACCTTAAACACGACCCCCGTAATGTACATGACGCGATCCTAACGTACGCTCATTTTATTAATCATTATTTGTTTAAATATCTATGTATATGGAACGAACGACTGACTTTTCCGAAGCTGCCTTTGCCGAGCACCATCAGGAAGTGGAAATCGCTCGCCCTTATTAAGTCGCTCTTGCCCATGTTGTGTGGCACTTCCTTGTCCTGAGTCGCCGTCGTTTTCCTCGTTACCGAAGTTTTCTACGGGATAAGAAAAAATCAGGATGATCGTTTATTATCGGAACGTGTCGCTTCGTTGTTTTTCCCTTTTTTTTTTTTTTTCGCAAGCTCGTCGTCGCGACATTGCCCAGCAAGAAACATACTCGCACTTTCATCTTCAACTCGGCCAGATCCACACCCTCTTCCGGCACAGGTACATTGTAGTATTCTCCTTCCTCTTGCGTGAGAAGTTTGAACCATCCGCTGGCAGGCGCTTTGATAAGCTCCGATATGCCGAACGACAGCGAACCCATGAAATCGTTCCTCGACGTCCGATCCCAATCCCAAACTTCGATCAAAAGTCGTCTGTCTTTGTCCTCCGGTTTCAGATCGCTAAAAATCGAATCGATCGTTCTTTAGCCTACGTTCTTACTTCTATTCGCGTGCAATACCACACATCCTCTTCGCGTCGAGATCAAAAGCCATATCTCTCGAAATCGTTTCGAGAAGAAACGAATTTTACCGTCACTTACAAAATGATCGTCTCGTTCCACTCGGGATTCAACGAGGACTTGATCGTTTTCGTTTTCTTCTTCACGTTGTCCGAATCCGGGATCAACTTCAGCTTCACGTAGGGATCCGACAAACCGTTTGGATCCATCGGAATCAGATTTCGTCCTTGTTTCACTGTAATCGCAGTCAAAATTTACGATAATTTTCCTCGTGTTCGGTACATTGCTTGGTTCGGTATTCGCTCTCGCTTTCAACCGTCCTACGCGACTGTTCCGTTCTACGAGCAACGGAGAAAGGGTAGAATTTCATTTACGATAATCAACGACCGTTTAATATCACGGCCTTGAGACGAAAGAAGCTTAATTTGACCGGTAATAATCATCTAATAATAAAGACGTTGCGTTGGTCGCGTCGCGCCGCTCCGGGGCCCTATTTCACCTCTTGCAGAGCCAGCCGTTTGACGAAAGAATCGATAAATCGATTACAAGGGTATTTTTAATGGTAATTATCGCAGGATGCTGTAAAAAGACTAAATCCATTTTATACGCGAACCGTGCTACACAGCTGTGGCGTTCAAGTTGCAAATCTATGTACGTGCATCGAACAAAGACGATTGTCGCGCGTAATACGCACACCAGCAATAGTCGCTCTTTGGCATTCGATGCAACGGTCGGTCCATTGCAATCTGCGATGGTTGGTCGCGGTTTTTGAAAAATATATTTTCTATCTTTAAAGGGGTGTTCTGAAGTAGAATGTTCTAAAACAGCGTCTTCTCGTGATTTTTTTTTTTTTTTTTTTTAGAAGGGAAAGAAAGAAACGAAGTTGTTGAATTTTGAGATACGGTTTTACATACAGGGTGGTTGGTAACTGGTGGTACGAGCGGAAAGGGGGTGATTCTACGCGAAAAAAGAAGTCGAAAATATAGAATAAAAATTTTTCGTTCGAGGCTTCGTTTTCGAGAAAATCGACTTTGAATTTTGGCTCGGTACGCGTGCACTTTATCGCGTCTCGTTATAACGGATCTCACTGTAGATCGTTGTCTCGATGGAAAAATTAAAAAGAAAATTAAAAAAATATTTTCATTTTATATTTTCGACTTCTTTTTTCGCGTAGAATCGCCCCCTTTCCGCTGGTACCACCAGTTACCAACCACCCTGTATATTCAACGAATACAACAAAATTTTTTTTAAAGTAGAAAAGAAAATTATAACAGATTTCTAAGCCTGTTTCACGGGCTGTAGTCTTCAATCGGCGTGAAAGATCCTCCTCTTAATTCTTGACTGAAAGAAAAAACCAAAAAAGGATTAAATTATTGTATATTTTTCTTCCGGGTGAACTAAAAGAGTTCGTCAAAAGGTTTATTTAAATAATTCTTATAGTATCTTGGTTTATTTTTTTTAAAAGCATTTTTTTTTAAACCCTCCAAAATTTTTAACTTCACAATTTTTTCTGCCATTGTTTAGTTTACCCAGAAGAAAAATATACAGGGTGGTTGGTAACTGATGGTACAAGCGGAAAGGGTGTGATTCTACGCGAAAAAAGAAGTCGAAAATATAGAATACAAATTTTTCGTTCGAGGCTTTGTTTTCGAAAAAATCGACTTTGAATTTTGGCTCGGTACGCGTGCACTTTATCGCGTCTCGTTATAACGGATCTCACTGTAGATCGTTATCTCGATGGAAAAATTAAAAAAGAACATTTTTATTCTATATTTTCGACTTCTTTTTTCGCCTAGAATCACCCTCTTTCCGTTTGTACCACCAATTACCAACCACCCTGTATAATAATTTGATCCTCTTTTTGGTTTTTTCTTTCGGTCAAGAATTACGAGGTGGATCTTTCATTTCGATTGAAAACCGCGGCCCATGAAATAGGCTTAGAAATCTGTTATAATTTTCTTTTTTGCTTTAAAAAAATTTTTTTTGTATTCGTTAAATGTATATAAAACCATAGCTCAAAATTCGATAATTTCGTTTCTTTCGTTCCCTTCTAAAAAAAAAATCACAAAAAGACGCCGTTTTAAAACGTTCTAATTCAGAACGCCCCCTTAAACTAGAGACAACTTCCGTTCCGGTTGTAGAAAATATAATTAGAAAATCCTTTCTCTTTTCTTCTCCGTTGTTCTCTCGTACAACGAAGAGGGGAATCGTCGTAGGAAAAATCGAGAGCCGCAAAGCGGTAGGTAAACGTACCTTCCACGGTGAGCTTGTTTCCGGAACATGAGATGTGCAACAACATACGACCACGTCTCTCGGTGTGATCGCATCCGCAAAGATTCGGCACGCTCTCCTCGCATCTCTTGTGTACGTTCATGTCGCATGCTACGTTATTAGATCATGATCGGTTATAATCGTTGTCCGTTACTCGCTGGCACGTTTACGTTGCAGCCAGACCGGTAATCTCGTATATTTTCTGTTTTTTTTTTTCTTTTCTTTTTCGTATTACTCATTTACTTCTTTTCTTTCGTACGGTTTCTCGGCATATTTTGTCTGAAAGTCTTGGTTCGAGCAGCAGGATGCAGAATAGGGGGCGCGGTTCATTACGCGTTTCATTAGCCATCGAAACTGCAGCTGTCGACCGTCTCTCCTTCTCTCTGTCTTTTTCGTTCGTTCATTTTTCTCAACTGTCTTATCGTTTACGCTACTCGAACGCTACACGCGATCGAAGCTGGCTCGGTCCGTTCTTCTCGTTTTTCCTCGATGGAAAAACGATTCGAGACGCGCGATCGCGGCTGCAGTCGAAAGTGCACACGCGCGGAACTTGAACGAACAACCGTCCGAATGACATGCTCGATCGACGGAAGTTCGTGCATAAATCGTAATACAAAGGGAGTTTGTACGAATTACGAGGACATTATCGACTGCCGGTAAACGCAGTTAACGGCCATTTCTTCGTTCGCTATTTCTATCTCGTTTCGTTCACGAGACGTTCTTCTCGCGCGATCCGCGAATCGATCGGTCGATAACGCCTCGTAATCCTGACTGCGAGAAGTGGAATACAACGAGAAGCTGCCACTATGACAAACCACGTGATCTGGCATAATATATACAAGATCTATACCGAACAGGTAATTATCGTTGGATATCGATATCTACGCGTTCGCATCGGTATCGATAGCTCGTAAAGGAAAGAAAAGACAGCGATCGTGAAACATATGTACATAGATATGTTCTCCCGTGCGCATACCAAGCATCACAGAGAAACCAGAAGAGAACAAAGTGTTACCATTTAACGAAATTCCATCGAAGGATACGAAGGAAAGTTTTGACACACGCGAGTACACATACATAGATACGTATGTACATATGTATCTGTATATACATATAGTAGTATACTGGAAAATCTAATATCGCAGTTGACACGTATGAATGGTATGCATGATCTGAAAATAATAATATGCAATCAAAGGGTGGCATAATCAACGAAGAAAGGTAGGTGTTGCGTTCATGTTTACTCGCTAATGAGCAAAGGACAAATCTACGTATACGTATTATGATAATTACGAGCATGCATCGTAGTATGTACAATCGTGTAACAATTATGTACCGTATATACAATATCTATGTATAGAGATCGCGAACAAATACCGTACGTACAGGTGTTGTTAAGGTATTTTATATAGATGTATATGTATATGTATAGGAGGCGGTGAGCTCGCCTAACTGTGCGATAGGATGTGGCAAAAAGAGCAACGGGGTAAGCAAGCGAGGAGCTAATAGGCAAACAACCAAGTGCAAGGTGTTCCCATCTTCCACTTTAAACGGAACGGGTAACGTTTCGCAGCGAATGAGGGTGCAGTATCACCGACAATCATCGAACGAAGATACGAGCAGAACGGGATAGCGTTCCTTCTTGACAAACAGGCAGAGACACGGAGATAACGATATTCCAAGGGTAAGAAAATTATTCGTACCTACCAACGAATCGTGAACATCGTAAACGTTGGGTACGGACGTTTCGGAGCAGAGGTCGAAGATGGTCGATCTTACGAGCCACGTACACGATCCACGCGAGACAGTTTAAAAATCGCTTGAAAACGCGACTTATCTATGTATATGTAGATATGATATGTAGATATATCGATGTAACGAGTTCGATACGTGGGATATACGCTTTATGAGAAATTTATGGCAAGTAAATCGAGGATGCAGGTCGTTGGAAGAAACCGGTGAAGGTTCTGAGAGCGAACCAACCGATCGGTCTGCTGGGAAAGCATCGTAATCGAAGAATGAAATAGCAAAAGAGTGGAAGAGCTGAACGGAAACGAGAACAACAACGGACTATGACGACGACGATGATGTCAACGAAGATGAGACAGGAAGGGAAAGAAGATACTACGGAGAGATAGCATCGAACAGGTGGCACGATGATGACAGCGACGAGGAAAATACGGTGGGAACGTAGAACGTTTTGTCATGCACGGGGATAACCTTCCTAATGTTTTTCTTATTTTAGAAATTAACATGAGCAACGGGAGCAACGATGGGAATTGCCGAGGTTTCCAAAGTCGAGTCGAGAACAGCGAAAGAAACGTAGAAAAGGATACGTTTGAATCGTAGATGCAGTTAGCGATCACCGACGAGTGAGAATTTTCTTAAACTGCGATTTCGAGGTCGGAGAGATGGTAGTTGGATTAAGATCGGGGAATATAAGGATACTGAAAGTGAGACGCAGAAGCGAAGCTCTATCGAGTATTGCGTTATTTCGCGCATTTACGTGGTAATCGAGGGAATTTATTCGATCGACTTGTCGTCGCAGAATGTAAGTACGTACGGAGGGGCGTCGTACCTACTCTCTTCGGGTTGAATCGTTGAATCGAGAATCGAGGACGGATTTGAAAAATTGATCGCACAGTTTGTAATATATGGGTATCGCGGTCCAGCTGGATCCGAGAGAGAGACAGCGCAACGCGTTTTCATAGTTTATTATATCGAGAGGCGCGCCGCTCGATACGAGCGACGCGACGGAGGGTAGATATGCCGGTAGCAGCTGTTTCTACTCGAATCTAGACGAATGCGAACTTGTACGTTATACCGAAGATAACTACGTGAAGAGATAAACGAGTGCGAAATCTAGCCGCTTCGTGGAATGTATTGCGGACTGAGTTTGTTTGATTTGAATGTTTGTTAACTACCTGAACATTTAAGTCCCTGATGCGCGATACCGTGAAGCATCGAGCCGCAGTGGTCGCAGAAGGTTGGCGTCAGGTACGTGAAAACCTCCCATTTGTGTGCGGTGCTCATCTGGGAACAAGAAATAGCGGCCCGGGAAAGCCCGGTCCTTCATTGTGATCTGATGCTCTGATTCCGAGCGATACCAGCCGAATCCTCGCTACTTCGTCTCTACCGCGTAAGCTCGACCGAAACTGCTATTATCGCGTTTACCGATTTAGTCGCTCGAAGCTAATTCGGCGATCGTTTCGTCGATCAAAAAAAAAAAACGTCGACCAAAAAAAAAAAAAAAAAGATGGTTTCCCGGTTCTCGCTTTTCGCTACGATTAGACGCGTTCGGATTCCGGTCGAAGCTGCTGAACAAAGTCTACGAAGAGAAAGGATGGCCGAAATTGAAAGTACAAAGGTGTTGCTGCGTCCGTCTCAGTGGTTGGTCGAATCAACCGCTCTCTCGATTTAATCTGAAATTTAATCGGAGACGGTTTACGGAAAAGCCATTTTAACATCTTTTTCGATTCGAGCGAAGGGAGGAACGTGGTTTGCCACCGGTGTAAACCTATTTGTCGGGAAGGAATCCTTGTCGCGATAAAGATAGCCAGCTAGTCGCTCGGTAACGTTCACTCGGAACCCAGTTAAGGTTACGGTTTGCTACGCCAAATTGAATTTGTCTCTTTTTCTTCTTAGTTTCCGTACAATGAGAAAGAAAAAATGGAAGAATCCCAGTAGGAGGGTGGGCGGCCGCTTGGTCGGTCGGGCTGATGGGCCGAAGGGGAGGCTAGGACGAGCTGAAATGGACTAGCCCGTGAGTAAGATGGGATCCAGCTAACGGAGAGAAAGATGGGAAGAGGAAGAGCGAGGGAAGCGAGAAGCAAAGTAGGCCTTTGCCGTCTTTCGGGGCACTAACGCGGCCCCGCTCCTTTGCCTCGATTTTCCAGGCTTTTCTCCCGACCCCGGTAGTCTCGAGCGTTTAATTCGTTTCCACGCCGCTCTTCTTCCAATTCAGCCCGCCCCCTACTACGCTCCTTCTCTTTTACTCTCTTGGCGCCAAACACGTTCTATACCGTATGCGTGGAGCCTGCAAGTCTCCTTGCGACTTTTCCTCTCGTTATTTCTACCTTTTATTTCTCGTTATTTCTACGCATGGCTCGTCGATAAAATAGAAAAGTGGAAATTACACGGTGGAAAGGAATGTCGATTCGTCCGATTTCGCGTGTATCTCGCGGAAAGGGGCGTAAGGGAAAAGAGGGACGCGCCACATAAATCACACGTATGTACATTATAGAACACGAATTGCGGTGACACATGATGCGGCATAGATCAACGTATAAAGTGTGCGGGACATCGGATTATCCGAAAAAAAACACGTAGAAGCGGAAAGACACAGAATGCATAGAGACAATCTGTACAAAATAGAAGAGTTATTTACAAAAATATAACAAGTAAAACGTAATGTATCATATGTATAATATCGTAGAGGATCGAAGATCGCCTTTACTCGGAGGAAGCTCAGAGTCGATGATGTTATTCACAGCATGATGGAAATCACGCGTTCCCTTTCTATCGTCTAAACCATAATTAATATTATCGTTCGTTCTTTCACGCTGCTGGCTACTATCCGATTCTACTCGAAATTTTACGAGCAACGTGGCGAAAACTATTACTTTTCGCTATTTCTATCGCGAGTTCTTTGCGATCTTCGTGCATTCAAGGTGGTCGCGTCATCCTCAAATTCACAATTTTGCCTATCTCGAGAAACACCGACAACTACGAGAGAAGATCGTAGATGTAACAAAGTAACGCAAATATCAAGCTTCGACGTCTAAAAGGCCAAGCTAAATATTGCGTGTAACTATTATACATATGTATACGAACATCAAAGTCTGTGCACACACACACACACACACACACACATCGTGAAAAGTAGAACGAGGAGAAGTGTGAAAAGGTTTAAAGGTGTAAGTGGGAAGGAAACGTTTCACGCGCACACACATTAAATTTCAAAAGAGAAAAGACAAGTCGTGTGTGAAAAAGACAGGATTCGTCCAGCGATGGGTATGTACCTACGCCGTTTCCACGTTTCCATATTTTCATAGTTTCCCGGTTGCCACGTCAACGAAACGAGTCTGATGAGATTTCGTTAAACCGATTTTTGTCCCATCGCCGGATCATCGGTCACCACGACGATCGCAAGGAGAGCAAAGGGGCGAGGGAAACAGAGAGCGGAAACTGGAAAGAAAGAAGCGGACAGAAAAGTAAACCAAAGTCGAATCGTATCCTCTGTTACGTATGTACATCGTGTATCTCTCTCCCCTAGCTTTCCATTTCTTTTCTTCTGTATCTCGCTGTCTCTCTTCTATTCTTCTCTTCGCTTCTTTATCCCCGTCCCGTGAAAAGTAAATAGGTACACGTTTCTGTGCGCACATAGAGATAAACGTACGCGGATACGAGTGTCAACGAATACGTAGTCGTTCGAAGGCGCAAATAGCGATCGAGTTGTGCGCGCGTCGCTTTCCACGTGAGAACTTGCCGCGGAATCGTAATATCCGAAACGGGGAAACACCAAGGAGAAATTGATTTTCGCGCGATCGAGAAAACCGATCGAAAACGATACATCGCTCATCGACGATAACTTGTTCTGTGACATTCGCGAGCGTTCAGGCTGCTACGTACGCACGATTATGTTAAACTCTTGCGCGGCAGAGATAAGCTTTGCGAAAGAATATTTACAAAGTACGAACATCGGGAAGAGGAATAAGAAGAAGAAACAGTGATGGTAATAGTAGTAGTAGTAGAAGAAGAAGAAGAAGAAGAAGAAGAAGAAGAAGAAGAAGAAGAAGAAGAAGAATAAGAGGGAAAGTAAAACGAGAGAGTAGAAGAAAAAGAAGAAAAAGTAGAAGATCAAAAGACACGAAGAAGATCAGAGGAAACAAGACGAAGATAAAGCAACACCACGAACAAACGGTGGACCATAGACAAAATGTGTACGGTCAGTATAAAGTGCGATAGTGTCTGTGTCCTTTTTCTTTTCGTGTGTCTGTGTGCGTGTGACTGGTTGCGTGTACTCGTTTTTTCTTTCCATTCTTTTCTTTTTTCGTTTTTTAATATGATACCTTGGCACTTCATGCCCTGGTGGATGACACCATAGAGAAGACTACCGCAGTGGTCACAGAAGGTGGGGCTGTTGTAGGTGTGTTGCTTGAATTGGTGCTTCGTCCGCGTGTCCTGCGTTATTACACCATTACACCGTGCACACACACGCAGACTCTCGGGTCATGGCGTAGGGATCATGATCGTGATCGGGATTGCAGCCGGGATCGTAATCGGGATTACGGAATGAAAATCAGGATCGAGATCGAATAGAAAGGATATAAGACATATCGGTGGCAATCGATTTCCCTGGTAAGCGAATAAACGCAGTGCTCGGCTTTCCACGGGCACGTGATCGCAACGATATCGAAAAGAACGATCACGTGATAGCGACACGTTCGTTTCGAAACATCTGCTCCAGCGCTTATTTCCATTGCGCGAAGCTTGCACGCGCTCGCCAGTGACAGAGGCGTGTAGCGCGTCGTTCGAAATAAACCGCTGCTATGTAGTACGTTGGTCGAAGTTAGAAACGGGTCGTCTAGCCGTCGCGTGGAACAGCATCGGAATCGGTGGCAGCGGTAACCGCGAAACGAGCCAGTTTCGCAGCTGAAACGAACAAGCGACACTACGGTTCCGTGTGACGTGTTATCACGAGGCGGCACACTGTGTCGTCCGCGCTGTGGTCCATCAAGTTCTCTAAGTTATGCTTCGCTTTCAAACTACGAAAGCGCCAACTCGATTATTACTCTGCCTGGCACGACTCCGTTACTCGAAACCGTTACGCGCACGGACGTGTCAGTTAACCGACGTGAAAACGCAGCCAATTTTGAAATTTAGTTTCTCCATCGATCGATCGACCGTACGTTTTCGTTGGCTGGCAAAGATATCGCCTTCAGGGAAATTGTGCCGTAATTCGATCTGCAAGGACGTACGGGGATCAGGGGTTTCGAGAAAGAGTCATCTTCGAAGCACAGAAGCACAAGGAAATCAGCACCAGGGCCAAGGAAGACGCTAGGACATTGATCGTTTTAGTTCGAATACCCAAATGTAAATAAAAACCATTTCCTTCCGCAGTGATTGGAAAAACGTTCGCGACTCGTCGATCCTTCGACAGGTTGCTCTCGAAGGCGTCGGCTCAGGAGGACGACGGGAGCGGTGAATTTTCCGATTCGCTTGTCGCGATCTCGCAACGAGTCGGGAGCGTTGTTCCCGTTTAGACGATCCGGGCCAACGAATTTCCTTATAGTCGTCCGCATAATTATTCCGTGTTACAAGCGTGGTTAAACGAAGCGCAGTAAACGCTTAGGCCAATCGTGCGCGGTGCGAGAAAACGTGGAGAAATATATAGCTCTTAGCCCCGGGTGTCCTTTCCCTATTTGCTCCAGCCGAGGATCATCCTTGTTCTTTTAATTGTCGCGTTACGGCTTTATTTATCGGTTTATTAGACGATTCGTTTTAGCTCGTTACCCTTCTCTCTTTCTTCCTCTTCTTCTCGACACGCGCAAGCAATTACGTTCTGGTCCATTTCTTCCAATTACATGGACGTGTGTATTTAAACGCCAGATAAATTCATCTACAGTTTCTATCAGACGTGTAACGTAAAACGCGTATTTCTTTCTTTCTTTCTTTCGTCTTATTATCATTGGACATAAGTAAGCTTAGGTAACACGAGTTTTCCTCGATAGAACGAATTTCATTAGCTGCTAAAATACGGAATCCATCGAATCGATTACACTGTAAAAATACGATCCGCGCGCGTTTGGTCGACGGAAAGCTCGACCTCGATATCGATCCGGCAACGACCTTCCTTAACCGGTCGCTACTTTTCGCAGCGGCTACCAATATATGCTCGGCCCTCTACGCGTGTTTAACGCTGCTGCTATTAATTAACACGTATTTAGATGACAGAGATTGTAAGCGAGCTAGAATTATAAGACAGACAGAGAGAGAGAGAGAGAGAGACAGAGAAGAAGAAACAGAGAACGTAATTGCAAGCTGTCTCGGCGTAATACAATAGTCCGTGGTGGACACCCGTGCGCAACACACGCGCATTTCTTTGCTCCCAGAATTTCCGTATTCTGCTATTCTTGAAATTCGCTCCGATCCCATGAATCGTATACGCGGTTCAGGTAACACGCTGCGGGGTATGCGAGCTAATCGAATCGCGTGAAAATCGCGACTGCGATATTTTTCTTTTCTTTTTTTTCTTTTTTTTTTTTTCGAAACGAAGCGCGTTTAGAACGTCCTTGGCTTCGGACGAAAGAGAGAAAGGCGCGATAAAACTGCTTCGAGAAAGAAGAATAATAAACGAAAAGAATCGTGTGTAACGAGATATGCAATTCGTCGATACTCACGTCCGAGTCAGCTCCCTTGTCGGCGCCAGGGCACGTGAAAGTCACGTATTCGTGACATCGTTTATGAACGACGAAACTGCAGACTGAAACACAAGCGGCAAAAATGGAGCCAAAGTTGTTCCATGGGACGAATCGTGGCTGAACAAGAGGTCGATCGCGTCGAAGCCTCGGACGTTCTTACCTTGACATTGGTATCCTTGCTTTCCAAAGCCCCTGAAACAAAAGTTTTCGTCGTGAAATTAATTTTTCCATCGAACGCTCCATCCTTCTCTGTTGTTCCAGTTGTTGTTGTTGTTGTTGTTGTTGTTGTTGTTGTTGTTCTCGTTCTTGTTGTTGTTGTTGTTGTAGTTGTTATTTCTGACTAACAAAGCACCTAACAACTATTTGTAGTACGACGGACTGACGAGTCTCGTGCTGCACGGGGAAACGCGTTCGAGGTCTCTGTATGTTCGATCAATTGAAACAGCATCCATTTCGTTCGGTGGCTTGTCAAAAGCAAAGTGCGAACGAGCCGTTCTCTCTGTACACTTTTACTACGTTAGTCCGTTAAATAAGAAAGTACCTGTATAAAAACCTTTCGATAAACGTTCAAAGTAGATCTTTTTGTCCCGATTATCGGCGATTTCAATGAAACGAGAAAGGATACGAATTCTACTTTATCGAATCGTTATACCACGTATATTAAAACCTTGGCCAAACAACGTAAACAAGGTCTCGATATTAGCCGCGAAGCTTCAACTTAAACAGGACGAACGCGTGTCTAGGAAAGAGAACTTGTCGGATCTTGGGAGACGATCCAAAGTACATTTCCGATATAACCAGTTTATTTACCAGTGATGCAACGCGCGGTAACCATCTATACCGGTCCGTGAGTGATTAACACAGCTTTAACGAGCAAATCGTTCGATTTCAAGGCTTCGCTCCTATACCAATAAGGTTTCGATTCGAGACGACTAGACTTGGGTGAGCGTAGCTTCCGATTACGCGTATCGTATTGCCGGCGATCAAACGGAATTCGCGTGTTCGCAGTTTCAAAGGCGTCGCTCGAACCGAAGATAACGAACAAAGGACGAATCATTGGCGGATCGTAAAGCGTAACGACCTTACGTACGATAAGCCGCGAGGACAGATCGACAGAAAGGATAATGCGAGATGAAACGCGAGAATGAAACTCGTACGGTAGCGAAGAAGAGAAAGATAGCGACAAGTTGGTCCGTTTTATCCACTTTGACGAAGGGATCGGGGATTAGAAGTTGAAAGTGTATGAAACACAAGAAGACGTTCGGAAAGGACACGTGGAATACGAAAAGAAAGGAATAAGGAAAAGGAAGAAAGAAGAAAAATCGATACAAATCCCAGATTAGCCTACATTTCTTCGAAGCTTAAAGGCTATCGTTCACTTAACAGCGGGGCACGTGAACGACATCGAACCAACATCCACGTAAATGCTTATACAGTGGCATTTCGTATTTCAGAACCGTGTGCTTTCTTCGTAATTGCGTTTTCCACGTCGTCTTATTAATCTTTGTTTATTTTACCGGAATAACGGAGATCTGTTCGCGTTAGTTTGCGAATAAACGATATTCGGTTGTATCTAACGGCGTCTTAATAATCGAACAAACCCAAGTTCTTTCCTTTCTTTTCTTCCCTATTTTCTTCATTCTGCTTCCCTTCCCTGTCTTTCCTTTCGAATCTTAACACTGGAGCTACCACACCGGTCAAATCGACTGGTTCTACAATTTTATCCGAAAATTCCTACCTCGTGTTATATTTTCATTCCGCAACGATAACCAAAAGAATAATACAATGAATTTTATTTTGTTTTTCGTGTATTCGAACTGAAAATAATTTTGCATCGAAACTACTTGTACCTGATAGCGGTCAAAATGACCGGTACTCGTCAAAGCGTAAAAGGACACCGCGATCCGATTATCGAAACCCGATTAACCAGTGTCCTCGTTTTCTACGACTCGCCACACGTTTTCAAAATTTTTACCGCGTATCCTTCGATACGATGATATCGGTTATCAAGAATGTCGAAGCGGTTACCACTTCTAAGAAAACTCTACATCCGGTCTTTTCAGTTTTCTCAAGCACCGAAGCCATCGACAGCGCGTAGACAAAAGACTGCGACGAAGACAGACCATAAACGGTAGACAGGCGACGTTGGCTTCGAGGTTTTTCAGTTATTGGGTAACACAGCTAGCGTGCGGATCTGCACCAGCTCAAATTCTATTCTTACTTATAATTACGCTTCTATTTAAATATATTTTCTGCCTTACAATTTATCCACGCGTTTTCTCTCTTTACACATCGAATAACCTCGACAAAGAAAATTGCAGATCGATCGCTAGATCGCTAGATGCTAACGCTGGAAACACCACGGCAGTCGAAAGGACTGGTTCTACGATTTTCTAATTGTGTCGACCCTCGTTTAGGTCGATCGTAGTCGCAGGTGGATTAATAATAATGGAATCGTTTCTGTAAGAAAGAAATAAATCAATAAATATACAAGCATTCTGTTATCAGGTATCTTTCAAAGACCAGTCATTTTCGCTGGTTTTGGTAGAAATAGCTTCGTGTTAACTATCGGTAGTCGCAGCGTTAAGTCTCGTATATTCCTTTTCATGGCGTTTGTGCCGTATCGATATCGATAAGGCGTGCGTGGCAAATGCGATGAATGCATTGGACAATTGGCTCGATGCCGTGCCACGAGCTCAACGACGAGCTTCGATCGCTTACTACACGGTAAGAAATGAGAGTTTATTCGCTCGGTGGATCCGCAGGTACGTCGAACGCTATAAAAGAGACTGGATTTCGCACGTTAAAGCTACGTAACACGGTGATAAAATCCGTTAAACGTGAAACCTGGCCGTATCGAGAAACGCGTACATCTTGTCCGGGAACGAATCCCTATTAAGAAAAAATAGAACGCTGCGTAGCGTTCTAAGTGTCGCCGCATCAATCAGCGTTGCTACTTCGTATACGTACGCTTGATGTACATACGCATATACGTATATATATTGTATACACACGCACCATATACATGCCTATGTCGTGGAAGTTACTATAACTGGAATAACAAGTAGATCGGTTCTATTTTCGATGCGGGATACATCGTCAGTAGCCGCCCTTTGGAAAATTAAGGTCGATTTAGTCGACTGGTTTGGCTATCCGCTACTCGTGTACCACTGTAACGGAGCCGGAAGGGAGCACCAGACCGGCGGCCACCGTGTTCTACCCGATACTCTCTACCTTCCGACACACGATCGCCAAATACTGTTAATCTTCTGACCAGCTATCGCTGCAAGAGTTTGGCTTGACGTTCGTTTCGTCCCAAACGAACGAACAACATCGCTCGGTACAGCGCTGTCGATTTTTTTAGTCGAATCAGCTGGATATTCAAGCGAAAGCCGATATGGGTTAGCTGGATGAAAGACAGAGGGAGAAAAAGAGAGAGAGAGAGTGTGGAGAGGGAACGAGTTAGTTCCGTCCTGCTGACTATCCGGTGAAAGAGGAGGAACGCGCGATGAAAATTCACCGTGTGTCGAATACGATTTTCCACTCTGACCGGACGATACGATCAATCGAGGTCCCGGTAGCAAAGGGAAGGATAGCAAAGCTGATAATAAAATAGACGGATTTTTACGCATTTATGGGAAATTTGAAAGCGCGCAAATACATACGCGACGCGTGTCTAATATGCAAATGTGGGATAATGTGACGTCAAGGGAAGGACGTGGCGCGAGGGGTAATTGTTTATTAGCGTTGTCAAGATACGTTAACGTTGTCAAGGAGCGTCGCGAGCGTTACCAAGGTATGTTAAGGGAAAAATGAGCGTGGAAAATGCCGTCAGAGTTGAATTTCTCGTGGTCGTGTGAGCTTCGTTGCGTCGTAGTGTCGTAGGATTAGTATACGAAACGAATGCGCGAAACGCGGTATTATATTCGATTTCGTGTGAGTGCGACGATATCGTATTTATCACACTGTTTTCTATAAACTTATAATATAACATTCCTACGCAAATGATCGTACAAATATGACTAGCGACAAGGAAGCACCGATAAGAAGAGCAGTTCGATCGGAAAATTGCCAATGAACGTACATATTGGCGATTGCCAGAGGAATCGTACAAACGTAAGGTTTTATAGTCTCTCCTCGAGAAAAGGTAATCGATCGCGATATCGCATCTATGTATATTCGCTTAACCCGCAGGTGCTTCTTGGACCGTGACGGGTTTCCTGGGCTCATCGAGACTCACGACGACCTTACCGATCCAGGCGAGAATCCATCGAAAGCCTTTTGTTCTAAGCTAATTGGGTTCGCTCGGTTCCCATCGATTTTCTAGCCTGCCTGGCCTCGCTCTTCCCCCGCATGGACCGCAATGAACCGCAACGGACCGCTAAAAATTCCCAAACGAAGCGTCCAGCGTACTCGCGTTTATCCTCGCCTCTCGTCTTTCATCCCGAATTTATTAGTCCGAAATAGATGTGGCGAGTACTTTTTCGCAACGAAACCTTTGCGCAACGACGAACGGCTGTAGTCGCGATGCTTAGTTTGGCGACGAACAGCGATCGGTCGTTTGTCCGCGACGCGATTGTTTTCCTATCCGCTGATTCCGTACGTCTTATTTGCAAGAAATGAATATGAATTCTTCCGAATCGATTGGTATTGGTATTGGCATTGCGAACGATGCACGAGAGATTCGGAACGAGATCCTTAACGTTCGATGGAAAATTCAACAGGCAGCTGACAGGCGCTGGCCTTCGGCCAGAGCACGCTCGCTTTCACGGAACGTGCTTTTTTAGATTCCAGTGCTTACGGAATTCCTGCGAACGCGGTGAAATAGATGGCGGCGAAAAATATTGTTGATAAATTGTAGCGACCAGTCTCCTACGAGAATTCTCAAAGAGAATTTTCTATTTTTCGCGTGTCGTTTTAACTGACGCTACGCGACACGACTACGCGACCAACTCGTTGACAAAACGAACAAGCTTCGAATACGTTTCGGGCACGATTCCATAAAATCATGATTAAATGGAAGTTGAAAGCTACTGGATAGGTATGTGGACACAACGCGCGTGTGCGGCGCACCGATACGATCAACGCGACAGGATTCTCATGAATTTCCGAGGAATGGGCAGGATTGTCGGAATCCGTGTCCTGATATTCCATCGAATCTCAAATACGAGTGAACCAACGTACGAATAAATCGCAACGTTCGTTTCGTAGCAACGGTAACGTCCATTTACCGGCACATCGTGTTCGCATTTTCGCGAAATACGAAACGTACCACGAGATAAGCCTGCATCACGCGTGTGCAGTCTAATCAACGACTACGTAGGTATTCAACGATACGACATCGTAAAACGGTACAATTGATACGACAAAGAGCCAATCGATCGGATGGTCTGTTGATTCGCTAAGCGGAAACGTCTAAAATCGATAAAGTATCGATCGGCGAAAGAGGGACGCGCGTACATCGTTTGAGGAGCTTAAAGAAATTACCCGATAAGATACCCAACGACGAAAATCACTCTGAGCGATGCGAGAGTGCGTTCTTCCGTGTGCAAAATATTTGTTCGTCCTACTCGCGCGAAATAAGAAACACGGGAGTTTAAGCGAAAGGCAAAGACGAGCAGAAACGAACAAAATGAGTACGCCAAAAGTAAAGCAAAGTTTTCCGTTCGAACGAGTATTCAATTTTTTCACGATCGAACTGTTAGGTGTCTCTTCTGCGTAAACTCGATAACCAGCTTCCTAGTGCCGAAAAGTAACCGATCTCTAAAATAAAGAGCGTTTTCAACGATCCAAAAATAATAGTCGCGTTGCTTGAGAATTCCGACGAGGTAGATACAGGCTGTTCTCCTTTCGTTACAATGCAATGCGATCGATAAGTCGAAAGCATTAAACTTTAAAGTAACATACGACGAACTTAATATTTCTGCCTATTCGCTGGATTCGCAATTTTTCGAGCCAAAGATCAATTTGCGTTCGACCGTTTAATAAAAGCAGACGAGATTAGAATCCGTGTTATAACCGTTGGCGGTGAAATTTTCGAAATTCGACAACGGAGCTAACGCGTTTGCTTCCTTTTCATTGAACTCGGTCGTATACTTATCGGCCTGTCAGAAGCAAGCCACGTCGGAAGCAGATACTTCCGAGCAATTGGTTGTAAATCGACAAGTCGATGTTTATCCAAAGGGAACGGGCCAATCCCTTTGTTTAACGAGTGGAAGTCTTTTGGTCGTCGTTGACCCTCTTTAGCATCGTACAACCTATCTTTACTCTTTTTTTTTTTTTTTCTCTTCCTATGTATAGACGAATACGCAACGACGTCCACGATCTACGATATTCCGTTAGAATCGCGCGTATTATTCTTCCGTGGACGAAGATTGCACAGAGTCGAAGACGAATCGTGGTCGATTGGCTTCGTCATCTCGATCTCAAGGTTCACGAAACTCAAATGCATCGTTTGGTATGTGATTCGTCATCTCTACCGCCGTATACGTGTGTATGTATATGTATATCGACGCGCAACCATCGCTCGTTGTGCAACCGATTCCTCGACAAGAGGCACATTCTCTTCTTCGTGCTTCTATCTTCTCGTTAGCGTGTAGCAAGCAATTGAAGGAGAGAAGAGTGCAGCGTTATAGCTTCGCGTAAATAAAATCAGTCGGTATTGTCGGTGTGGCGGTGTGGCAAAGAACACCTAAGCATGTAATTAGAAATGAATGGCGAGCTTGTGTTCACCATTGCTGACGGATAATGCAAGTTCGTCACGCGAAACCACACAACTCGATAACGACTTATAGTTTTAAATACGTTACTACTGGCGATCGCAACACGTGATTCGCGAATAGACAGAAGCCAGTGAAATAAATCTTGCGGTGAACCGCGAGTAGGTTCGTCAATCCTCGGAAAGACGCTTCACTTCCATTATTAGGTAACGAAATCCGAGAAATGATCTGTTATTTTGCTCGAGAGAAGCTCGCCAACATACATTGCTTTTGTATGTGATCAGATAAGGTATGGTAATACGTTGCACTTAGGTTTAAGGTTTTAGAGTCGAGTTGAGATTTAAACGGTATGTTAAATGCAATTGTCATGCCCAAACGCTATTCTGTGTGGATAGAGTAATAAATAATAATAATAACGATAACAACATTATCGCTGTTGGCTTTCTTTATTCGAACTGCATATTGCGTAATAAAAATACGATCGACGTATATTTGAAAGACAATCGTTCAAGGTTCGAACGAGCGTGAGAAGAAAAGGTGGCGGAACGTTACATCCAAGTGTCGATCGTAAATGAGAGCAAACACTGGCGAGCAAAGTAGACTCGTACATTCCGGTTATACACGACCGGATCGAATCAGATCGGTTTGGATTCGATTGGATCGGATCGGATCGCATCCAATATCGGATCGTCGCGGTTGATCGAAAAGAATCACGGGTAGGATCACGGTTAACCATATTTGACACGATAATTTAACCGAATTATTCGTCGTCGATGTTTTTAACCGAATCAAATTGGAAGAAAGCGCGAGCATAGGAGCGTCACGAAGAAAGAAAGAGAATCGTTGGGATAGTCCAAGCAAGATACCGGCACGACTTCTCCATCATTTCGCGTTTCTTTTTCCGCAAGAAGGCAACGACAAAAGGTATGGAAGAATTGGATCGGAAACGTCTGTTGCGTCCGTTCTCAACGGCAAAATCGATGTCGGCGAAACAAGTTAGTTTGGTTACTGGGTCGCTCGCTATTGTGCGTCAATGCCTGTAACCGTTTCAACTGCACGTAAATGTTACTCGTTAGATATCATCCGGGTTATGCGATGCCGTAAACTTCTTTCACCTGACGCTTTACAACGAATTAATTACGTATCGTCGTCTATCGTACGCTAAATCGTATAAAATATACGGAGAAGATCGGACAATCGCGATCCGATATTTCTTAAGCAAATACGAAATATCGTCGGTCAAAGATTTGTCATCGCTTCGATCGCCGATTGTTTTTGCTTGCCGACGCATATATTCGATGTGATTCTACTTTCCTCGATCTTACCAACGGAAAATATAAGCATAATTATCGGATGCGCCATAATCGATACAGCTTGAAAGAGACAAAGCAGGACTCGTTTCGTGGATGCTGGATTGCTTGAAATCGTTCGAAAATCCCGCGCTCAAATTGATCTCTCATTCGGTCGTCGTTTCTAATTTAGACGAAGCGCGAGTATTCTCAAGGCCGGACCGTTTAACCGTTGCTCGAGTTACTCTACCGGCAGCTACCGGCCACTGGATTTATGTATCATCGAGGACAGAAACAGAAAGAAAGAGAAAGCGAGAGAGGAAAAAAGAAAAAGGGAAAGAGGAGAAGGATGAAAAAAAAAGACGAGAAAAATAGAGACAATCGCGCATTCCAAGTGGAACTCAAGACGCGACAGATATTCGATTGTACGTAGATTAAATTCGATTGCGAAAAGGAGAATCGATAGAAGGAGAGGAGCGGGAAGACAAAAGTGGAGCGGTGATGTAAGGACAGAGAACACCGCGAGAGAAGGATGGAACACGAGATAAAGAAAAAGACGATTTAAAGGACTCACCATATAAAGTCCTTGCAATGACTACAGAAGGTCGGTTGCTTGAAGAAGCGCGGCATGAAGCTATGATTTTTGACGACGTAGACATTCTTCTTCTTCAGAGCTCCTTTTCGTCCCCTAATCTTTTTGGCGAATGCAGTGTTCGCGTCGCCGGGCCCAAGGGAATCCTCACACGTGTTGTTTGCTTCCTGATCGTCCGCCATCGTGCAGTCGACTAATCGATTCCCCTAGATAATGATCGGAGCAAAAATCTGTGAAAGTTTGATCGTGGCTCGCACACTTTCAGGCCACTCTTCCCTTGATGTATGGAGCTGCGGCAGCTTCTCCTCGACTGTCACACGTCAGTCGAAAGATGCACGCGCGTATACGAATCGACCCTTGCTGGGGAAGAGTAAGCTATCCGAGCGAGAGCCAACAACCACAGGAATGCTCGGGGAAACGCTCAGGGAAACGCTCAGGGAAAGGGAGGACAAGTCGGGAAAGAGTACGGTCGAGAAGAAAGAGACGAAAACCAGAGGAGCGAGGAAAGAGAAAAAGCCGTTTGTTTGCGCGGTTGTCGAAATGCTCGACGTGCGCGTCCAATGTGTACTCGCTCGACGTGCGATAAGTAATGCACTTGTCACGGTAACTCGTGTCGAGACCGACGGTCACCGTCAACGACTCTGCCCTCGCTCGCTGCCAACGCCGTCACCGCCACCACCGCCGCCGCCGCCGCCGCCGCCGCCGCCGCCGCCGCTGCCTGCTTGCCACCACCACTACAACGTTTCACCTCCTCCTCCTCCACCTCCTCTCCCTCCTCACCCTCCTCCGCGACCATCGCTACCCTGTTCTCTATGCCTGCATCTGATCCCCGCTTCACCACCCTTCCCTTACGTTTTTCCTCTCTTCTTACCTATGCCAAACGGCGCGCGCGCGTGCCCGTTCTCCTCACCCGCACTCCTCTCTCGTCGCCCTCCTCATTCCAGCCATGCTCTCCAATGCCCAGCCATTGCCCACCCGCAGCTTCCATCTCCATTCCAGCTTTCCATTTTCCTTTTCGTATCATCCACCTTCTCATCTTCCATTTTTCTTTTTTTTTTTTTTTTGCATTCCGTGCCCTTGTCATTTCATATTTGGATTTTAGCCTGACTCTAATGTTTCTTTCTACTTTCGTCGATTCGTCCCTTCCTATCAAGGAATAAAATTAATCATCGAACATAACGATCCACGCATCTTCCTCGTTCCGATCGACCTTCTTCCCTTTTTCCCTTCTTTTCGTTCTCCATGAGAATTTTCGCCACCGTTCTTCTTGGCTACGTATTCTTTCTCCATCCTTATCCTTTTGCTTCTCTCTTTTTTCCTCGCTCTCTTTTCTTTTTTCCTGCATCGTTCTGTCAACCTCCCCGCCTTCCTTTCTCTCGCCTTCTCCACCTCTGCATATGCCTGCCCTCCCCTCTCATGAACCGGCCGATAATTTTAGATTCTCGGCGCAGTGGCTCGACACTGCTACTGCTCAGCCTGCGCCGCGCACTCGAATATCGACATTCGACATCCGCGAGAACCGCGAGCACATGCGACCTCACCGAAACCCCGAGGGAGAGTTCGGACTACGTACTTAGAGAGGGGAGTATCAATGCACTAGCTAACCTTCCCCCTGCATCCTTGCTGCTTCGCTTCCTCGCTTTCTTACTTTCTACCGTATTTTTCTCTATTATACGCTGCTTCTTCTTGTGCTTTCTCAATAGCGACTTTGATTTTTTCCTCCTTTCTATAATCAATATCGTTTCTCTTCTACTATGCTAAAATGGTTCTAACATTCTTCCGTTTTTACTCTTTTATCCATTCCTATACGTATAAAGTCATTTCCATCATGTTCTCTGTTTTTTCATCGTTAGAATTCATCGTTGGATGTACGTATGTCTTTTGATAGCATTGCACAGGCTCGGAAGATTGAAATTTTGACGTTTGCTCTTACATTACGTCGTTACGTAGATCAACGTCAACAAATTCACCTGAAAAAATTCAGTACGGAATTTTCGAACCATGTACCGGATTGATCAGAGATTGGAGCAAATATAATTCGACCCTAAGCCAGTCAACCGGAAAATTGATGCATATACCTCGAGTTCTAACTCGCGAGTCAATATTGTGTGTACTAGTTATTTTTAATAACAAAATCATGCATGAACTTCTTACGTTCACACGAAATGTTTCTTGTAGACGTGATCGATTTTTGTATTATCGATGTACGTCTTTCTTAATTCGCACTTTTACCAATTACAACGAGATCGACGGAGAAACGAATAAACTGAAATAATATCGAAGTAAACGCTAAAGAACTTTCGACTGCTTAATTAATAATACTTCGTTGTTATTTTAGCATGATAGATAGATATTCCCTTTTAATTCGTAGCCATAAAATTATTCGAACTTCATAGAGAGCGTCAACGTCATCATTCGTACCAACGTTATAGTCGTCGATCTTTTCCTACATTCGATTTGAACAAGTGTCGGATTGTACAGTGGTTTTGGTTTTTTTTATCTGAATTTGTGTACATGTTGTTCCACAATGAGATTAACAGGATTATATTGTGCCCTTTTCATCGCATGCTGCTTATCATTTAGTATGTTAAGTAAATACTGGTTCATCGAATAGTTTTGTTTATTTACGAATGTTTTTAGGCCACGCCCTGGAATGCTATGTATGTACCAATCAAGAGGGTAATCGAGAAAAATGTTTAAAGAGTACAAAAATCTGTGAACAGAGTCAAGACACGTGTTTAACGGAAATAAAATGGGGAAGTAAGTTTTAAAGTTTCCATAGCTGACAATTCGTTTGAAAGCAACATTTGAGGTTATGTTTACACTAACCAATGCGCGATGATTTAAATCCTTGTAACATCGTATATCGTTTATAGGTACACCATATTGGTCACAAGGTGCGAAGAAACAGTTTTATGTTTCAAAGAGATGTGCAACAAGAAAAGAATGCGAAAGAATAAAACATTCTAATATGGGAGATTGCACGTATATATGGTACGAAGACTGGAAATGTTCCGATTGTTGTCAAGGAGATAAATGCAATTATTATGTTATCGTAAGTCATAGTTTACATACTGATTCTAAAAGCTTCATTAGCGATATATACTATATACGTGGAATTTGCTTCTTTTCTTTCAGTCTGCAGCGGAGAAAATACATGTTTCCTGGCTGATCGTAATGATATCTTTGCATAGTTTATGGCATATAGTGAAATGACGAATAATGTCAAAAGATATTGCTCCAGCGTCGGCCTCTCGCAACTAGTGATATTCCTTTTCATTAGAAAAACAATGTTTTTCAACCGTGCATGGAACGAATAATTATATATTATATATATTTTAATTGTAACTATATATAAGATGATACTTTGCATGTATCTGAAAGGAACATATTTAGGAAAAAAAGACGATGCGGAGTATTTCTGCGATAAAAGCAATTCATACTCTCCGTATCATATAATCTATAATATAAGGTAATATAACATCTGTCCAATCCGTCCAAACACTCTTTTTATACATTTTGTTAAGAGAATTTTATTAAATAATGCACTAACAAATATTTTGTACTTGTTGATAAAATTAATAAAATTACATGTAATATGTAACACGCTCTTTTTTTAAGGTATTTCTTCTAGTACAATCGCTCGTAAAAGTATGTCGCGCGAAGGCATAGAAGTAACTTTTTTGATAAGCTAGTCCCGCGTCTTACGTAGAGACACGCATAGATGTGTTATATCTGTACACATGCATGCTTTTTATTTTTTCAGAACTTTATCGAATCACATACTTAGTACTTTCTTACCTCAAAAGTGGAACTGCTAAGCCTCCCCATTTTTTAATATGAAATTTCTAACACAGTTTCACATCATATATTAATTTTTTTGAAAAATTCCTATAATCCCAAAAAATCCCAAAAAATTCATATAAAAATTTTTTTGAAAAAAAGATGTACATTATATCCTTTTCAACGCGCAGCTAACATATAAAAAACTCATTTTCTCTGAAAAATATCTTAAAATGTATATTATACATCCATTTATCGTAATCTACCAACGTATCTCTTTACAATGGATCGTATATCACTTAAAGTCGCTTAGAGGATATTCTATATCTGATGCAGATAAGCAGAATCAAACACGGTTATTATTTAGGGACGCAATTCCCACAAAGGATAAGTTCGTATCGTTCACAGCATCAAGCAGCATCGTTCGAATCGACCCTTGGATAAACGTCTTTTTGCGTACATTGCTTGTGTAAGTATATACAAAATCAGCATTTTTCCTCATTCTGTATACGCTATAGTATCCGGTTAAATTAGTTGAAATAATAAATAAAGATATCATATATTCATGGGAAAATATACGTGTTACTGCGTAAGAAATATTAAATAAGAAATATTTGGTAAAATAAGATATAATCGAAGAGAAACGGGAATAAATATTACGCGTACGTAATAACTATATATGTATGCACGTGTACATGTTCGTCGCTCGCCTATGTGCATCGGTTATTCGACGTATCAACTATGTGGATGATAGATTGAACTTTACTGCTTGCAAACACAATGCTTGACGTCATGGACGATCGAAATAATATCAAATTAATATATATATTCGAACTTGAAAAATGTAGACGATTTTTATTATAATCGAATTTAAAGTTATGTATATCGGTCACGCTTAAAATACAATAGTACGTCCAAATACGAGAGAAAATGTTTAATCCACGATCCGATGAAATTAAAAGTACGATCCGTTTCATAAATCCGTTTCATAAAACAGTAAAAGAAAAGCTATCTGAACTTATCGACGACAAAAATCAACAAAATAAAAGATCGTGTGATTTAAGATCAATATTACAAGCAAGTGATCGATATAGACGACGCTGAACAGTTCTAATATACTCACAGCGGCGAAGCGATTCCGACCAATTGAATGATTCTATGTGCTCGCACCGTGACTGATGGTTGAGCTTGATTTAAAGACATTAATTAGCGCTCCTTTAGTCGTGTGCCGAATGTTCAGTCTATAGTCGGTCGCTTATTGTAGTCTCTCTACATCTGCAGACAAAAATGGATTCTCCTTTGACCGTACTTTACCCGGTGAGCAAATTAGAAAGATATCACGATATTTTCGAACAAACCGTCTTGATTCTTCGTCTCTTCTTCGTCGTTTTTATTTTTCATTTTCTTTTTTTTTTTCTAAAAAAGAAATTCCTGCATATCGCGCGTAACAAACGTTGTTTTCAGTTATGCGATATGAAGAATTGGAAGTTACAAAATCTGTACAGAACGTTTAGTCGGAAAAAAGAAGTGGATCTTCCTCAGGATACAAATTTGGCGAGATGTCTGTCAACATTGGATCTCACAGCTCTCGGAATAGGTTCAACTCTCGGCGTGGGTGTGTACGTTCTCGCAGGGTCCGTTTCAAAAACAACCGCAGGGCCAGCCGTAATAATTTCGTTCGCTATTGCCGCAATCGCGTCCATGTTCGCAGGTACAACTCATATCCGATTCGTTCGTTGTGTTTTACCCTAAATAATATGAATAGCAAAGAAGAAACTATTTAGGTCTCTGTTACGCGGAATTTGGTGCAAGAGTTCCACGTGCTGGATCAGCATATATATACAGCTACGTAACGATGGGAGAATTTACAGCTTTTCTGATCGGTTGGACGCTAATTCTCGAATACGTAATTGGCTCGGCTAGCGTAGTACGAGGACTGAGCACCTACGTGGATAACTTGTTCAACAACACTATGCGAAATGCGTTTGAAACGGCAGCGCATATCGACATCAATCACCTCTCTTCTTATCCGGACTTCTTCGCCTTTGGGATCACTCTAATCTTTTCTGGTAAAGAACTATCGACCGAATAAACATCGATATCATACAAATTATCTAGGCACGCATTTACCCACTAAAATATCCATTATTTCACAATCCCAATCTATTCGAAATTTAACACAGCTGCGCTGGCGTTCGGAGCAAAGGAGTCTTCGGTGGCGAACAATATCTTCACCCTTACAAATCTCATGGTAGTTTTGTTCGTGATAATCGCCGGATCTCTCAAAGGTGAGTAACAGAGTATTTAAACTTGAAGTAATTGTTTCTTCGTGTGTACGTGCGTGTTTCTATTTATATGCACTTGGCGTAAAGCTGATATAACCAATTGGAAAACGAAGCCCACGTGCACGGAAGAAAAATGTGATTACGGAAGTGGTGGATTCGCGCCTTATGGCATAGCGGGTGTTATAACGGGAGCAGCAACGTGCTTTTACGGATTCATCGGTTTCGATTGCGTCGCTACAACGGGAGAAGAAGCGAAAGATCCCCAAAGATCGATCCCAATAGCGATCGTTGCCTCGTTGACCGTCGTCTTTCTAGCATATTTCGGTGTCTCTATGGTGTTAACCACCGTCCTTCCTTACTACGAGCAGGATGCAGAAACCCCGTTTCCTCATCTATTCGAGAGTATCGGTTGGAACTGGGCGAAATGGCTGGTAACCATAGGTGCTATTTGTGGTCTATGTTCCAGGTAAAACTTCCGACAAGTACGATACAATATAATTACGCACAAATATATGTGTAAATGCATGTACACCTACGGAGATGTTCCGATGTAAATGACAGCAACCTTTTATGCAGTTTACTGGGTGCGATGTTTCCCTTGCCGCGAATTATTTATGCAATGGCATCCGACGGATTGATATTCGAGTGGATGGGAAAAGTTAATTCACGATTTCATACGCCTCTCATGGGTACCTTCTCAGCAGGGATTCTCACAGGTTCGTATTTTACGATTTTTCTACTGCTTGATAATACCCAATATTCAGCGGGTATTTACACTAACTGCTAAATGTATGAAACGCAACTACAATTTCAGGTGTACTAGCTGCGATATTTGACTTGCAACAACTCGTAAATATGATGAGTATCGGAACATTGCTCGCTTATTCGATCGTCGCAACATGCGTACTAATGCTTCGGTAAAAGAATAATATTCGTTTGTTTTCATAGAAAATATGGCGATTTAATAATGATGGAATAACTTGCAATTTCTATTATGTATATATATTGTATCATTTCAGGTATGAAAAAAGCGAAGCGTATGAAAAAAAGGGAGATCGCGATCCAAGAACCTTGACATTCATTGCGAAACAATTAATTAACGCTAATGGTTTAAATCATTCTACAAAATTAACATCCCAAATCGTTACGTGTCTTGTCGTGTGTTATGGTATAGTATTGTATATTTACTATTTCGATTAACCAAGAGTTTTACTATTGATCTTTAACAATTACAAATATTGTATCATTTACTAGTAACATATGTTTTACAGATGTTCTGTGTATTTGCGTCGGCATTACTGTTTCGATTTTTATCAATGAAATAACGAGCGGTAATGTTACATTTGTCGCTCTATTAGCAATTCTACTGTTAGCTCTAATCATTACTCTTACGTTTATTTATCTTCAACCTTCTTCTGGAAAGAAGCTTGCCTTTTCGGTATATACTGTTTCCATTCTCGTTATCGTTCACTTTTATTATGAACGTTCAATAACAATTTTGACCGCATACAAGAATATATTTTTAGGTTCCGTTAGTGCCATTTTTACCTGCTTTCAGTATTCTTATTAATATATATCTTATGATGATGTTAGACAAAATGACTTGGGTGAGATTTTTAATATGGATGATAGTTGGTAAGTAGACTATATCAAAATAATCGATTACGTTTAAATTAAATAATCGAAGAAATGATTCTTTTGTTCCTTGCAGGACTTGGAATATATTTCTGTTATGGCGTTTGGCATAGTAAAATGAGGAAAGATAAATGCAAGAAATTACCTGAAAACAGTTGTGATAACGGAGCAACATGGGAAACCAACAATTTTGCCAGACTTCAATGATACGCTATTTCCTGTATTTTATTTTCATAATAAAAGTTTTGTATATACCCAAAGTTACTTAATTTGTAAATGATTTAATATTGCGATAAAATGATTCGATGCCTTAATGATAAGAGAAAGGTAAAGATATTTAAAAACGAGCGTTCTTTATATTATAATCGAGTCTATTAAAAAATAAAATTATATAAAAAGTTTATATTTTAAAGGCCAAAGAGAGATTTGAGATCGTTAAGCGTAAGTTTCGAGACAGCGGAGTTCTTATCGCCGCTGAGAACATTCTGAGCTATTTCGATTTTCCTTTCTTGCAAATTTTTTATACGCTCTTCTATGGTGTCCCGACAGATAAATCTACGAAATATAATACAACATTAAATAACGGTCTCTTCTCGTGAACTTTTGCAAATGTTACAGCAAAGACTATTACTAACTTGTATATGAAGACATCTTTTTTCTGTCCGAAACGATAGATCCTATCTTGAGCTTGCACTTCTAATTGCGGATTCCAATGAATATCTATTAACAGCAAATGATTTCCACCTACCAAATTTAATCCAACCCCTCCAGCGGTAAGCGAAAGCAATAATATTTTCGGGTCATCGTTCGGAGCGTTAAATGAATCCATTATGCCCTGTAAAAATACCTCACACGTTTCAAACAGCATTACTTAATATGATCGAAAATTATCACTTCATTAAAAAACTACCTGTCTTTCCTTAATCGGCACATTGCCTGTGAACATATTAAAACTAGCGCCTTTTATCGAGGACAAACAAGATGCAATAATATTCAACGTACTCGTCCATTGTGAAACGATAATTATTTTGTCATTTTTTTGTAAAATGTCTGTAACTGTATCAAGCACCTTCCTTATCTGCGTTTAAGATGCAAGTATAAGTAAATTCGAATCAGCCAACCGATGCCAAACAACAAATACAAATGCGTGATATTTCATATTTGAGAATATGCAAGATAACTCACTTTCGAGCTCACGCGATCGCACTTAAACACAGGATTTTTAGACGTAAGTAAATTACTAGCTACTCTGCGATCAATGCCAATCTCTTTTTCGTTTGTCTCCTCCTCGTTATTTTCTGATTCTTCTAATGTTATATTATTCATTTGTGATAATAAATCTGAATTGACGTCTTCCTTTTCCCTTATATCGCTATCTTCTATATCTTCTTCATCTAGCATCGAGTGAATAAGTGACGGGTGAACACAAATTTGACGTAATCTTAGTAAAAGAACCAAAATTTCGTGCGTTTTGACATCAGCGTGTAATGATAATAACTTGTTTTGCGCCTTCGTAAACTGAGTATTTTTATCTGACAATCGGTAGAAAAAACAAACAATTATTTTAATGCATTACTAACAAAATATAATGTATATAAGTACTTACTTGGATTCGAAAGAAACGTTGGTTTATCATATTTTCCAGCAGCTAAATCAACCATATGATCCTTATCAGCTCTTTGAGCCAAAAATTGAGCAAACAATGTACGAGAATATATTAACACTTTTTCATATACCAACTGTTCCTCTGGATCTAGCTTTATAAGTATCTCTTCTACAAATTTTTCTGGAAGACTTTCTAACATGCCATTTGCTTGAAGTTCTTGTTTTGTTCTACGTAACATTAACGTTTTCATCACAGTTGCCAATCGTTGACGACCAGCGGTTGACTTATTATCTACCCAGCGTTTCCATACTCGTAAGTCGTCGAAAGGAGTACACTTGAGAAACTTTAAAATAGGATATAAATCCATTTCCTTGTTTTGGATGGGTGTACCAGTAAGAGCCCATCGTTTATTCGCTACTAAACCGCACACTGACTGAGAAGCTTGACTTTTATGATTCCGGATTACATGCGCTTCGTCCAATATAATGCGTTCCCAATGAATTTTGTAGGCCATAGAGTTACTCTTAAATTCACGGAGCAAGATATTATACGTTGTAATAACAACATCGTTTTTTGCTAATCTTTTTGGTACATTTTCCCGATTTGTACCATGATAAACTTTAACAGAGAGCATACCACGTTTACATCTACGGTCTATTTCATTTTCCCATTGTGATAACAAGGAAGCGGGACAAACTACGAGTGTACCCCCTTTACAACGCTGTACCATTGATGGATCACAATGCATCCATTCCTCGGAATTCGATTCTTCCGATTTTCCTTTAGCAATGCTGGCTATAATCAGAGATATCATTGTTAAAGTTTTACCTAAACCCATATCATCAGCGAGGACACCACCAGGAGGCCTCTGTTGCTCTCTCCACATTAACCATGCCAACGCGTGCTGTTGATGAGGCATTAATTTTACTTTTAAGCCTTGTGGATCTTCCGCTTTGTCTTCCTCGGTCGGTCTAGCTACAAGAGATCCATGTAAATCTTGCAACCTATCAACCGTCAAGGATCGTTCTCTGTCTAACGTTGCTTGAGCTTGTTTCCCAAGTTCTCCACTTTCTGCGGATGACTTTAATTTCGATGGTATACTACATGAATCATAATACGAATTAAATTTTTCAGAATATGGCTCTTTCTCCTTCTTTTCTTCTTCGACAAATGACATTTCTTGCTTTACAGAGTGTGATTCAGACTTAATAATTTGTGTCAAAGGTGTTCTTTCTAATTCAGCTGCAATTGTTTCTATTTCTCTTTCTTGCCTTACAATACTTTCATGTAATCTTTTTCCTTTATCTGGCAATAAATCGATATTACCAGCAGTAAGCAATAACTGGAAATATATATAGCATTTACAATGTATATTTCGCTCTTAACCATTACTACCTATTAACTATTGGAATTTACCTTTGTCTTACTCAATTCATTTTGTAACTGTTCCATTTTACAAACAAGCAGAGCTCTTTTCTGTGCTATCACTGGATCTATATTATTAACACCTATTTCTTGTTTTGCTAAAGATATTGCAGTTCCAAGCTGTGAACTACTTTCTTCATCTGTATGTGATTCTGTAAAACAATTAAAACATAAACATAATAAATTTATGATATATATGTGTATATATATATATATATATACACATATAGTTTTGAAGTAAGAAATGTTGAAAATATTTATACCCGAATCAGATGAAAAATATGATTCTTCACATTTTTCTCTTTTTTTAGAAACATGTTCTTTCATCAAATTATTATTGCTGGATATATTTTTAGATATATTAGAAGCATTAGTTTCTAAATTATCTTGGATTTTCCTTGGAACATCTTTCAATCCTTCTTCCATTAATATTTTATCATTACTCTTCATCATTCTTTCAATCTCGTCTAGCAAACATAACTAATCATATCAAATATAAAGCTATTATATTTATTAATGAAAATAATCGAATTTGATACCATTTGATGTACTGTCATCAGTATTATGTTCTTCGCTACTACTGATTGATACAGAATCATTTTCATTATGATCACTGATATCTTCACTGTCAGAATACTGAGGGATATGCTTTTTAATCCTACGTCTAATTCCTTCCTCTGTTGACGATAATTCTTCGGATGAAGAATCTCTAAAATATAAAGAACATAATTAAATATTAAATTTCGGAATATTACATTAAATAAAATGTACTACTTACTCCTCCGCTAATGAATTTACGCTAGCTTCACTACTTTCAATTACAAAAATCTGTTCTTTCTCGGTATTCTCACTGTCTTCATCGCTATCGGAAATAACATAAGATCTCGTTTTCTTTGTAACACCGGGCGAATCTTGCCACTGATTCAAGCTTTCCTCCATTTGAATTTCTGTAAACTTTATCAATTCTACCTAATTGTAAAAAGTACAACATTTGTATTAAATTGTATATATAAATGTTGGAATAATCCAGGATATAAATAAATATCTAATTCTTACAATTGAATCACTTATTGACAAGAAGTTTAACCGAAACTTTCAAATTGTGAAGTATCACGTAAATATGAACTATGTAATAACATAGTATGACATGCTATATTATTTTTTTAATGATATGAAACGAAAGTTATAAAAAGTAATCGTGATACTAATGAAATAAGCAAGAACAAATGGAAAGATATTTACTGGGAAGATATTTATTAAAGATATTGGAAAGATATTTATAAATTGAGAATCAACGAAAATATAAAAATTTTATCAAGTAAGTCAATGGTTTTCTTTCACTAGAGTTTTTCATGTAGAAATGCCAAAACTAAAAGATTTCTGCCAAGCAAATGAGAATGCTCACATTTATAATACTGGTTGTTTTCAGACTAGTGCTACTCTCAGCGGCCAAGTGTTCGACGTTAGCATATATAAGAATCTATTTAGTTCCATGCTACAAACGAGGTATACTCGCTGTGGTTTCATGCTATAAAAGCCTATTTCATTGTATGGTTCTACTTTCCTACCCAAGATAGATAATAACGATAATTAAACTTAGTTGGTTCTATATTATTTATTTATCTTTTATATTTTTTATTAGTTTATCATATATTATATCTGATATGTATTCAATTGTGGCGGCACCCGACAACAAATACCGCCACTCGACGCGAACTACAACCGGACGACGGTAGCGCAGTGGTTAGCGCCTTAGGTTACGAACGTTCGGGATCCGGGTTCGAATTCCGGCGCCCGTGTCCTATCTATATTTCTTCCACGAGCAACACATACACCTCAAATTGGTGACCCCGACGTGATGATGCCGCCACACAATTATTATTTATTAAGTAAGCAAATATACTTCAAATTAAATCATGTTAGGCCTCGTTTTTATCAGGAAAATGTAATAAATGTGTTGGTAAAAGATTCATTCATTCTTTTTATTCCCCGTGGTTGATCGAATGTTATGATCGTTCGAGATTGGTTGGAGTGCCGATAACACCAATTACTTCCCGTATAATGAAATAGGCTCTTGTAGCGTAGAACTGCTGCAGCCAGTATAGCTCGTTTGTGGTGGAACTAAATAGGTTCTTATATATAATAACATAGAACAACTTCAGCACTTAGCCGCGTGGGTGCAGCACCTGTACTGCAGAACAAGTAGAACAGTGGGTGTGAGCATTCTCATTTCCTCACTGTTCTTGCACCTAGTTGGGTCTAATGTTCAACATTCAGTTCTTGTTCTTGTCTCATCTGTAAACGTTCTGTTGTTCCACGTCGGTGAAGACGAACAAAGACTCCCGTCAATTGAGACGCCAAACTTTGTTTCACAAAATGGCTGATTTTTTACATTCAGAAGCAGAAGAAAGCGAGGTATTTATATCGTTGAGTTTATTATCATTATTTATATAATGCTGTTATAATGATATCATATGTATATCTATATGTATATTCTTTAATCGTTTGAAACTTCTGTCACTAATCGATTTTTTATTAAAATTTAGGAGGAGAAGGAATTAGACGATAATGAGAAAAAGAAACTGAAGAAAATAAAAGCTATGGAAGAAAGTGATGAAGAAGAAGAGGAAGGTGAGGATAGAATAATACATTCCAAGGTTCATACATCATAATTTTTTTTTAAATTTTTATGCATCTAAATACAGTAATATTTCATTTATTTTATTCTATAATTAGTGAATGACCATAATATGCTTATCATTTATTTACAGATGATGAGGATCGTTTACGGGAGGAACTTAAGGATCTCATTGACGACAACCCTATAGAAGAAAGTGAGGGAGATGATAGTGATGCTTCTGGAGTATCTCAAAAACGTAAAAAAAGTGATGATGAGGACTTTGACGATCGTTTAGAAGATGAAGATTATGACTTGATAGAAGAAAATTTGGGAGTCAAAGTTGAAAGAGTAAGTGCAAATTGATGCATTTATTTAAAGTATGTAAACTTATATATGAAGTACAAATGAAGTGATATACTTCTTTACTTTAGAAACGTTTTAAACGCCTCCGAAGGATACAAGATGAGGAATCAGAGGAGGAACAGGAAAAGGAGGCAGACGATGATAGAGATGCTATTGCAAACGAACTTTTCGAAGGTTCTGGCGATGTAAGTTATATTACTATTAAAATATCCTAGTCCAAAATTTGTACTTCTTTCTATTACATACCCAATATTTTTGCGCTTATTTCTATCTTTACATCAGGAAAGGGAGATTGCTATGGTATGTAAAAATGGACATAAAAATACCTTTGAAGAAAAATTGTTTCATTTATTCTGTATCTATTCTTTTTCGTTTCATTCCCCATTTTTATTATGTGTTAGGAAGATGAAAGGCGGAGCGAACGTAGTCACAGACCTGAAGTCGACACATTTGACGAGGAAGGAAGTGAAGGAGAATACACAGACGCTGATGATTTTATTGTTGACGATGATGGTAGACCAATTGCCGAGAAACGCAAAAAGAAAAAGCCAATTTTTTCTGATGCAGCTTTGCAAGAAGCACAAGACATTTTTGGTGTTGATTTTGATTATGATGAATTTGGTAAATACGGCGAAGAGGACTATGAGGAGGAAGAAGAGGAAGAAGAGGAAGAAGAAGAAGATGAATACATGGACGATGAAGACGCCGAGAGACCGCGAAGGCCGAAAAAACAGTTGAAAAAGAAAACTACGAGAAAAAGTATTTTCGAAATTTACGAACCAAGCGAACTTAAACGCGGTCATTTTACCGATATGGATAATGAAATACGGAACACAGATATACCGGAGAGAATGCAACTTCGTACTGTTCCTGTTACACCAGTTGCAGAGGGTTCTGATGAACTAGACTTAGAGGCAGAGTGGATCTATAAACAGGCGTTCTGTCGACCAACTATTTCAATTCAAGATGCACACCTAAACGCTGAGGCTAAAGAAAGAGCTCGGAAAGGACCTCAAACGATCGGTAAAATTAAAAAAGCTTTAGACTTTATGCGAAATCAACAATTCGAAGTACCTTTCATATCGTTTTATAGAAAGGAATATGTCCTACCGGAACTAAACATTAACGATCTCTGGAAAGTGTACAAATTTGATGCCAAGTGGTGTCAACTTCGTCAGAGAAAAGAAAATTTATTAAAATTATTTGATAAAATGCGAAATTATCAGTTAGATGAAATTATGAAAAATCCTGATGCTCCATTACCAGATAACGTACGATTGATTAAAGATGACGACATAGAACGATTGAAAAATGTGCAAACCAGCGAGGAACTAAATGACGTTTATCACCACTTCATGTTATATTATAGTCATGAGATACCAGCAATGCAGGAAGCTGCTCGTCAGAAGGAGAAAGAAGCACGGAAAGAAGCAAAGATTCAAAAACGAAAACAACAAATTGCGGATGCCGAGGAAAACGGAGAAGATCCTCTGCCGGAAGAGGAGGCGGACGTAGAGGAAGAAGAGGAAACAGATGAAACATTAAAACAGGCTGTTCGGACTGGTCCATATTCTATTTGCAGGCGGGCCGGCCTCGATAACCTCGCAAAAAAGTTCGGTCTCACTCCCGAACATTTTGCCGAAAATTTACGAGACAATTATCAGCGACACGAAGTAGATCAGGAGCCAACGGAACCTTTAACCATTGCTAATGAATACTGTAGTCAAATACTTAGTAGTTCGGAAGAAGTACTAAAAGCTGCTCAATTAATGGTAGCTATTCAATTAGCACGTGAACCTTTGGTAAGGAGGTGTGTCCGAGAAATGTACATGGAAAGAGCAAAGATATCTGTAAAACCTACAAAAAAAGGAATCAAAGAGATCGACGAAAACCATCCAGTTTATGGGATGAAGTATTTGAAGGATAAGCCAGTGCGAGATCTGGTTGGAGATCAGTTCCTAAATTTGGTTATAGCCGAAGAAGATAAATTAATTACGATAACATTGAGTGATAGTATCGAAGGGAATACTAGTAACAACTACGTTGACGAAATGAAACAACTTTACTACCGAGACGAGTTTAGTAAAAATGTCCAGGATTGGAACGCATTGAGAGTTGGGAGTGTTGAAATGGCACTTACACGTATTGTTTTACCGAGTCTAAAGAAAGAGCTAAAAGCAAATCTTATTGCAGAAGCTAAAGAATGCGTAATGAGAGCATGTGGTCGTAAAATGTACAATTGGATTAAAGTTGCTCCTTATACCTGTGAATTTCCAGAGGAAGAAGATGAGGAATGGGATACTAGTAAAGGACTTCGGGTAATGGGTTTAGCTTATGTCCCAGAATACTCTCAAGCCGCATTCACTTGTCTAATCGCACCGGATGGGGAATGTACAGATTATTTGAGATTGCCACACATAATGAAACGAAAGAATAGTTACCGAGAGGACGAGAAAGCCATGAAAGAAGCCGACTTGTTAGCAATTCGAAATTTTATAGCAACAAAAAAGCCGCATGTTGTAGTTATAGGTGGTGAATCAAGAGAGGCAATGATGATCGCGGCTGATATTAAAGAATGTATCGCGAACCTAGTAGAAGAAGAACAATTCCCAAACATTAAGATAGAAATTTGTGACAATGAATTGGCTAAAATTTACTCGAACAGTAATAAAGGTATATCCGAATTTCGGGATTATCCGGAATTATTGCGACAGGCTATCTCATTGGGCAGAAGAATGCAAGATCCCTTGGTGGAATTTTCTCAATTATGCACCGCTGACGAAGAAATTTTATGTTTAAAGTATCACAACTTGCAAGATCAATTGCCGAAAGACGAACTTTTGGATAATTTATATTTAGAATTCGTGAATCGTGTAAACGAAGTTGGTGTTGATGTGAATAAGGCGGTACAACAAGCTTATTGCGGGAATTTAGTTCAATTTGTGTGTGGTTTGGGGCCGAGAAAAGGACAGGCATTGATCAAAATGTTGAAACAAACCAATCAAAGGTTGGAAAATAGAACTCAGCTTGTAACTTCTTGTCACATGGGACCTAAGGTTTTTATTAACTGTGCGGGTTTTATCAAGATAGATACAAACAGTTTAGGAGACAGCACCGAAGCATATGTCGAAGTCCTTGATGGGTCTCGAGTACATCCCGAAACGTATGAATGGGCGAGAAAAATGGCAGTCGACGCTTTAGAATACGACGACGAAGATGCTAATCCAGCCGGAGCACTGGAAGAGATTCTCGAATCTCCTGAGAGACTGAAAGATCTTGATTTGGACGCGTTCGCGGAAGAACTTGAAAGACAAGGTTTTGGCAATAAATGTGTCACTTTATATGATATCAGAGCAGAATTAAATTGCAGATATAAAGATTTACGTGTACCATATCAGTCACTGAGCGCAGAAAGGTTGTTCGATATTCTAACGAAGGAAACCCCGGAAACATTTTACGTAGGGAAATTAGTCTTGGCCACAGTAATAGGGATAAGCCACAGAAAACCGCAAGGTGATCAATTGGATCAAGCCAATCCTGTAAGAAACGACGAAACTGGATTGTGGCAATGTCCATTCTGTTTGAAAAATGATTTTCCGGAATTATCCGAAGTATGGAATCATTTTGACGCCGGAGCTTGCCCCGGCAAAGCTACTGGCGTGAGATTAAGATTAGATAATGGAATATCTGGTTATATTCATATAAAAAATTTATCTGACAGACACGTTGCGAATCCTGAAGAGAGAGTAAACATAGGACAAATAATACATTGTCGGATAATAAAGATTGAAGTGGAGCGATTCAGCGTCGAATGTACAAGTAAAAGTAGCGACCTCGCGGATAAAAATCACGAATGGAGGTACGTAAATGTGTCCGTATGCGCGAACGCACGTGCGTGCGTGTATATGTGCGTGCGTTTGTTTTAAAATGTTATTTTCTCTAATTATTTTAATCTTATTTTTAGACCACAAAGAGATCCGTTTTATGACACAGAAGCAGAACAAAGAGATGCGAAAGTCGAAGAGGATGCCAAGAAAGCGAAGCAACGGCAGACATATGTGAAACGCGTAATCGTGCATCCTTCTTTTCACAACATCAGTTTTGCAGAAGCTGAAAAGTTAATGCAGACTATGAAGCAAGGGGAAGCAATAGTTAGACCGAGCAGTAAAGGTGCTGATCATTTAACTGTCACATGGAAAGTTACTGATGAGATTTATCAGCATATCGATGTTAGAGAGGAGGGAAAAGAAAATGCCTTTTCTCTCGGTCAAAGCTTGTGGATTGGAAACGAAGAATTCGAGGATTTGGATGAAATTATTGCGAGACATGTTAATCCTATGGCTGCATATGCTTCGGAATTATTGGACTTTAAATATTATAAACCAGCTGTAGAAGGCATTAAGGATAAAGCGGAAGAGATATTAAAAGAACAAAAGAAGGAAAATCCTGGAGGAATTCCGTATATAATATCTGCTGCAAAGGTTAGTAAGATTCGTTTTCAAATATGTTCGGACGTGCAATAAGATTCGAACATTTCGTGTACGTTTTTGCATTGTTTCAGAACTATCCTGGAAAGTTTTTGCTATCTTATCTTCCGCGAACTCGATGTCGTCACGAATATGTAACAGTATCACCAGAAGGATTTAGATTCAGAGGGCAAATGTTTGGTAGAGTGAGCGACTTGTTCCGATGGTTCAAAGAACACTTTCGTGATCCGGTACCTGGACAATCTACTCCTAGTACTCCACGTGGAGCAATGACATCTAGAACACCTTATCATACAACGCCAGGAGCAGTGAGTGGTACGTATTTCAACTTTCATCAATTTTTCAAAATTGTTTGACATCAACATTATTGTAATATTATAGGAATGAATCAAGAAGCCATACAAAGAGTGGCGCAAAATCTTCCGCATCATATGTTACATTCTTTATCGCAAGTGGCGAATCAGACTCCTCATCATTATCCACCACACACACCAGGAACTGCGAATGCCGCTGGTTATGGTGGAGTTCATACTTATCCTAATACTCCATACACACCTTCGGGACAAACACCCTTTATGACACCATATCAAACGCCACATCATACTCCACATCATCATGGTCAACCAACTCCAAGATATGGGCAACAAACACCTAATCATCAGCAAGGTCCTTTCATTCATCCACCTCCACCTTCAGGGATAACTTCTACAGGACATCACAGATCAACACCATCACATAGACCTACGCCTCCAATGTCAACACCAGGCGATCCTATGGATTGGAAAAAAGCAGCGGAAGCATGGGCACGATTAAAAAGTGGACCACGTGTGTCGTAAGTATTTGTCTCTTCTTTTTGCATTTCTTTTAACTTATATAATTTTTTTATGCGTTTCTTTCTTTTATTTAAATTCTTTCCCTCCCCGCCTTTTTTTTAGTACCTCTACTCCAAGATATGAAGAATCTAGGAGAACTCCACGAAATTACGAAGAATCGGTTGGAAGAACAACGCCGCGAAATAGAACTTCGAATCGGACACCTTCTTATAAATCTCCTCGAGGTACACCACACACTAATTCAAGTCCTCGAAGTATGTCTCTTAGTGGAGATGGTACTCCTTTATATGATGAAAGTTAACAGGTTCGCTTATACATAATATATCATACTTTCCGATTATATCATATCATGTGATATAAAAAGAAAGATCTTGATAGAAGTTGTAAAAGAATCACGACCTATATCTCATTCAAAATGCTCTTAACGTTGAGCATTAAAAGTACTGTATAAAACCATTTACCGAGCCCAGTTATTAACTTTAACAGCATTTTCTTTTACGTTCATATATTTAAATAAACAATAAAACATATATATATGTATCGCATATGTGTGTACGTGTGCGTGCATACACACGATACATATAATATATGTATATATATATTATATATGTATATATATGTTATATTATTAAACTACATACTCGATTGTCTTTAAAAAATATATATATTTATTTATACATATATATACATATATATATATATATATTGAGTGCAATGTAAAAAGTAAAACCTTGAATTTTTTCTTATATTTTTATTTAGCATATATTAATTCATATAAAAGTTATATATTTTTATTTGAATTTTAATTTTATTGATGCTGGATTATTGTACAGTTCTTATGTTTTTAACTTAGAAATGCAGCATGTTTCTTACATACTTTATACAATTGTTAAATTACACCATTAAACAATAAACTCAATTTTATCTTGTAAGTTTACTTAATTTTTCTAGTAAGTGGTAGTACATATAATATCCTCTTTCAATTGAAACAAAAATAAACAACATATATCAGCAAACGAACAATAGTCATATATCTGTTTTTTTATTTAAAAATGTAACAAAACACTTACACTATATTAGTCATAACTGTAAAACGTGCGTATAAATAAAATTTTTTCAACGTCGTATTGCTTTATACATGAGAGACTTGATCATCTGATAATATGTCGTTTTTACCTGCAACATCTTGATAATACGTATATGCTACATCACGATATTTTCCAGCTGATGGCTGATTTCCAAGACTGAATAAATATACGGTATCAATACTATTGAATGTAAGATCACAAAATTGATATTATAACTGTAAATACCTTACATTTGTTTAGGAAGAGTGCTAAGTGACGTATTCGGTTCGATATCTTTTCTCGCGTTTGATCTTGTTTTTGTCGGTTTCGTTGTAACAAGATTTATGCGAGATTCATGCTACGAAAATAATGTAATTACATACATTTTTATTTTATAAAATGTATTGATAAATATAAATGTCATTGAAGAATCACTTACCAAATTTTCAACATTTATGGATTCTACATCGTCTTTACTTATTATATTTCCGGAATTAAATGTCATTTTCTGATTCTACTAAAGTAAAGAAAAGGATTAGAAACCTATAGAAAGAGAAAGACAAAGAATTAAATAAGTGATATTACCTCATATGCGGGAATATTTTTATCATCGCTGGAAACGCTTGATTCTGATACTTCTTGCAAAGTTTTTCTCTTCCTTCTTGTTACAATCCTTGTGGGTCTGTTGTGTCCGACTAATTTTGTATCATTTTTAGTAGGTTTAACCAATTTCTCTGGTGAAATTGTAGGTACATTCTACGATAATAAATTTAGCACTTTCTTGTAAAGCTCAGCACATTATAACGATTACATTAATTAATTATAGTTGTTACCTGTGCCAATATGTTTAATTGTTTGTTTTTGCTGCTATCACTTCTGTTTTTCCTCTTTTTTATGTCGTTGCTTTTAGCAGAAGACTTATGAGGAGAAACTATTAGAGAGTTTTGAGAAGTACCAGGATTATATACTGGATTATTGTCTTTTAGAACAATGCGCTCTCCTGAAAATGGTAAAGGCTCAAAAATAATCATGTCATGTATGATATGTATCATTTTATAGATAAGAAAAAATAAATCTTTATTTCTTACCTCTCCAATAACTTAATGGAGGTATTATTCTTCTACCTTTTGAACTCACACCAACATTTATAATGTGTACCGAATCGGTAATATCAGCTTAAACACAAATAATTTCTCTATTTAGAATTTGAAATAGATACATACTTCCAATATCATTGATTACTTATTGTTATTATTATTATTATTTATCACGAGCTTACCATTTTCTAATGATTTCCATATTTCACAAAACTGTTCTATATTGGTGGGGCAACCATAACGACACTGGTTCACCAACTCTTTAGGTACAACTACATGAAATAGAATAATATCGTTAATATATAAAATATAATTATAAATATTTTAATGTTATTAAATATTATATTTCAAGTTCTAACCATGTTTCGTATCATTTAAGTCACCAATTAATTGATAAAATTCATGATGAATTGTCTCGACCAATTTTTGTGATACTCGGCGAAATATTATATCCGTTTTAAACTTCCTATGTATGATGTGGCCAACTTCGCTACATAAATATAATGATATGTTTTATACCAAATTAATAATGTGCATTATACAATTTAATTACTTACTTTAATAATTTTCCCTCAAAAATTAAATGTAATCCTGATTTGGATAAAATGTTCGGTGTCCAAGCAGATAATAATTTCGGTTTACAATTATTCATAAATTTATTATCTCTAGAAACTTTTAAATTATCCTGTAATGACTTTTTCAAAATAATAGGATCGACATTACTCGATTGAATGTTACTGCATTCTTCAGAATATTGCGTACTATCAGATAATAAATTTGAGTTCATCATTGAAATAGCATTAGATTTCATAGGAGACCTTTTCTTTGTCAAATTTCTATTTTTAACTTTTTCATTTAAATCTTTAATGGCCTTATTTTCGTCCTTAATTACATTTACCTTTGGATCTTGTAAGAAACGTAATTGTGTATTTCTAATTTCTATATCAATAGGAACTGAGCTAATTACAGCAGGCTTCGTCATTTCAGTCATGGTATTTTTTGGATGTAATAATAATTCTTCATATTGTTGACAGGATGAATGATTTTGATATTGATCGTTCTTATGTCTGCTTTCCTGTAAGTAAGAATTCGTTTGCGTCATTGTATTATTGCATTTTTTAGCCATAGTAAACTCAGGATCTGTCTGTTCAGGATCAGGATTGTCTGTTGTATTTTTATTAGAATATTGCAAATAGTTGATGGGTTTATTAATAACTGTTGAATTCTGTTGTACAGAATGTTTCTGGATTTCCTGTGTATCTTCGATTTTCGTAAAATCATTTGGTTTTCTCCATTGTTCTCTTCCCATGATATCAGATTTCACATATTTATCTACATCATTTTGAATATTTGAGCTTATATATCTCTTTACTTTTAAATGAGCCCTCTCGTCTTCTATAATACTGATACTAGAATCATTAAAATTTGTAACATTTTCTTTTTCAGACCTTATTGTTTTTATATAGCTTCCATTATTGTTATCTGACATAATTGATGGTGCGTTTGAAATATGTTGTTTTTCTATGGCATCATGTTTTTGATACATTGTTTTTTTTCGTATTCTACGTTTACAAGGCTTCAGTAATATGTCTTTCTGTCGTATTATTCGATTTATCGGTATCCTTGGAACCCCTACATAAATTTCATTTTCACTATCGGAAGTACTGATATCATTATTTTTACTCATTTCCGCAAAAGTTCTCTTTCTTCGTAATGAATTGTTATGATTTGCAACTGTACTATTTACAGAACGTTGCAGTGAAATTGATTCAGATTCTACCCAATTTTGAGACTTATCATTTATCCCATTATATCGTTCTTCCACTACATGTTTATCTCCTTTCAATTTTGAATTTTCAATATTAGATCCATTATATTTAACTGTCCCGTATGATACAACATAATTTAAGCAATCAAATATTTCAATAATTTTACCCACACACTCTTCATCACAATTTTTATCTGTTAAGTTGTTTACAATAACGTTCAATTTATCCTTCAAACTGTTCACTGTAGTTTTAGTGCAATTCAAATTTATATTTTCTTTATCATTACCATATTGATTTTTTAAAGATTGAATGCTGACTTCTCTGTAAGGCGAGTTCTTAATTGTATCAGATAAACATGTTTGTGTGAATGAATCACTTTTTTGACAGCTACGTGAATTGAGATTTTGTTTTTCCTTTGTTTGCAAAATATTATATGTACAGTCAAGATTAACTGATGCTTCAGATGCATAGAATTCTTCAAAAGGCATCAAATTTGATCTTTTATTCTTAGGGCTTTTTGAATTGAAAAATGTGATATCTGTTATTTCACTTCTTAAATCATCATCACTATCTGTAATGGGAGTAGGCCAACGAAAAGTTGCACTACATCCTTGCTGTACAAATGTTCTCCAAATTTGATAAACATTTTCCCAATCATCAGGAAATCCACTATAAAATTTACCTCGAACATAATCTGGTAATTCTAAATATAAAGAAATAATATACAATATATACAAAACATAAACATGTGCACACATACATAAATACTATAAGATATTTACCATACTCATCATCAACAATATTTCCTTGCAAGTGATACAAATGTTTAAAAACGGATACTATCTTAGTACTTGTTAATCTTCTTACAATAGGCTTACTCTGAGCAACCTTCCCACTAACATAATAAAATCGATAGTAAATAAATATTAAAAAGCAAATAAATTAAAACTCTCAGTATATATTGCATATCTTACCACTCAATTTTTCCTTTAATAACCAACTCATTTTGTTCATTTAACATAACTTTCCATTTTGTAAACATTCTAACATTTTTATTTTCAAAATTATCACAACTAATTTGTGAGGGAATAAAGCTGTCAATATAGTTTCCATCGTTACTAGAAAATCTGTGATTTCCTTTTTTCTTAGGTGATTCAATGTCAATATCAGAAGAATTACTTCTAATTCGTGGTAAAGATTTTGCATTAGGAGATGTTAAGCTGTTTAATTTCTTTTTGATACAAAAATGATTATTAAAGTTGGGTGGTGGCATCATAAGACGATCTTTTAAACAGTCATTTTCTTCTCGAAACTTCTTAACGCTAGATGTAGCAATCATTTTGTGATTACTATTAATGCCTTTCTTTTTCAACAGTATATTCCTCAAATTATTGCTTGAAGAAACAACTTCACTATCAATTTTGGAAACTTGTAAAGATGGAATATTAGTAGTAGAGTCAAATGGATCTGCATTAATGCTTGAAATACTAGGGGATGTAAGTAATGGCCATGATACATCTTCAGTTCTGTTTTCCTGTCTAAGTGAAGCTAATTTTAAAGTTCGTTCTAATTTTTTGTATCTTTCTTCCATTTGAAAATCGGCAAAGTTTACCTATAGCAATATAAATTTTAAATTTATAAAAAATGTAATTTTCATTACAATATTTAGAATATACTTACCTCAGTCATGTGTGTCATTTAAAAATTTCAATTAGTTATTCACATATACATATGTATATATTTAAAGTTTATTGTTTTTAATTAATTCTTCTTCTGTTCTTTAAAATTTTGTTATCTTACACTTTCATACCATCTGAGATACACAAACACAATGTAGTTATAATATAGTTCCTATATATTTATTAAGTATTTAGCATAAGGATTTCAATTGATGTTCATCTCAGATGTCTTAACATTGTAATCAACTAATAAATATCGAGAGATACAAATTAAAATGATACACCTACTGTTTAAATTCTAAGACATCAAATCTACGTATATTTAACTTTTTATTTTATTTTATTTTATTATTATTATTTTTCTTTTTTTTTTTTTTTTGGTTATATCTAAACCAACCAACATTCGCGCGTAATTTCAAGATTTTCTACCAATTCAAATATAATGCACAACTCACAACGCACAACACAACCGTTTTCATTTCTCAGTGGTTCTCAAATAGATTTATGATACATATAAATACAATTACAGTTATATAACTATGGTACGATCAGAGATGAGTTCTTCCAGAGACGACCATTTCTGCTACGACCAACGTTTAATTCATTTTCATCTTTATACGTTATATAGTATGAAAAATAAAAAAATCTTTTAATATTTTGTATTATATTTGTTTCAATAGTCAAGATACTATTAACGAGAATAACTAAATACATTTTTTTTTAAATGTATCATTTCAATTGATATAGAAAGGTTCAAAATTTAATAATAATTACGTTTGTAGAAATAAATCTTTATATAGATGTGTTATTATACCTCTTATTAGATTTTATTTTAAATTATACAGTCCTGCATAATTAAACAGTAACTATCGTCCATACAATTTACATCTCGATTATCTTGGTTAACTATCCAATATCAAGTCATAACCATAAAAATTGCCATACCTGGTAGATTCTAATACGAAGAGCTATTGCGCGGCAATTATAAGTACCGTTGTTTTAAAGAATAATTCTCTATTATGACAACAGCTAATAACTGATTAATTTTTACATTTTTAGTATATATATAGATATCTTTGTATCTTTTAAAATATTTCTTTTATATGTTTAATGATATTAATTATTCTTATTAAAATTTAATGAAAAATACAAAAAGAGGTTTCAGGTGAAGGAGAGAATAAATAAAACAAAAACTGACATTTAATTATTTTTTTACAATCTTACTAAATAAATAAACATTACAGGACAGTTTTCATGTTTACATCACTTACATTTTATTAAATGTTATGTCAAATTATTTAAAAAATATAACAAAAAATAATCACTGAATCATTCAATTATATGTTAAGTCTCAATTTTATATAAATAATACTAGAAAAGAAAATTATATATGTACACAATACTGAAATATCATACGTGTACATTAAGTGTAAGGTTTTATCATTCAAAGCTTGAGAACATAGCATTGCACAAATATCGATTGTAACATTTTCATTGTTATTTGTATTATTACTATTACTATTATTGTAACTATTATTATTATTCATTTTCATATTCTTTCTAATCATCATTGTGATCATATTTTCTGTCGGAGAGAAATATACTGTCACTTTTCTGATTAAAAATGGTACAGTCATATATTTTTCTATTTATTTTGTAACAGCAGAAATAATCATACAAGCTAATACTTTTGTATCCATTAAGCACGAATATTTTGTTTTTATATTAGTAGTCTATAATGAGTAAAATTTGACTAGATTTTTACATTAAAGATTGCGTAATTTTAATTTGATATTACGACTATCCTACTCCAAGCTGTATGCATATAACTAATACTATCTTATTAAAGCAGATATAAGAAAACGTAGATTGTTCTTTTATTAACAAATATACCGTTGTTAGAGTCTTTCGTAATTGTTCGTATATAGGTAAAGAATAGGAAGTCTGCTACATAACTAGTATATTAACAGACTACTTTTGTTTTATGATTTACCACCTGCAGAATTATCAGCTTCGCTAGATCCTTCTGCTGAATCTGGAAATTCTTTTTGATGACTTTTAGAACTCCTATCCTTGTAATCTCGTCGATGATGATGGTGATGATGGTGATGATTTTCACTATCTCTACGATCTTTTTGTGAAATGTTTCCTCTATATTTTCGATTACTCTCATCGCGATAATAATTACGATGACCACGAGATCGATAACATAGAGATTCAAACATCATCGTATCTAATTTTATATTGCCATTTTGAAGTTGTGGTAACATAGTCGAATCCATCTCCGTCTGATGGTCTGATTTATTGTGTCGATTTCTTCCGTTCCTGCAATATGGTACTATAAATAAACTGTAAAATATATATATGTTGAAATAGTAATAAACATTTTAAGTCCTCATTACCTAAATGACTTGTGATGCCAGTAGCTCTGTAATGGTGGAAATATATGAGGAGTTTGTTCTTGTATAGTGCTTGTAGGTGAGCCGCGACTATGATGACTATTATTACTGTCACGGGATCGAGCTCCTTTATTACCATTCATATTTGGTGATGTTGCTTTCAATGTTGCAATTTGTTCTCTCTGTTCCTCATTTTGTTTGCGTAATCGTTTTATCGCTGCTTCTGTGCCTTCAAAGCATGCAATTAAATGTGCTCGAGGGGAATGAAGTCCTACTTGAATTCCTACATCTATCATTGACTTCTTATTTATCTTTTGTTCTTCTATTGAACTCAACTTTCTGCAATGAACAAAATTATTTTTATAATTTATAATTAAGTACTTCCGATAATTATTGCAACTACTAACTTTTTCTGCTCTTCAATAATTTCAGAAAAATACTGATTTTCTGTTCTAAGTACTTGTAAAGATATTTTGGTATCTTGTAAATCTTTCTCCAAAAGTTCCACTTGTAATGGTGTAACATTCACACATACTGGGCTACCCTGTAAAAGAGAATTTCTAATTAAAGTTCCTGATATCACACATGAGCATATACGCGTATACATCTACATGAAACACGTCAAGACTGTAAAGCATACCTTTGGTTTCACAAACCCACTTCCATTATCTTCAGGAGAAGAAGGACTGCTAGGTACATAAGTAGATCCTTTTGAGAATACTAATTGAAACTGTAAATCTACACATAATTACGAAGTATTAGGGATTTATTTATCCATGGAGAAACAAACATATTATTGATAAAGAATGTTATGATTTACTGCTTACCTCTATTTTTTTGACGTAATGATTCTACTTCTTGATGTAAAGCCACCAAAGTTGCTTGATGTTGTTCTTGTAAAAATTTCATATTTTGTTCCAATTGAGCTATTCTATCAATATTTATAGTTTGATGTCTTATACTTTGATTCAATCCTTCATTCCTATCTGTTAATGTTACTATATCTCTCTCTGATGGTGATTTCTTTCCCTAAAAGTAATATGTGTATTATTTAGATGAATATTTATATTTTAAATAAAATATAACTGATACTTACTTGAGGAAACGGTACAGTTGATAATTTAACTAATACTGTAGATGCCATTTTGAAAAAATGTATGTTTACTTGATATATAAGGACATAAATATTAGCAAATTCAATGACATATAAAATTTTTTGCACACACACACAAACAGAAATCACAGAGATATAAATTACTTTCTTATTTAGAAAAAGCTTTTCTTAGATGTATATCATGTTTTGGAAATCTGAAAAGGTATTACACTATAATTTGAAACAATTCAAATAAAACATCATCTGATATAAAAAATAGAAGAAACATTGAAATATAAAATATTCATATAATGAAATACACTGTTTAAAATGTTTAAATGACTATTAATTTGAAAATTTAATATGTTTTAAAATGCAAATACAGCAATATCGTTTTGTTTCTTAACAGAAAAGTAACATATTGTTTTTCGTTACCATTAAGATCATTCCATAATATTAAATTGTTATTCGGCATATTTTATCATTGTAAAAATATAAGTATTACAAAATGATATGTGACAAGTACAGAAAATAAAAAGAAATAAAAATAAATTAAATCTGCAGAAAGAATGAAGAAATTGTCTTCTTATACATTACCAAATCAGATTTAAATTTCCAGACGTTTTGCGTAATAAAAGGCGAAAAATCGACAACATGCAAGTAATCGGGAGCCTGGTGAATTGTGATTCTGCGCCTGAATTTCCTGACGTCACGTCGAACTAACTAAGGATTGGTTAACGGTTTAGCAACAATTTTGCGGTCACTTACAATAAACTGTTAAGAGAAATTTAGTCGTTTCTAAGAAATAGTTGATTAAATATATTTAGATAAGGAGATTTGAAATTCTTGGGAGCACGTATAGCAATGTATTAATGATATCATAACAGAAGAATAATAAAGGTTGATCGTAATGCTGATTACTTGGATAATTTGAAAAGCAAGCGCGCAAAGGTATAGATCGTCAGGTAGACTATTCAGATACGCAGGACAAAACTCGTTCACAACCATGACACTTGTATTTTCTATATCCTTGCGCGCATGAGTATTGATCCAATGATACTTAACAAATGGTAGCACGCCTTAACCGCACCCAAGCTTTTATCAATACTATTTTAACTTATTTATTTATATTTGTATTCTGTAAATCTTCATGAGTTAAAAATTTGTCCAACTAAAAGAAAATTGCTTAGTTTTTAATACATAATCATATTAAGAATCATTTGTCAAAATATTTCTATTGTAAAGTTTCCTGTAGTTTTCTGCACTTAATTGATTGTAATTTCTAACGAAGCAAAAGAATTTTTGTATTGATATAATATTTTCCGATGTATTAAAGAAATTGAACATTGAGAAATTACAATCTAAATTGTGTTTTATTTTAAATATAAGTAAAAATTATTTATATCAACTAAAATAGACGTGTATTTATAAACGTGTGTTTTTAATTTTTAAACATCTATGCATACATATGTATATATGTACATAGATACATATAATATATAACATTCAATAGAGGCCTAATTTCGATGTAAAAGAATACTCTGAAGTATTTTTGGTATGTTGTCAAAAGATCGAGGTTAAGATGCTAATTTAACTCCTGTTCAAAAACCGAATAGAAGACAATTTTTTAACTTTCTTCTATATTACTATTCGAAACAAATAGGGTTACACCCATTTTCCTCGAGTTCACACATCCTTTGAGATAATTTTTGCCATACTGTCGCGTAAACAAAAAGATTTGATTGTCGCTTCTGCAAAATTTTAATTCATCCTAGAAAAAATGTCTTTTATGGTAGAAAATATACCAACCAATGAAATAAGCAATAAAGATAGAGAACATTTTCTTTCTTTAGAAGTAACTGAAGATTATAGCTTTAAGGTATTTGTATATGTAAACATATATATATGTATATATATACACATATATAAACATGCAAGCATATTTAAATATATATAATAATTAAAATGGCAAAAACCATTAATATAAAATAATATCTTTTGTTATAGTATATACCTGAAAGTCATTTTAAACACATAGTAAGAAATGTACAGAGACACAGACGCAAAGAGGATGAGGAACGTATATGGGCTTCATTCGTTAAAGAACAGGAGTTAAATAGTTTGAGGTTTGACAAAAAAGATGTTGACTATTCTATACAAAATATGAAAGACCTGTTGCAAGAAAATATGCAAAATGTAGATAGAGAACTTAAAAGACTTGAAGAAGATGCCCTCCCTGAACGAAGTAAAGGAATTCGAAATCCTAAATCTAATGTTAAAAATGAAGTGATTTATACAAAAGTAAGTGTTTTGAAGCTTTTATTTTGATCTATGTTATGTGTACCATAATGTGTTAATTCACTATATTGTTCTAACGTCAAATTTTCATTAATTCATCTACGTTAGGTAAACAGCATCGGGGACAATTATTCAAAGGAGAAAACGTTAACAAAGAATAGGGGTACATGTAAAACTAATGTTTCAGTTCCAACTTCTCGGGGCAGTAATATTTATATGTATAGTGAATCTGAAGGACAGAAAACAGTTTTTAAATCTAAGGCTAAAAAGTCTTTGTCAGATTCTTCTATCACAGAGAAAAAATGTTATACAAACCAACTTCTTCGTGCAACCAACCATTTTGAGAATAATTCTGATACAGATTCAAGTAATAACAAAGATGATATTGTTTATATACAACCAGATCCATTTACCATACAGAAACTATTATCGATGCAAAAGAAAATTGCTGAACTACTAGATGAAATATCATTTAGATTATGCAGAATTCCTTTACCAGATGGTGATAGTGATTTGAAAAGAAGACAACAGCAAACACTAGAATTTTCCATAAGATTTTCAAGAAATTATCTGTACAATCTTAACAGACTTGTTACAAGCATTCAAAGACATATCAGAGCTATTTCTCCCAGACTAGGATTAAAACAATATAAGAATATTGTATTTCATCAAGATATGATAAAGCAAAAGCTGGTTGCTGCACATCAATTATTAATACAAGCTCTAACTGCTTATTATAAACATATTCCAAACTCTATTCTTGAGGGTCATTCTACAAAACTTCAAGATGTGTTACAGGTTGTCTACAATCTGATAAATATTTGTGATAAAGTTGAGATTTCTACTTACTATTTCTGTTCAGGAGATACTACAATTATACCGTTGGTAATGCTTAAATAGGAAATTTTATTATTAATATTTATAAATTATACAATTTATTAAAAATGTATTCTTCTGCAGGGGAAGAATCTTCAAAATAAATGTGATGCTATTTTATCTAAATTAAAGTTAAATTTAGAAAGTAGATATGGATCCACAAGTCACAAGAATGTACAACCTGTAATCACTACTGCACCAATATTTTTACCTAACAAAGGGCGTTGCAATCGCAAGAATCTATCTAATCGGTTAAGCATGTACAGCATGGATGTTAAAATGTCTAAGGGTAATCTAAAGAGAAGAAACGATATAAGAAGAAAAAGTATACGAAAATTATTTCAGGTTTTATATTACTTGGTACATATTATTCTAAATATGTTATAACTTTAAGTGTATATTTTGCAGGCTATACTTATCAGAAAGAAAATGAGAATAATACTAAGGAAATCGGAAATCTATACGCTCAGGATTATACGTTACCAGAACTACTATATCCTAGTCCTATAACGCGTACAACATCTTCCAGGGACGTTGTTCAGATTGATTCCACGAAAAATATAAATAATTCTAAAGAAGATGACATTCGAACTGTGATGGATGGATTAACGATAGATTCTGAAAATGTAAGACATATTAAAAATAAAATATCTTAAGGAGGATTTAACAAAACATTGGGTTTTATAAAATAGGATAGTAATATAGAAATTCGAACTAAGCGTAAACCTGAAACAAATAGTGGACAACAATCGGTTGCAATACGTAAAAGGACATCTACAGAAATGCGAGAGGCGAAAAATACGAAAAGCAAAGGAGTAAATATTGAAGCAAACAATTTTACTAACGAGGAGGATGATTTAATTAAAAAAGTAACTACAATTCCCAAGGAGCATTTGGTTGCACTAGCTCCTGTAATAAACGACTTAGTGGCTCTTGTATCAAAAAAGGTAACACTCATTGCAGTTTATTTTATATTATATATACATATATGCATATATATATAATGAAAATTAATATATTATTTAATATTCACTATTGTGAATTATATTATAGAAAAATGAATTGGAGATGCAACCTGTTTCGGAAACGTCTGTGGAAACATTAAGAGAATTTTTACAAAAATATCAGTCACCTAAAGATTGTGATACTAAAGCTTCTTTAACAAAAACCAGTTATGAACAATCACATTGTAATCTTAATGGGTAAATAGAATACAGTAATAAAAATACATCTTCATTAAGCACAATAAAATTGAATATTTTATGAATTGCGACAGCTTATCTGAAATTAAAAGACACAATGAAAATGTACAATTAATTTGTATATCTTCTATGGGCAAAGTTCCTAAAATGACACATTGTGATGCTTCGTGTCAAGTAGATTATGAAACAGCACTAAAAGTATGTGACATAATATACTCCATCTAATTAGAATAGATAGAAATTATATATGTTTTTTAACAAAATCTCTAGATTATTCATAATGGAAAGGTTACTGATTCAAACATCAAAAATGGAGTGCAGCTTGCTATTTCAGAAGAAACTGAATTACTATTTCTAACATACAGATGTGAATATAAAAAATTGTGTCAATCAAAGCCAATGTATTCTAGCAATACACAAAATAAACCATGGGATATCGTGGCATGGTGAGTATACTATCCTATATATTTCTTACAAATTTTAAATGATAAAAATATTTTTAAACAGGATATCTGATAAATTGATAGAGGAGTTAATAATTGAAATAACAGAAGAGTTACAAATGAATGATGTAATTAAAAAACTGTTTGAAATGGAATTTCAAGAATTATAACAGCGCAACGTTCGTTTATATGGGATTAATATAGGAAATCATATTTACAAACCAAATAATTTTTCAAATGTTTTTTATTCAAAAGTACAACTTTTTAAATAAATTATTACTTTGTATACTAACGTGTAATTTATTTATTCTTTTATGTTAAATCTATTTGTAAAAATAAAATTGGTATCAAAATATTTTAATAAAATTATTAATAAATTAGTAATGGTAATAACATTAGTGATAAAGTTAAATGTAATCAAAAGAATTAATCATATATTTTTTTTGTAACTGAAAAATTGCAACTGTGATTATTTGGGCGTGTTTATACATATATATGTTAAAATATTAGAAAAAACTTGATCGGATGATTTATCCCTTAGTAGTAATACGCAACGCTAACATTGGGAGGTTAGGACGATTCGTAGTTTTAATGATCAGAAAATCTAATAATCTAATAGTTTAACGAACGTCAGAAAAATTGTAATTTTAAAATAAAAGTATAAAATGAGACAAACGATTTTAAAATTATACAAAGATTTATTGCGCTATGGTGATAATTTGAAGTATACAGACAAAGAATATTTTCGATACAGAATTCGTAAAAATTTTAAACAAAATAAGCATTTAATTGATCAAATAGAGATTGACTTTCAATTGCAAGTAAGTAATCATAAAATATAATGCATTTTTGTTATAAACTTCCAGTTGCAAATGCGTTTAAATAAAGTAAAACAATATACATTACTTAACGTAAAGGTTATTTTTTTTAGAAAGGACAAAAACTTCTACAAAATCAGCGAGTATTGTAAATCTATAGTTCGTTATAGTGAAATTGAACAAATATAATTATATATTGTTTATAGCAATGCTGAAGCTGTTAAATAGAGCATATAATAATCAATCTTATGATACTCATATATCACCATTGATTGTTAAAAAAATGTACGGATTTTTATGTCGTGAAGTCAAGAACAATTGGAGTAACCTATTAAATAGCCAGGAACAAATTCGATATAAATCATACAATCGCTTCTTGGATTATTCAAAAGTACCCAGGCTAGAAGAAAATGATTTACAAGAACAACATGTTAGAGGATCTGGACCTGGCGGTCAAGCAACTAACAAGACGAATAATGCAGTAATTTTAAAACACAAACCTACAGGATTAGTTATAAAATGTCATCAAACTAGAAGTTTAGAACAAAATAGAAAAATTGCTAGAGAGATATTGTTAAGAAAATTAGATAATTTAGTGAATGGTCTGGATTCTCTGGAAAGTCAACAGGAACGATTAATGAAAAAAGATTCCATTAAGAAGAGACAAAAGAAAAAAAAACTCGCAGATTTGAAGAATACGTTTATGGAACGCGAGAACTTAAAATAATCGAAAATATAATATATTATTTAAACAATTTGTTGCTCTAGATATTATATAATATCTTATCTAATAAAATTTAAGTCAAACACAATACTATTTTTGTATATTACACAATAACGAAGTATAATATAAATCAAGATAGGTTAGGAGCATGTAGAATCTCGTTGTCATTTTTAATGGAAAATTCATATCTTTAATAGTCATCTCTTTTTTGAAATCGCGAAAGGCTTACATTATTTTTCATTGAAATAAAATATTTAGATATACTCTCGCAAAGGAATTCAATGTATATATATATGTATATACATACATAACATATATATACATACATATATATTGAATTATATCTTACACTCAATGATGCGTTTTGTGACAGAAAATTATGATTTGCTATAATGAAGCTTGTTTACAGCACAGCGCATTCTAAAGCCTGGTTTTACAAATAAAAATAATTTCTTTTAGATGTACACATTTTTTGTACATATACCGAAATAAGAAAATAAAAGAAAGTACTTTCTTTAAACACAGATATATATACATACGCCAACTTTCTGATTCAAGAACGCAAAGACTGCACCAAAATATCAATGTACAAAGTTCTTAATAGAACTTTAGAAATCGGAAAAGGACATGAAGGAAAATATTAATAAAACCCTATCGATGGTGCGCCAGTAGTGTTAAATACTATTCTACATACACAAATATTTTATACATAATTTACATGTTGGTAGAACATATAGATTAAATTTTAACAACGAGATCGTATAAAAGACTGAATCTCGATTTTAAAATTTAAACTATAACGAAAGTCGTATTGAGGATTTCAGCTACTTTTTAACCACCTTCCGAATTGACCACGGTTGGTCTTTAAACGTTTTTTCGGCGGTTGAGTATTCGATCTCGGAGAACTGGAACTTCTTAACCGTCTGTTGCTTGCAATCGTTACCGAGAGAATACTGTGGTCCATTTCAACTTGATCGTCAATCTTCATCATTCTAACAACTGGTTGAAACTCAATACTCGAACGTCTTTGTTCAAGTTCTGAAGTAGCTATAATCGTAGGACTGACATGTCCCGATAATGCACAATCGACTTCAGAATCTTGTGTTTCCGATGACATGGTATCGGCTCGTCGTTTTGTACCTTTTATAGTTTGTTGCTTTCTACATGTAATACTTAAATAGGAATCCTTTTTACAATTCTCATCTTCGAACACTGTATCTGAAGATATGTCAGTTTTTCTCGTCCGTTTCTTCGCGCAAATTCGTTTTCGCGAAGTTACTCTGTTCCTTTTATATACATTACTATGGTGAAGGTGATGATGGTGATGATGATGGAGGCGATGATGCTGTTCAATTTCAGAGTCAGAGTTTTCAGAATGAGTCTTCTGTTGCCTCTTTCTCGGTAATCCGTTAGTATTATGATGTTTCCTTGAAACAATTTTGGTCTCGGCGTCCTTTCTACACAATATCTCATGATTTTCGAGTTCTACACGAGATTCGCAAGTTTCAGAAGATGTGTTGTCATGTTGTCGTTTCTTGATGGTTGCGTTCGAGATAAAGCGACGTTCCGATATAGAATGAACATCTTTCCGAAACACGTTCTCGTGATTTTCATCGTTTCCGTGATCATTTTCTGACATTTCTTCGATCTTCGACAAATTTTTTCTGAATCCATAGTCTTTGTTCAATATGAAATTCCTGTCAGTCTCGTTGCATATATCAGATGTAAGTGAACCTGTGCAGGATTCAGCATTTGTTGTATGTAACATGGAATTATCAGGAACCGCTATACTTACGTCTTTCTTCTCGTTTTCGTCGTGACACGTATTAGAAGAAATATTCGAGGTATACACTTCGAATAAACGTCCGTCGTCCTTCCTCTGGCCGAAGCCTAATGACTGTTCATCTTCTGTGATGGAACTCGTAACGGATGTGGCTATTTTAATATTACCTTCTTCCGTTAATCTGTTAGACATATTCGTGACCTGCACATTACAATCCTTCTCGCTTTGCCCTATATTTTTCTCCACTAGGTTTTCCCTGTCACAGTTTATGTCTGCCAGAGGTTTGCTTTGGAGTCTTCTCTTCATTTTAATTCCAGGCCATCCGGTTCTATTTTTCCTCTTCTTCCTTCGTTTTAAAGGTGACTCGACACTTCCCTCACCACACTCGGAACTTGCACATGATGAATTTTCTAAACAGTTTACGATATCGTGACAACTGTCCAATAATTCAAGCAAGTTTGGAGGTGGTCCTCTTGGGATATTTGGTTCATAAAAATTCAATTCCATCTGTGTTGTATCTGGCTCAAACGATTCAATCAACTCGAAACTGTCGTTTGCGTTATTAAGCATCTCATCGATACTTTTTACCATTTCTTTTAGATCTTCATCTACATCAGATTTCAACTCAGTTTTCTGATCAGGTCTGGGAGTATTTGCATGTGACCTGATGGATTGGCATTCATCTATCGTGTACAAATTCGAAGATTGTTGTTGCTGTTGTTCTCTTTTTCTTATAATTGTTGACATAATAGCTAATGTGGAAGCATGACAACGAGGGCTTTTCCTAGGAGATCGTCCAATACAACCTATACTCCGTCCGCGACCTTTTCTTTTATTTTCCGCTCTATTTTGGTTTTTTATCAAAATTTCGTGAAAATTTTCAATTTCATATGGTAAAAGAAATGGCTTTTGTGAGTCCCCTTCGCTAAAATAGTGCCAAAATTCTGCTCCTTCATCTTGCCGCTGATACGTTTGATACCATGGTTCAGACTTTGGTACGGCTTCAAAAGAAAATTGCATTTTTTCAACTTCTGGTGAGGGTTTGGACGGATACACCTTTGCTATTTCTATACCTTTTTCGACAATATTACCTTCTATTTTTTCCTGATTTTCTTTAATACCAGTTAGAGGCGCCTGATACCTTAATCTGCTCCCAGGAGTTTCGAATTTGTAATAATCAACATTATCTTTGATCAGCGCTTCTGCTTGTGTCCGTCTTTTTTTTCTAGCTCGTCCCAAACTTAAAGAGTCTTGAGAATCGTCTTCGGTAGTTTCCGATTTTGCAGGTGAACTAGAAGTTAAGAATGAACTAGGACAGATAGAATTGCCGCTAACGTTGCACTCACTTTCAGTATCCCTTGGTAATACGCTACTCTGTTCGTCATCGCCTATTTCACTCGAATCATCTCGTTTAAGTTCCCTAAACATAAAAGACTCCGCTTCATCGCTTAGTAATGATAGTTCCGACTTTCTTACACGTTTAAATCGTACAACTACTGGTTTTTCACTAGATGGCACTTCCTTCTTTTCTTCACTATCCCCATCTTTTTGAACTGTACATTGAGAATTATTGTTTGACAATACACTCGATCTTAACTTACTTCCTAACACTTCCACTTTATAATATGCACGATTATCTTCAATCAAACGTTCTTCAACGGACAACCTGTGCCGTCCTCTGACGCTCCGACTACCTCTTCTATTTGACTTGCAACATTTTGATTTCTCTTCTTTTGCTACTTCGTTCTTTTCTGTATTATTCAGTGTTCTATTAATTTTCTGTTCATCCCTTACAGAATGACCATTACAGATTGTGCCTGTATTGATATCATTGTGCTCTGATAACCTTTTTGCACTTGATGGAGTATTTTCTAACTGTAATTTGCAAGTCAATTCTTTTAAAGTTTCGTTTCCAGGCGAAACTTTACAAGGTTTAATACGACTGTTATCATTTGTACTTAAAAGATTTTCATTACAACCATTTTTTATGTTTCCATTAATTTGATCATGATTTTTATTCTTTGGAAGAGTTTGTTCTTGTTTGATGCGTTCAGGGTCATTTCCAATACTATTTTCTTCGTTATTACAATTTATTGTCCTTTGTATGTCCTGATTGTTAGTATCTTTAAGTTTGTTATATGTTTCACAATTTTTCTCATTACAACATTTTTCTTCTAATTCCGCCGAAAATGTTTTAATTTTGTATTCATTTTGCTTAGATTCTTTTAATTCATGTTCTTCTATATATTTGTCTCCTGGTTCATCTTCTTCGATCCAAATTGTCCCTTTCGCTCGCTTTTTGATAGTAAAACCTTCGAATTCGTCATAGAACTTCTCCGTTTTATCGGCTTCATGCCAGGGACTACCTTTTGATCTTAATAAATGGCCGCTTTCGTGTCTTGTACGTGTACGTAAATTATGAGAGGAGTTTAATCTTAAACTGAGATTCCGACGTGCGCCATTACGTTGTACCATCTTTATGTCTCCAACGTCAAAATCCCCTAAACTTTTTGCATTTCTATTAACCTTCCCTTCTGGCAATACTGTGTCATGAAGATTACGATCCCCATTGGAAAACAAATTGCAATCTTTTCTACAAAAAAATATTAAGCAATACTTTAACACTTATTGTTAAAGAAGTGATTTAATTATTAATATATTTTACGTACTCTATATTTTTTCCTCTGTTTAGTTTTAAAAACGCTTCTACATTGGCTCCTGCATTGATCAATTTATCCAAAGACAAGAAATTATCATCATTTTGAACAAAGCTAAGATGCTGATCGCTTTGCACATGTTTGGCCAGATCTCTATATCTAATACGGCAAATTTCACAATAACCGGAAGCTAATTGTTCTGTTCTTCGAGTGCGGACAGTTGCTCGTGGTCGCCGAGTCATTTCTTTTTTCTATTCACATTCAATATAATGTTTTGCGTCTAACGATCAAACTTTATACAACATAAATATGTGTATCAAACATTACCTCCTCTTGGTTGATAGCCGGAATACCTTCCCTGTTTTCTTTTACTTCTTTCCCTAATTTTTCCAGTTTTTCTCGTCTCTTCGTATTGAAAGGACAAGAGCCTGGATCACCGTGAAAATTCAATGTTGGCCACACAGGTAGTTCAACAAATACAGGTCTAGTATTCCTATGTCAATATGTCATTGTATATTAGAATAATTTGACGTATAGTTATAGAGATCTTATGTTAAATAACATACCTCTGAAAGGATTCAAATTTCAAATAAGGACCCTTGAGGTGTCTGACCTTTATATCTTTAGTTGAACTCTGTTGATGTGAGTGTCTTAATTGTTTCAAATGATTCGTGTCTTTAACAGATGAGTAGATTTTGTCAAGCCAAGACTGAAGTTTATCAATTGCCCAAATAGGAATTCCCCAATTTTGAGCGTTGTAGAGTGGATCCACGGAACACTGTTGTGGCTGTATCAGAGCACGCTCCAACATTGCCTCCACCCGCGATTTCTAAAAAATAGTACATAGATTACAAAGCACAAAATTCAGTTGTATAAAAAGTAGAGGTGAAATTTTACTTTGACATGGTACTCACAGATCTTTGGGTAGTTTGACCCCGTAGATTGGTTGTATTAGACAAGGGGCATTCAGGACTAAAAAATGATGTTGGAGGAGTTGGCATGGGGGTTGGAGTTTCTAAACTCCTCAGCGAGGGAGGTCCCCCGCTGCCTCCACTGGCACAACCCCATTTATGTTTTTCAAAATTTATGTAACCAGTCTTGTCTACTCTGTCACTAATCACCAGGTCTACACTCCGTATTAAAAATAATTCTATTACCTAGAAAATTATAAATAAAACTTAAATAAGATTGCTAGAACTATAGATTAATTACAATGAATAATGTAAAAGTAAAATGAAATACAAAACAAATTGAGAAAGATAGCAAGACCAAAAGCGAAAAAGGTAGAAATAAGGAGAAGAAAATAGCAAGAACAAAGAAGAAAAGTTTGCCGGCTTTATAGTGATTGAACTCACGGGAAAAAAATTGGAAGTTGCATCAAAAGGATACGTAATGTGTGGATGCCCGGTGATAAGTGACCCGTTGACGGATGCACAAATACACACGTTTACATCGCGGTATGCTGACGTCAAACAATTTCGTGTTCTTCTCAAGCGCAACTAAGCGCACTACTATCAATCGAATTCGCAGAAGTGCGAGCCATGCGTATGTAGTTGGAAATCCTCATGTAGTTAACAATGGTTGCCGCATTGTTACACACCGTTCTAATAATATGTTACGAATCGCACAATCAAGACAATAACGAAGCACGTGGGATCAAATGAAGGGAATAATTCAAGGAATTTTTATCGGGAAATCAACTGAAAAGGATTTCTTGAAAGAAATTCATGGTAATGAAAATAATCAGTGAGTTTATGTTGAGTTACTGTCAAGCGGTCTTGAAACGCATGAAACCTTCACACAAAACAACTTCCTCGAACCACACTGTTTATCGGTTTATGAATTCGCAAATATTTCGAACTTCGCGTTGTAAAATATTTAAAATGCGATTCACGGTACAGGGTTTGAAGGGAGAAGTTTGTCGAGATATATCTCAAGCGGTGAAACGAAAGGAAGGAGGCAAAGGAAAAGAGCGCTGGGACGCGCGACAAGATCGTTACTCGCGGGGGAGAACTGTCACGCACAAAATGGCCATTCGCCGTTAACAGCTTGGCAGACGAGCCTGGAGGCGGCGCTTTGCATTCTTGCTCGCTCTCCGCCGATGAATACTCTGACTAAATGAATACGGTAGCCTCGCTGAATACTTGAAAATCCTTTTTCCCTGTATTTTCGCGTCCATATTTTTTGTTTTTTCAAACCACAACACAACAGTTGAAAGCGACGAATCTGCCCCACTTCACTTCTACTTCTCAGCTTTTCCTAAAGATGGCGTGACACGACCCGGTTTTTTAACGGTTGTTTGTCAACAGAAATATTTTACGAAAATCCTTCTGTACCATATTCAAATTGTCCGAAATACAGTTTGCTTTTTGATATATCGGTGATTTTTAATTATTGTACAAGGGAAAACAGTTTGTCAATAAGCAGAGAGTTAACAATTAAACATGTTTCCAAATTATTTCTTATTATCTCAACTTTTAAACTTCAACTAAAAATTTTAAATAGATATGAATAAAAAATATTATGAGAGAAATTAATTTTTCTGAAAATGACAAATCATATCTTTGCAAAGTTAATATTAATAGGCTAAGTCATAATAGAAAGCGGTGGAAAACAAAAGAGAAGATAAATATCACAAATATGAGCAAGAAACTAAATAAATGTGAGAGACATAGTGGGGATATATGTGTCAGAAAAGAGTTACTACAAATACACTATGAGAAACTATGCAATGAAGTAACAACACATCATTCATATATGCCATCTACATATAACTAAACACTTACTCCTCCCAAATCTTTAATCTTAGCTTCTATTTTAGTTGTAGTAGCATGATTCTTGATATCCAAGTAAAACGACTTTCCTTCCAATGATTTCAATTCCTTCTTTGTATGAACATCTGAAATGTCACAGAAATGTCATAAGAATTTTTTATCTTTTTTCCCATACCTGTGATAAAATACAATTTTAAAATGCTATTAAAACGTACAGTTTTGAACAGATTTAAGTCTGTAGCAGTTTTACAAAAATATCAAGATAATACATCATGTAAGAGAAGAGAATATGCTGATTAAAAATGAAATATCACATGTTCTTTTTATTAATAGACATATGTATATTACGCGCGGAAAGATCATTCTATACGTATATTATGTTAATATAATAGAAGAAATAATTTTTTATGCAAATGCACGTTTTATTACGTATGTATGTACATCGAAAGGAAATTGTTCATAAAAGTTCAATAATCTCAATTATCAATTGTTTCGACATAAATACAAATTTGTATATATGTTAGACATACGTGAGTGTTTGTTTAATTTATTTTCTCTTGATGGCTGCTTGTGCTCCTGATGTTGAATTTTGGATGGCGATACCATATCCTATGCTATGCACCGCACAGACAACAACGATATTTTACTGTATCTTTGTATTTTTACAACACTTTCCATTCTCAAAAACGTACCACGTATTCCCATAAATATTTCTTTGCATATCTGTCAATTATATCCATTTATTTAGAGAAACGTAACCTACCAACTACAAATTACACCACAATTTTCATTTCCGAACTAGCAAATCCAACTCTCTGAACCGTTCTGAACGTTTTCATGAATTGAAGTTGTGCACTCTAGATGATTATTTGAAAAGTATAGCGAACCATGATCATATAAACGTATAAGGATAGCTACTATAATAAAAGTCCCTGACTTTACATAGCCCGATATTTTTCATATTGAATGTTTTACAAAAGTTAAATATATTTCATTGTAATAATTAAATAACGGATAATTTTATATCAGAATATCAGAATAAAACTTTCAATTTTTCTTTCTCTTGACCTTCTACCTATAAAAATTTTTTAAAAATTATTTAGATCGTTTTGTAAATTATGTGATATGTTATCATATCGTTACATACAACCATTTGATTTTTATTCTTATGTACTGAGCTTAATAACTTCAGTGTATAAGATTTTGAATCAATATTAATTTGTTTTAGACTAGATCTTTATTTGTATTAAATCCAAGCAGCTCTCTCTTTCACAGATGTTTTCACTCGGCATTGAAAGCCAAAATTCAGATCATATGATACTTACTCACGTATTTATTTTCTTTGTTCATCGTTTTCCATTCATATTTAATGATTTTCAACTTCTAGTAGAGCTTTTTAAATTTAAGATATTCAAATTACTATTATTTTTATTAGTTATAATTTTTTTGTTTCCTTAATGGACAGTGAATAGGTAATGGATTTTATTTTAAATTCGTTATACATTTCATAAAACACCGTGAAATTGCAACGATTTAAATAAATTATATATGATAGTAGAATTGGCGTTCGTAAAATATTGACAACGATATTTTACATTGAATATTATCATAGTATTTGTACATTTAAACTGTTCTATTTTTACATTTCTAATATGAAACAATAATAAAATTTGTAATAGATTTCAATATTTTGAATTATACATTACAATAAAGAGTCGAATAAAGACAGTTGTGAACCACTGAAGATTGTGGTGGATGTAGAAGAAGCACATTGAAACACATTTGTCAGTGATCGTGAAAGCGATTGTTGGCCGGGTGGATTGTTGTGATGGTCTGTTTGATTAAACGTGAACAATGTCTAATTTTTTACGAAGTTTGGTTTTCGGAGTGTTTCTTAGCCTCGCGAACGCCAGCATGCCTTATCCATGGTATGAAACTTTACCCGCGGTGGCCTTAGATTATAAAGTTCATATTGATGCCGGAAAAGAAGATTGTTACTTTCAATATGTTAATGCTGGCGCTACTTTCTACGTAAATTTCCAGGTATACAGTTAATTTTCACACGGTTATTTCACAGAAAGTATTTTTTTTATTCACTTATTCAAATTGAGGATCAGTATAGTATAATATCAACGAATATTTTTCGTACAAGATTAAATATGTATAATCTTATGATTTATCTGAATATATTTAACCATATGGTTCTATTCTTTAAGCGTAAATTCCTAGAGATTTTTAAATATTCGAAAAAAAGAGAAAATAAGAAAATTTTTAAGAATATTTATAAATGCAGGTGGTACGTGGTGGAGATAGAAAAGCTGGTTTCGCAGTACGAAATCCAGAAGGAGTAATAGTTCATCCTTATCAGTGGCTTCCTAACTCAGATTATCAAGATACTGTGAAAAATGCTGGCTATTATAGCATTTGTATAGATAATCAGTTTTCCAGATTTGCTTCAAAATTAGTTAATTTATATATTACAGTAATCAGGTAATAAATACATATATGTATATACATTTTAAAATATATAATGTTGTAAAGTATATCTTTTAATTATAGTTCATAATTTATATATTTATTTATTTGATACAGATACGATGAATGGGATAAATATTCAATGGAACTAGAAGAATTAAATCTTTCTGTGGAAAACTTTACAGTAAGTATTTATTATTTTTACTTCAAAGCGACAATTTGTTCATGATGTGTTTCTCTTTCCTAGTCTGCAATAATCAATGTGGAGAAAAACATTAATGAAATGCTCCAAATTCAACATTTGAGCAGAAGTAGAGAAGCTCGAGATTTAAATTTATTATTGGATAATAATTCTTATGTCCAAACATGGTCTATTGCCCAAATAATTGTCATAATGGTAACAACAACGATACAGGTATATTTTGTAAGAAAATTATTTGAAGTGAAACCATCTAGATATTCTAGAGCAGGTATATAAACATTATTGACATATTGTATCATTGTGATTGTGAGCGCGATTAACGAACAAATTTTGTGCGTTTATCGCGGGAAGGATAATAACGAATATACTGGATTGTTTATTTAGGATGTAATAGAAGACAGTCTATTTTGTTTAAGTTAAAGTTCGCTGTACTGTCAGGATACGATATTCTTCTTTTCTCAGAAAGAACTGGAAAGCCTGCCTTATAAGACTGTACGTGTCATGTCCTATTTTTGCATAAACAAAACATTCCATTGATTGTTATAAATTATTCAAATATTAATTTCATTTGTTTTTACTCTCAGGCTTTTAGCTAAAATATATGAAGTACAGTTATAGATTGATGAGATTATTAGGGAACATTTATAATAGTATTTATATTAAGACAATAAATAATAAGATACTTTTATTATAAACATGTTTTCAGTTTTGACTAATCCTTACATTTATTGTTATTTATGTGAGAACGATACGGATTAGATTATTGTAGAATATCGTAAAATCTGATTTATTAAAAATTGCATAAATTAATAATCGATAGTTGAATCATTATTCATTTAATGAGTCGCTGATTGTTGTTTTGCTCTTCGTTGTAATGCGTTTCCGCTTAGTGTAAGAAAACGATGCCTCTGTTTAAGGTTTTTTGCACGAACATGTTCTGAAGCTACTTCTTTCGTATAATTTCCAGGAAACCAGCCCTGTTCACCATTTAACAATTTTCCTCCTTGATACCACCCATCTGACATTTTCCTAAACACGTTTATAATATCACCTAAAAGCAACTTTTTGCGTTAATTGAAACGCAGGATCGGTCAAAGTAGATTAAGTAGTCTTTTCACAAAAAATATTATATACCTGGATGCAATGACAATTCGTCCGGTTGATTTGGAGAGTAATAATATAAAGCTACTACTTGAGGACAATCCCACACTTCGTAAAGAGTTTCTTCTGGCAATCCGCGTTTCGAGGATGAAACTGCTTCCAGCCATCTTTGTCTTTCTGTGTCGCTTTCACACGTTAATATATATTCGATCTGATGTCCAGAATAATTTTCTAAGAGCGTCAACAGCATCGCATTGCGTCCAGCAAATGGCGAGTCTTCAGGAACTGGTTCTAAAGCGATTAAACTTCTCTTACAAGTATCTATAACGGTGTACATTTCGTCGTGAGTACTGTGACATAGAGAAAAAAAACACACGTTATACGAAACTATAATTTTCTATTTTATAGCAGAGCAGGAGAATGCTATTATGACGAAAGCCCATACTTAGATTTCTGTTTTGCGACTAGAAGAAGATCCGTGAGCAATAATAAATAAAGTGGCGTCTTGTTAAATCTTTTTCCAAACGTGAGTTTGTATTCCGCATCGGCTTTTGTCGATAGTTGTACGGTTGGTCCACTTTTAACCAAATGTTTCCCTTTTAATACAATTGGTTTAATTTTTGCGGAATATTCCAATTTTCTGTTAAAATAAAATTTCTTGTTTAATATATATACACATATATGGAAATAAATAGGGAAGATTGCGATACAACTTTCTTGGGCTATATTAAGCCGTAAACATTACCGTATTAAATTTTCCATTTCGATTTCTTTCGCTGCGGTACTGGCGCCTTCGTTACATTCAGCAACGACGTAACTTAAACTCGACAAAACTTTTTCCCAATGTGATCTATCTTCACATTCTACTGGCAGTTTAGAGAGAACCGCATCGGCCAATAAAGGAAGCCTGGATTCACATACTTTTTAATAATTTACATGCTTTTGTCGCGTTCATTCGTTATTCGACATGTGTGAAATTTTAACATTTAAACAGAATTTATTTTACCTCGTTATTCGCTGCATTGGTAACATTAAAAATGAGTGCAATGACAAACTTTGACAAGTCGAACGAGCTTCTATTTGCGATATGGTTTCTATAAATTTTGAACCTTTTCGTGTTCTGGAAAAATTAATTCACCGATATAACTTTATCACCATCCGAAGGAATTATTTTCTACTTACCTTAAATCTTTAAGAGTCGTATCTATGCTAACTTGATTAGAACAATACGCTACGTAAATATCTAAACATTTGTCGGTATATTTAAGCAACACGTCTGGCAAACCGTGCAACATGGGATCGTATCTCCATACAGCTTCTAGTTCAGCTAAAAACTGTTCCGATGCTTGCAATACGCTAGGAATACCGCCGAACAGTTTATCTTTCTCGAACGGAGTTAAAATTTCATCGAGTGAGGGTTCGTTGAGAAATTCGTTTTTTAGAACACGTAGAGAATTCAAATAGGACGCTTCTGAAGTAAGAATCTCGAATTTCGCTTCTTGAACCTTCTTCTCCTCCGTACTTAGTCGTTCTAGTAAAGAGTAAAACGTGATCTTGGATAGACTTTGGATAAAATATGAAAATTCAAAACAGCAACAATGTAACGTGTCGCTTACGTAAAAGACCATTATTTATGACTTGTGGTGTTTGACACCACAACGTTCTATGTCCCGGTTTTGCCAAATCCGTAGTAGATCGCGACGGGATCATACCCTCGACCTGATAATCGATAATAGATAGATAATTAGACTGTATCGGAAGCATTTGAATATTCCGAATGGTCTGTAATATAATACATTACCTCCTCGTAATCGTCTGAGCTGAAATCGGACGCGATCCTAGCAGCAGCTGCTGCATAAAATTGATAGAGTGGTTCTTGATCGACGAGTACGCTGTAGTGGTCTAAAGCAATTACGTGAGAAATTAGGAAGATCAAGAAAGAAGGGAGAGAGAGAGAGATATATAAGTTTCAAACACTGACTTACCCATCTCGTCATTGGTATTGCTATACATTGGTTCCTCGCTTGAATTTTTGGACGTTGAGAGATCGTTATCGCCATTCGCGGAATCGATGTAACCATTTAAGTAAAAGGTTGAAAAAGGTCCGGTAACGGTTCTTTTAAAATGTCTGGCAAAACTAAAATATCTTCCACCGTCTAAATTCGAATGATCGTTGGAGAATTCCTTACTTTCGTCGCAAGAATGACCGTCGTCAACCGTGGTTCTCTTTCGTATGCGGCCCAGACTTCCTTTGGTAATACTCCATGTCCTTCGAAGCATCTTTATTCTTTTACCAAGAGTTCGAGTCAGACTAACTTCGCGCGGTGGTGGAGGATTCGGTCTTGTGGGTGCTTCCAAATACGCGATCACTAATCGATCGGAATCTATCGGAATCTTTTGTTCTGTTTCGGTACTTTCGTATTCTCGCTCCCTTGTCGTCTCGTCGGTTGTCGTCTCCGCTTCCGAATCTGTGCAGAAGTCGTCCGGCTGGAAGGAATGGAGACTCTCGTACGTGCTGTCATCGGATGTATCGTCTGTAAAACGTTAATGACTAAGTCGATGAAAAACGAGACGCGCTCGCGCTATGTTCCAACCTCTATCTGCCAAACTAGTAGGAAAGTGGTTTTTTGTTTTAATACGATTTCAAGGTAAATCATAGAATTTATTAGATCTCTTTTCTAAGATTGATTTTGAGATACATAGAAGATCTTTTCTTCCCGTAAGACAGACGGACAAACAATCGATAGAAATTCGTTGTTGTTTAACAGTATATGAAAATTTTAATCAGCGCAACTTCCTAAAATCTTGCAAGGACCTTCGTGAACGTAGCACGATGTTTCCTGCGTGTCCACGTCTTCGTCTAGGTCGATGACCCTCATTTGAACAAGACCCTGTGTTCTCTGTGGATCTTGTTGCGTCGTTCGGTCCTCGCTCTCTTCTTTCTTCCATTCTTCGATATTCTGCGTACAGCCAACGAGCAACACCGATCCGTTGCCAAGGCTGACAGCCACTTAAAATCATCGTTCACGGTCAAGCGTTACTATGTCGTTTTCTTACCGCACACACGTGTACAAATACATATGTATATGGTGTAACGTGATGTGGTGCGATGTGGTATAACGTGGGTGTGTGTGTGTGTGTGGTGCTCGACATTTGTCCAAGTTTCAAACGTTAACAGGAAGATCGAGAAATCGAGAAATCAAAGAGGAGAAGGGGACAGGTAGAAGCCATGGTGCATCGGATGAATAAAGTGAAATTATTTCGATCGTGAGTCGCGTGTAATTTCTTTTTACTTTCATTTCTAAACACAGATCGTCTTGTCGGATCTCGTTGAATAACTCTCGCGATCGGATACTTTAAAACGTATTGTTTGTTCAGTAGAATAATTAAAATCTACATTATATATATGTATATTTCCGAACGAACGAACAAAAGCGACGAAAAGAGATTTTTTTACTTCTAGTATCTGAATGGCGAGCAAATAAGTTGAGATCAGTCAGACAAAAGGGATACGTTGTAAACGGTTTCGTCCTGTTTATGTCTTGGACAAACCTCGATTTTTGTAAAGTCTTTATCATGTCGTGTATAAAATAAAATATCGTACGAAATAACCGACGTAATTTACCTTGTGTATTCGGTCGTTGGAAAGTTTTCAAGGTCTGTTTCATTTCCACGACATGTCGACTCGTTGCGGACGAGTCTCGCTTACGAATACCGATGGACAAATATCAAATTCGTGTCGGAATTAAGTAAAAGACTAAGCAGGTAGCGATGATCAAGAAAGAATTGTATCGTTGTGCAATCGACGAACGAAAAATCGCGCGAAAGTATAATAGAGAGTTCCGACACGATACGATATGAAGTAGCGCGACGCTACACGACGCGACGCAAACAGCGCAGCGTCTCGGCCGTGACTGACACTGAGAGAGCGCAATACGCGCTTTCACCTCCCTCATCTGTGTGCTCGAGTCCGGTTTCCAGGCTGAATTCCTCGATAAAATATTTTCACGCGCATCGAATCATCGCCTACGTTCTGTCTATTTACTATCGTCCATCCCACTGTTGCTAATTCTTACAAGATATCGATAAATCGCCTTAGGTATGGGCAATATGCCCGTGAAAGCGATCGGAAGGATTGATGCGGTCTCTCCTCCTTCTCAATTTCTCTTTTAATTCAGGAATAACAACTGTGTCAAACATTTCGAACAAAAAAAATTTCAATGGGCAAATCTCGTTCAGATAGAAAATTTATGATCGGTCGATTACGTGCAACCGTTTGTAGATTGTCAGCGATGTTCGTTCATCGCGAGACATGTGAGATACGACAAGTAAGTATGTATTTAGGTAACTTTTACTTGGAGCAACCGACTATTGTTCCAACGATATAACAGCACAATGCACTCCACAAGCTGTCCCATAGCCGTTGATTCCAGAAGTCTATTTCTTTCTTTTACTTTGTACGTTTTTCGCTCTTTTACTTCGAGATTCTTAATCTCGAACCAACGAGATTATGTACGAAGGCAAAGGAAGTCACAATCGATGGAAAATTTTCACTCCGTTCATTGCTGTATGTTTCGATTTTGAACATTATCTTGACATATGATTCGTCTAATTTAAGAATGCAAATAGCGCTGAATCAATTATATGGTCAGCTTACTCTTATTACTGTATATACCTACGTATACTATTCACGTGTCGCGTGAACCAGCGGAAATTTGTAGCAAATGTTTCATTTTACGCTGTCTAATACTTTTGAAAAAGAAAAACGACGTGTATATTGATCGCATCGAGCATTGAAGCGTCGTCGATGTTTCAACTCTTTGTGCTATACGAACTCTTAAATGGGAACAAGATATTTTTTGAAAATCAGTTTCATTGAAAATCTCAGAAACGTTCATCGTCTGTGAGATACGACAATTTATTCACGACATCGCGTTTGTACATAAAATGCCTAAAATCGATCACTTGTTAAACAATTATAGAAACATCTATATACCTGACATTACCGATACACATATGACGTATTTCATCTTAGAATATTTTTATAATATTTTTGCAATAACTTACCACGAAGCGTAGACTCGCATGGCTTCGACGACGAATTGAAGTCTTTCTTTGATATTCTGGATCGTTGTTTTCTCATCATCCGGGACCATCTCTGACCCGACCTTTTTCTACTCGAAACGACTTGCGTCTCTATCCTTTTTTCATCAAGAGAAAAACTACTTTCTAGAGAAATGATAAGGAAGTATTTTATCGTATCCGATCTTACTTACGACGTGTAGTATTTGTTTGCAAATTGAGATAGCCCGATCATAGTCGAATCCTCTAAATCCTCCCACTCGGATTCTTTGCCGCACATCCAACTCGATCCCAAGATCGAACCTATCGTAGAGCCGGTATAAAGGCTATTGACTCGCTCTTCGCTCGGTAAACCGACGTCATCATATACATCTTGGTCGTTATTTGATACATCGATATTTTCGTCTACGCTAGAATATTCGTTAGTGACGAATAGTTCGCTGCTTTCTTGCTTCGCTTCGTTATCGCAAATTTCGATCTCGTTGTCCTTAAAATCGGTTACTGCGCAACTCGGACCCATAACGTCGTCGTAAATGTCATCGGAATCTTGGAAAGCAGTCGAAGATTCGCTGATACGATTCTCAGTAACGTGTAATGCATCAGGCGTGCCCACATCGTCGTAATCGTCCTCCTAATTAATGCATTAATTAATGCATAATTAATGCATCGTAACGCAACACGAAAGAACCCGATAATTCGCTATAAACCGCCAAGCGATTATATTTCTTAAGATAAACAAAAACGCAATATGAAAAAGCTGAAATGACGTCGCGTTCTGATGCGACCAATATTTATGTATCAAATAACTGGCGAACAAAGAATTAGAGAAACACGTCGATTCGCTGAACATTAATACATCGTACACACACATTGGATTATCACCTGGTTGTTAAGATTCAGAGGTCCAACGTCGTCGTATACTTCACCTACGGCGTCTTCGATATTTTCGGTATTTTCATTGGGGATCGTCCGCGTATTCTCCAGAAGGAAATTCTTAGTCCGATTGCTCCAGAGAAAACTGGAATTGGCAGGTAATTCGGTACACGGTTCATACGCTAGTTCGTACGTTGTGTCACTCCCCTCGCGTATATTTGCCCGATATTCGTCCGTTTTCACCTGCTGGCTTAACTCCAATAGTTTTGCCGAACGCGTTTGCAACTCGGATAATAATTGGCGTTTTAGGGTTTCAACATTGAACCCGTCGTTTCTTCCTAAAATTAGAAAATATTATGATTAAACGAGACGAAGAAAATGGATATTTAAATGAGAAAAGTAATCCCAAAAGAGAAAACGTACGTTTGGCTTTCTCATTTGATTTATCAACGACCGACGACGTTGCATCGAAAGAAGTCGACTCTGCGACGATCGACGACGACGATTGGCCGCTTCGTTTTTCGGCCATTGAATTTTCGTAGTTCGTTGCAACGAGAAGAGGTAAGGTGGCGCACTTTTGCTCGTGTGTAATTACCACTTGCCCCAAACTAAATCTGATCGTGTTTTCGTTCGAAACCAGATTCGGATTCGTGGCGGACGCGATATGAACAAAATTCGTCGGCGAAGAAATTTTTAGATATTTCAATTCCTCCCGAGAAAGACTTTTCGATCTGTATCTGCCGTTGGAATTTATCCCTATCTTTGTATCTACCGATGATGAAATTTTCAGAGAGTTCAACGATCGACTCGGAATACCTTTTTCCTTCTGCTTTCTCTTCCCTTTTTGTCCCTTTACCAGATATTCCGGTACGAAATGCAACACATTTTTCGCAAAATGTTTCTTCTTTTTCCCGCAGTTTGGAAATTCGTTGCTAAAGAGCAAACTTTTCGCTAACTTTCCATCCGAAAACGTTCCCACTAAAGACTGTCCGTCTAAGGATAGTCTCATGTCCGAATAACTCTTGCTAGCTAAATCATTGGTAGATTTAGATTTGACAAATACATTTTTCGTGCACGAAGTATCTTCCTCGTTCTCGAGACTCTCTTCGTCATCGTTCGTTTCTGCCTGAAAGTTGCAACACGCGTCCGTACCGATCACCGATTCTATTTTCTCATAATCGTCCGATGGAGATCCATTTTTATCGTTCGTGGAACTCGCTGCTACATCGTTCGCGATATAACAACAATAACTGGAATTACGTGCAATTTCTCCGGCATAGGTTTCCTCGAAAATATCAGTCTCCGACGCGCTATCTCTTATCAAAGTATCCTCGATATCGCTGTTATTGGTCCAATTGCGTTGCAAACAGGCGATATCTTTTTTTAGATTAGGTTCGATCGCGGTGACTTTCAACCGCGTTTCTTGCGAGTCTGGCTTCGACGACGAAGACGACGACGACGACGACGACAACGGCGATGCAACCACAAGGTATTTTGCATGTTGCTTCGATGAAGGACACGTCGCGTCGACCTGAACGAAACGTTTCACGCGATTCATTATTTTGCGTATATACAGGGTGGTTGATAATTGGTGATTCTACGCGAAAAAAGAAGTCGAAAATATAGAATAAAAATTGTTCGTTCGAGGCTTTGTTTTCGAGAAAATCGACTTTGAATTTTCGATCGGTACGCGTGCACTTTATCACGTCTCGTTATAACGGATCTCACTGTAGATCGTTGTCTCGATGGAAAAAATAAAAAAAAAAAAATAAAAGAAAAGAATTTTTATTCTATATTTTCGACTTCTTTTTTCGCGTAGAATCACCCCCTTTCCGCTTGTACCACCAGTTACCAACCACCCTGTATACCTACCTACTTATACTATAGTTAGGACATTTATAACGGTTTTGCGGATACGGTTTCAAGGAATACGATAAAAATCGCAATCCTAACTGTTTCAAAATAGTAACCGCCCCGTCGCTCTGCGAGTTGCAATTTCTAGAGGAATTGGAACCAGAGGAACTAGTTGATTTGACCGGAAGAACTTGATTTCCGACAAAGGCATGTAAACGGGCGAAAAAAAAAGATCTCGTCGGTCGGTAATTAACGGATGTAAGTACGAGGAAGAAGGCGATAGTACGAGTGCGATAAGATAACGAAGTGATTTCGAATCTGTTACCAAATCAGTCGGTCAGTAGGATTCAAACCGAATGGCGAATAACGATCGTTGGAAGCTAACAAGCTTCCAAGCCACTCCTTTATTAGCATCGTTTTAACTTTCGCGAACTCGCATCGCGACGGGATTCCAACTACCCCGTTCGTTGTGTTTTTCCAACGATTGTGAAATGACAAACGTGAAATAGCGCTGACAGTTGCGAAATTGCAATTTTATCGAGCTGAAAGAAATCGTCTGGAAGTTGAACACCTATTAAAGAACAATTAACGCGAACCTTGAAGCTGGATCTCTTGGCAATCATCTCAGTATGAATTTTCCCCTGCTTCATCGACTCGTTCGTTGCTTTGGTCGTAGCGTTGCTATCATCGTTGATAGGTAACAATTGCAAAGGTAACGTCGCTCTCTTCAGAGCCAGACTATCGAGAGTCGCATAAAGAATTTTCTCCGAAGTTGGAGATGGTTTCCGGTCTCCGTGGAGAAAACTCCTATTCGCAACTGGTACAATACTCATCTTTTCTCTTACTTCAACGTCAGCCAGTGGTATCATATGTTAATTAGTCATTACCGGTTCACCCAAAGAATCGTCATTTTGTCATGTTACTATTGTGAATACCTTTTATTTCCAAAGTTGATTTCTCGATAACGATCACGCGAAAATCATAGTCCAACTGCATAATATCGTGTCGCATAATGAAGAAAGTCCATGGATGCGCTGTTTCGACGATCCAGCGATAACGAAAGGAACACGATCTGTTATCAGATACCGGCAAATACCCGTGTATGTTATTAAGAATTCGATTGAATTTATCTACCTTTTTTTTCGATGCTATGCAACGTGACACAGTAGTCGCCGCATACGTGACAGCAACAACTTTTTCTCCACTGTCAGCACAAATTTTTAACATAATACGATCGATATCATACGATAGCTGGTCAAACAACGTTGATATCCTTGATACGTAATGCTTGTTAGAGAGCAATCGCGATTAAACGAGAACGCGGTCTGGCCATATCTTTGTCGACTGTGTCGCATCGAATGCCGTAGAGATCACGATTCTCGGAATGAACAACTAAGCCTGTCTGCTGTTCCTTCGTAACGTGTAACATTCAAAAAGACACATTGCACGTTTTGTCGATCGTTCGTTATTCGATGCCCGTTTTCTCGAGCGATACGAAATACATATCACCGCTTATTAAATAAACGATAAACGCAATCGCAACAATCAAAATATTTTTATTCTCGTTGAATTTCCTTGTTCACGGTGTGTACTTTGTCCGCTTGCCGAGATACTTGAGATATTTCACACCAAACTTCCTGACTTCCCATGCTACTGTTACTCTTTGATTCTCTTCCCGTATTGGTTAATAAACAGTAAACAATCACAAAATTTATTCGACACTCGATGTAAAGAACTTGTATCGTTAACAAGGCCACGGATACATTTGCCGCTTACAAGTATATTTATACCGACGATACCGTTCATCGGATAAATCGCAAACACGATGACAGACGTGTCTGTCGAGCACTAGTGTTAGCTGGCCGCGTACTCTTCCGAGAGAGAGTAACACTGTCCCGATCGAACTGATCGGCGATCGAGTGACAAATCACGCATACTCGGTGAATTTTGAAACCACTTTGCTCTGACTGCGCGCGGCCGCGATCCCGCGTACACGAAATCGGTCGTCTCCGTCGGTTTTCGTTGCTACTCGTCAACCATTCCCGTATTCTTCAAATGATTCACCCTCCCTGTTCTCGTAGCTTCATGAGTGCTATTTCTGTACTTTCGTCCTATGGCATGTAGCAAATTTTATTCTGCGGTTCTAAATACCAACGAAATTATCCTCCTTGTCTTCCTTTCTTTATTACGTTTATCATCTAATCTTTTTTCGATATTTACACAATCAAATTGCTTCTATCCGATGCGCATCTATAAAACATCTAATTCCATATTGTCATGTATAATTTCATCATCGTACAACATACGTGCTAAGAAATAGAATTCTCCGTGTAATCTGTGCGAGACGTTCGAGAGATTGAAACTCATTTCGTTCAGTTTCGAAATTCTGAAATTCAGCCTGAGCTTCGATGTACACATTGTCTTCGAACACGGCCCTGAGGAGCAGAGATTCTCGTGCACAGCAAAGTTAGGGAAAGGTAAAACGATGTATCAGGTAGTCAAGAATTTCTACATTCTTGCGTAGCTGAGTATTGGGTGATGATGTGGCAGGTTGGCCCCATTCTTTCCAGGCGGTTTTCGTTGACTTGGTCTCCCATCGCTGGACCGGACCAAATCATGCGTATCATGACATTGTTTCTCAAAAGTAGATCAGCGAGCAACCATCCTAATTTATATATAAATTCGTTTTTAATTATTATAGACATAATTCGAAAATTTAGAGCTAAAGGTGCACTAAAATATCGCACCTTCGGTAGTATCGATAAAAATTTACGAAGCCAACAATTTGTAAACTATTGGTAGTAAATTATATATGAAATATATAAATCGGCTTAAAAACATCGACATGGATTGATTATTATTCGTAGATGTATGTACGTACTAAGTTTTTTTAAATCTTACATGTACCTCTTTTTGTCATTGCCAGTTATGTAGCATAGTTGGTAAAAAGGTGGGGACTCCAGAAGCAATATTTAATCCATGCATAGGTAGATCCATTGGTCACTGGCAGTACTTAACCGAAAGCTACCATTAACTGCTAAAAAGGATGTCTCTTGATCAGGTAATTACGATTTTATCGATTCAATACTTTTCGGCGCGTTCGGTTTCATTTATGTGACTATATTCGGTAAATAAATCACTATGTATTGATACAAGATCGGATTGTATAATTGTAAAAAGCAGAAAGAAAAATTTGTTATAATAATTGTTGTTGTCATTTGTGATAAATAGTTAGTGCTTAAGATTGCTCAGTAGGAAGAAAACGAGGAACTATGATTTACGTAAATAATATATTACCAATTTCACTCACAAGAAATTTATTTTCTAACGATATTTTCCTACTAGATAACGTAATGATTCAAAGGTGAAATTTTGTGCAACGTCATAATTTGTCTTCCATTATTCAGTAATGTCTTGTGCTATAAAAGTAAATACGAAATTTAAATATTAAGGAAAATATAGTTACGAGCATCTGCAATAACTAATATGACTAGATAGTACATAGTTGTATATGTGATTTTGTAGAAATTCGAGCAAGCAACAGAAGCTGTAAAAGCTCTTACCAAACGTCCTACTGACGAAGAATTTTTAGAATTGTACGCGTTGTTTAAACAAGCAACAGTGGGAAATATAAATACCAGTGAGTTATTACATACATGTTTAATACATATTATATAAGAAGTATATGGATTATGCTTGTCTTACTTCGTATAAAATTTTATGCAATTATTTTATTTATATCATTCCATTATTCTGTATAGCGAGACCTGGTATGCTGGATTTAAAGGGAAAAGCAAAATGGGACGCATGGAAATCGAAGGAAGGTATGTCGCAGAACGATGCGAAAGAAGGGTACATTAAATTCGTGGACAAATTGCTGGAGAAGTATAAATAAAGTGTTTGATTATTTTGTTATCCAAATACGACGCTGTATTATATCGGTGTATGACTTTATATGATTTATATTTCGAAATAATATTTTGAAATAAAATTGTTATTTTGGGTTATCTCTAAATTGTTCTTCTCCCATCTTTTAAATTTTAACTATTAAATTAGGTCCGTCGTCAATTACGTATTTTTAAAATATGACACTTATGGGTTTCATATTTATAAATTCCCGCGCTTGAAAATGCGGTCCACTGAATGTCGTTATAATCGCGTTCTTCATTTCTAAAGTCGTATACGATCTATCTTTTCCATTTCATTTGTAAACAAATTTTAAAACAGATATTCGCGCGTTGATCTCATTAATTTATGAGTGGATACATTATGTGATGTACAAAATGCACAAGATATAAATTTGATGTATAAAGAAATGTTAATGCCTTAATGGATGTTCGATAAATCTGACGTTCAAAATGATCATCTCAGCTTTAGACAAAGACACAGTGAAACTAATAACTACCACTCAAGTTATAACTTCGATATCTACTGCTGTAAAAGAATTAATAGAAAATGCGTTTGATGCTGGTGCTAAAAATATTGAAATTAACTTGGTACTACATTAATTTTCTTATTCTGAGCACATTTTGTTCTTTAATAATTACTTCAAAGTACTTAAAAATTTTTATATAAAGTTCATATTTTTAAAAATGTTAGATAGATAATGGATGTACATTAATAGAAGTAAAGGACGATGGATGTGGTATTTCAAAAGTAGATGCTCCTTACATGGCTTTATCATCTTACACATCAAAATTGTCTAGTTTCTCCGATTTAGGTATGTAGTTATATTACAAAGAAAACATTTACATAGCAATGCATAATATGATTTTGCATTTATAATCATACTATTATTTGTAGAATCTTTAGAAACATATGGATTCAGAGGTGAGGCCTTATATGCATTGAGTGCAGTATCGGATCTTACAATCATATCAAAAACAGAACAAGATGAAGCAGCTATATCTTATACTATAGATCATAATGGTCATATCATAAATTCAGAACATTGCCACAGATCTACAGGTAGCAAGACAACTTCAAATATTTTGCTTCAAATTTTTTAAATATACATTTATATATCTCTGTTTAGGAACAACTGTACAAGTTAAACAATTATTTAAACAAATGCCAGTGAGAAGGCAAATAATAACAAATTTAAAAAAAGTTACTCAAGATATTAGAACTTTGGAGTCCTTAATAAAAAGTTATGGAATATGCAAATTTAATGTACGAATAAATTATAAAGTAAATAATAACATAATATTTGCAAAACCTAGTATAAGTAATCTCGAAGAAGCAGTTACATATACTCTTGGTAAAAAAATAACATGCTGTATGAATTGGATAGATATTACAGATACAGATGTAATTATATACAAAATTTTATGTATTTAATACTATATTTCATACTTTAATATATGAAAGTATATGTTTTAGATTAAAATTAAAATAATGGTTCCTTCAAAGATGACACAAGCAACTGAAGTGTTACAATCCGGAGGACAATATATTTTTGTAAATGATAGACCAATTAAATATAAAGAATTAGAAAAGGTATATACCTTACTTAGCCTTTCTTTTAATTAGATGATGCAGTTTCAAAGAATTTAAGAGTTATTTCCAGGTAGTGATTAAAATAATTTTCGAAGCATTAGGACAAGAATCGTCATCAAGGAAAAAACCAATATTTCTTGTATATATTTTAATAAATGCAGCAAACATAGATGTTAATCTAGAACCAAATAAAACTTCTCTCCTTTTTAAGGATCAGGTAGTTATATTTGCAAAAATGGTTAATTGTATACTTTTTTAAAAATTTATATGATGTATATTATGTGCACAGAACATGGTTATCAATATAATAGAAAAATATCTAGAAAATTTTTATGGAATACAAAGAGAAATGCAACCAGAAAATAATTGCGAAAGTTCATTTACTGATTATCAAGATTATACACAGAAAGTAAACATTAACAATATTGAAAATGAGGAACCTGCATGCAAAAAACGAAAATTACGCTTAGAAGGAAATTTTGATAAACCTATTGAAAGGAATATAAATACCGATGAAAATGTAATAAATAATTTAAATTCTACCGAGATTAATAATTTCGAACATAAAGGACAACCGCAAATTTCTATAAATATGCAAATTTGTAATGACGAAAGTGCTGAAAAATGTGGAAAAAAAGTAGATGACTTCAATGTTCAATTACCATCTCTAGATTTAAGTGAATCAGATTCAAATGAATCACAGAATTTTGCATTGACTTATTCCAATAACGATATTTCTCATAATTCAGTGTTAGTATTTATAATATAGGATAAAAAATATAATCTAATTATTTTTAATATATTTTTTACTTTGTATAGTGATAGTAATACAAAAGAAAACACAGAAGATACTCCACCATTTGAACTAAGTCCATCATCTGAAACATTCAGTCAGTTACCTATAGTAGATCTAGGTGAGGATTTTGTATTGTTCGATTCTTCTAATACAAATACAGATGAGAAAGAAAATAAGATAAAAAATGCAGAAACAAACATTTTGCATGCTGAAAATAAATTGAATATGAAAAAGTCAATTACATTAAAAGAATGGAGTAAAGGACACGTATCTGGGTTGAAGGTAAGATTTATAAGAAATCCAATTCATGAAATCACATGAAATATATTAAAAAGTGATTTTTACAGGGAGGTACGGATATAGAATCTTACAATTGTATAGAACCAAAGGAGTCACCAAATATCAATCCACATACAAATTTATGTGCAGGTTTTCTTAAATTTTCAAAATATGCCAGGTCAGAAGGTAAAAGTATTTAACATACACAACTTAATTTAAATACGAAATATACATATTAGATCTGTATTCTTATTTTTAGTGATAGAAAAAGATCCTAATATGACAGCACCTCAAATTGCCTATCAAATAACTAATCTTTGGAAAAAGTTATCACCTGAAGAACGTGGATACTATAGAGACCTGGCACACGATGAGAAATCAGAGCACAATAAAAGCAAAGTGGAAACAAAAGAAAAATGTATAGTAAATATTAATAAGAATAAAAATAGACTATTTAAAGCATTGGAAAAAATGAAAACAATGAATATGGAGAAAAAAGAAAATTTAGTCATGAGAACTACTGTATCTTGGGATATAGATTTAAAAAAAGTTACTGAAAATTTTCTAGATAGGTAAATATTGAAGATCGTTATGCATTAATGACACTATTATTTAACATTTAATATAAACATTGCAGTCCTCCATGTGAAAATACTGACGTTGTTGTTGTTGGATTATTACGTACAAATTTATGGATTGTTTATAAATCTGCACATATTTGGATTTTAGATGCTGAAAATCTTAAAAAAAAATTACATATAACTGATATGAATGTGAATGAGGTAAATTAGACAATAGCACATCAAATATGCAGTGTTATTCATATTATTATTCCATCTGGTTATTTATTACATAAATTTTTTCTCTTATAGGATAATGCTAAGAATATAGAACAACTTTTACAGCAATGGTTTTCAATAAAAAATGACTTATCTTTATTACATCCTATACATTCATTAACACAAATCAAGGATACTGTTTAGCTTAAAATGTTGTAAACATTATTTAAATAATAACCCTGTTAAATTTGAAATATAGATGTTTTTTTATTTTTATGTTTATTTAACATTTAACGTAAATATAGCTAGTAGTTTATTATAACAAACTATCATCTGCCGTGTGTAAGCATAATTTATTATATTATATTACATTATATATTAATCTTTAATATCTTTTTCACGTTTAATTTATTAAAGACACACGTTGAGACACGCGATAATGAAGATATCACCATAAATTCTGATTGGTCAATATGTATGAAGTATACTAAAATATTTTACTAAACATGTACATGAGTTTCCCTTCTAATTAAAATTAACAATTCTTTTGAATAAAAATGAACATTCCTCGATTAAATAAAAACCTTGTTATACAAAAAGGTTTATATAAGTACTAATATTTTTATAATTTATTTGTTAGTAATATCTTATTTTAATACGTACATATTGCGGATGGAATTTTATTACTATGTGAAGAGAATGATATGTATAAAATATTGAGAAGTTAATATTAAATTTTATATGCCTATATAAAACATATCAAACACGTATACTGTATATATAAAACTATGTAGTTAATTGATGTAAACGATAATATAAGAACAATAATATCTCTAAAGGTTAAGTCGATAATTTAAGTAATAGTAGTAATAAGATTTGATTGAAGAGACGGTTGAAGGTTGGAGTTTTCAATCTATATATTTGAAGTTTGTGGTGGATTGTTGGCTGCCATCTTGGACCTCGGTCGTTTGAGAAGCCGGCCGCCCGCAAAAATCTTTGAGTTTCACGCGTTCGCGCGGCCTCACGTATTCCCTAAGCAGGTTGCGTGGTTTCACGACGAATTTAGAGATCTGCTGCGGTCAAACTAATCAAGATTCGGGTCCGGAATGTATTAGGTGAGTCCAGAATAAGTCAACATTAATTTCCTGATTGCGATGGCGTGTGATTTATCTCGTACATGTGTGTTCGTGCCTTGTGCTTGTGCGTGTTCTAATCCCTGTTGCGATAGTAGATTAATTTTTACCTACATTTTTGATCTTTAACTTAAATACCAATTTTCCCTATATGCCAATTGTGCTTGTATATATAGAATTGCTCTTTTGCTAAATCACAACTTCAAATCACAGAAACGAATTGATAGTGTTCTGTGAGCTCACAATCAATAGACTTCTAAGGAATATGCAGTTCATTCGTTGTAATCGGTGAACACGTTTTAAACTTTGTTAGTTTCTTATATCAGGATTCAGTTTTTTCTTTGGTTAGTCTGCTTGCTATCATATAATTATTTTTAGTGAAGTTGTTTTGATTCTTCTAACCATATAACTCCTTTTTGTAATTACACTCAGTTAAATATCATATAGATGTTTTTAATAAAGATACTATTAGATAGTTTATAAATGAATTTATCTGTATTCTGCAGAATTTATATTACAAGAAATTAAATTAAATGTTTCAATTATAACTCAATGAGATACTTATATTTTCTTTACTATGTTATTTTAATTACGTTGCAACTATTATTGATTTTTAATTGATACACATAATTGTCAATTTATTTGCATCGAATGTAGTATAGATGTATTTAAATATTAGAATTTACTCATTTATTGTTGTGTCAAGTTAAGTAAAAAGTATATAAGAATCAAGAGAATGTTTAGATTTATGATTAAATATTGCATTGTATTAATGAATTTTTCAATGTATACATGAATATAAGTGCAATATTGAGTTGCCTTAATAGATACTATTATCATTGATATTATAAATTATATTATTGACACTAATATTTTAATATTTGATTCAGTTCATATGTAAACATAAGTTAGTGTTTAGCAAAAGACTATTACACATTCATATATATTCATATATTATCATCAATTTTTTATATTTCTCTTATTAATTTAAAATATGTTTAATTTTAATATGATTTTTTTTAATGACTCAGGTGTATATTTGTCCTCGCGCATTTATAACTGGGTGAGTGGAAGAGATAAATTAACTAGCTTTTGTAATTTTTCAATAGACAACAGTGAAAAAATAGCAATCCACAAAATAAATAGTAGTAGTGATATATCAGAAAAAATGGCACTACCCAGTAGAGCGCGAGTCTACACAGATGTGAATTCACACAAATCCAGAGATTACTGGGACTATGAATCCTATGTTGTCGACTGGGGGTAAGTGTGCAATAAAACATTCTGTGTGTATTTAGATAAATGTATCTATATTTGTGCATATCTATGTTTGTATGTATATATATATTTGTGTATTTCCCTCATTTTATTTAATTGTAACAAATTTTTTGTTATATAGACAACAAGATGATTATCAACTAGTAAGAAAATTAGGCAGAGGAAAATATAGTGAAGTATTCGAAGCCATAAATATTACAAATAATGAAAAATGTGTTGTAAAAATTTTAAAGGTAAAAAGAATAAATTATGTTTTAGTAAGCGAATTATAATTAGCCGAAAACTCTAATTTTCATGTGATTTTAATGTCTAGCCTGTAAAAAAGAAGAAAATAAAAAGGGAGATTAAAATCTTAGAAAACCTCAAAGGTGGGACCAACATAATTACACTCCAAGCTGTTGTCAAAGATCCGGTGTCAAGGACGCCAGCACTGATATTTGAACATGTGAACAACACAGATTTCAAGCAATTATACCAGACGCTAACAGACTACGACATAAGATACTACCTCTACGAATTATTAAAAGTGCGTGTATTGTTAAGTGCAATGGAACAGTCCAATGTGAATCTTCGAGATTATTATTTTGATAGATGTAGGTGTATATCATAGGTTCAAGGAAGAGTTCGAAAATATTTTATTTATACAAATTCATTTTTTCCCTCTATTACCATTGTTTTATTTAGTATTAGTATTTTTAGATAAAAAAATACTTCATATGAAATTTATTTTATCTTTATATTTTTATTTTGCTTATAACTATATCTTTACTCTTTCAATGTTATGATATTTGAAATTTAAGTATTTAAACAGTTATAAACTTGCATATATAAATTTTCTATGTTTCTTTCTTTCTTATGCTTTTTATTAGTTTATTCTAATCATGAAGTACAATAAAATATAATAATTTTAGAAGTATCTTATCTCAAAAGGGTTAAAAGTGAATATACCAAATGAAAATATGATGTAGTGCCTTTCTATAAAAATACTGAAATTGTTCTTTCTTATTAGTCAAAGCATATAAAAAAAATCCTTAGTTTCAGAAATTTTAAAAATTTTCGGACTCATGAATATTTAAGTAAGTAATGTGTCGATAGTGTTTGATCCATTTTGCATCTGTGGTTGAATAAGATGTAAAACGAAAGAGAAAATCATTAATAATGTACAAGAAATGGTCGTCTCCTATTTCTGTTTAGGCATTGGATTATTGCCATAGTATGGGAATAATGCATAGGGACGTCAAACCGCACAATGTTATGATAGATCATGAAAATCGGAAGTTACGGTTAATTGATTGGGGTCTAGCAGAGTTTTACCATCCAGGTCAAGAATACAATGTACGAGTAGCTTCGCGTTATTTTAAAGGTCCAGAATTACTTGTAGATTATCAGGTTTGTGTGCAATTTCTCATATCTTTAACTGTATGTTATAAGTAATTTATGGATAATATGGCTTCTTCTTCTGTATTGCAGATGTATGATTATTCATTAGATATGTGGTCCCTTGGATGCATGCTTGCAAGTATGATATTCAGGAAAGAACCGTTTTTTCATGGACACGATAATTATGACCAACTAGTGAGAATTGCAAAAGTTCTCGGGACTGAGGAATTATTTGAATATCTTGAAAAGTACCATATTGAATTGGATCCTCGTTTCAATGATATTTTAGGTCGACATTCACGTAAACGCTGGGAACGTTTTATGCATTCAGAGAATCAACATTTGGTATCGCACGAAAGCCTTGATTTCCTTGACAAACTTTTGCGTTATGATCATTACGAAAGACTTACTGCACGCGAAGCTATGGAACATCCTTATTTTTGTAAGTATTATGAAGTATATTTAAATTTTGCGCTATAAATTTTAACAGAAAATATGAATGATGTGATACTTCGAAAAACCGATAGTTTCATTTTTATTTTTCCATTCTCTTTCACTTTAGATCCAATAGTAAAAGATCAAGGTCGATTAAACATGGTATCATCGTCACCTACTCCCATAACAGGTTCGTTGCCTGTAGGTGAGTAACGGCCCAGGTAATGTCACCACCTCAATTTCCAATTTATAATTATTTAACCATATCATTCACGTATTGTTGAATCGACCATGAGAATCCCGTGAATATTCATTCGCATCTACGAATATGATGCGTATCAATTGAACATCCATGAAGTTTGTATTGATTCGAATTCACAACTTCTATTTTACGATATTTATAAAAACAAAGAATGAGAAAGAATGCCGGGAATATGAACACGTCGTGTTTGTATTGTAATGTACGAATACACGCAGTTCTGTTGGCATTCAATTGTTGACATCGTCCGGCACTGTAGAATTTGACTAATTCGCAATGATAAACACTGTTCTTGTAAAGTGTTCAAACGTTGAGCGTGGAAACACATTTATGTTGAAACAAATCCTTGCTATTAAGTACGGAGATTTTTCCCATTGCGAATTAGTTAAAGTAAACAACTGTGTTACGCTTTACGCAAAGTCATTCCAGGCATCTAAATAACCAGAGCAAGATGTACTACATTGTGGCGAGAATACAGACATCCATTAGTAATACTTCTTTGATCTAAAATTTCAGGTGTATGGAATGACCAATGCGACTTATAGTCATATTATAAAGAAAACATACGAAATAGAGTAATGTCGACCGTTAATAATGCAAAACGATCTTTTTTTGCAAGTAATATATGTTTTATTTTTCGCGGTACATTATATTTCAGAATTTCAAATATTCTTGACTACTGATTTTTTTTATCTTCTTTCTGTTTCTTGAAATAAGAAGATCGTTTCAAATGGTCGTAATGTGACTAAAGATGCGACTAAACAAATGTTTGATTTGAAATATTTAAACGATTCAAGTCTATGTCGTTTAGTATCGATTAATGTATGATTAGAATGAAGCGTATAAAATGCTGATTTTTCTTATATTGTCGCATCAGAAGATCGGTTATAGTGATACCTCGCCGATTATGCGATGAATGCATTTTTCCCTCAACATTAATGATGGGAAAAAGTCGCACGCACTAGAAATAATACCTGGAAGAAAATGTTTGATTCCTCCTTGACAAACAATAAATATTATAGAAATTTATTTATTTAGATTCGGATCTGACTAGCTTTATATAATAGTCTCCAAAACCGTAAATAGATTGGAACAGAATAATCGATACATAGAACGTTCAGCAAATAACAAATGAAATGTGCAATCGTAATGATAGTTTCGAGAAAGAGTGTGTCAGATATACACTATTTTCAAAATCTTTCGATGATTAGTAACTAATAACAGATACGTATGTAGTGTGTTTTCTATAAATAAGTCGATCCGTATTAAACGACAACTGGACTTGAATTGCTCAGTCATTTCAAAACAGGCATCTTTTTAGTCAGTATGCGTATTTATAAGGAGCGTGCGAAGAATCAAACATTTTCATTTAGGTATCGATACTTCGCGCGAGGGGCTTAATCCCATCCCTAAGCGTGACTGTGAGCAGCGTACCGGTTCGTGGAATAAACCGACTGAAAAATGTGGCAGGACAAGTTGGAAATGGGACTCAGAAAACGATGAAGTATTCATCACATCCGTTTCATCCATAACACACGGTTTACGACTTTTGGTTAGTTACAAACTAAAACCTTTCATTCCACCCAAACTTGCAAAATTAAGAAGAAGAAAAGTATTTTGTATGATGGCGGACCACTCTTTATGTAAATGGCAATTATATGTTGACGTGGTGTATAAAGTTCTACATTTTAGACATTCCTTGTTTTTTATCCTGGGTATTACTTAAAAGAATTTACGTTTGTTATGTCAGAAGCAATCCATTATGTGCGACCGAGACCTTAAATGGCACAAATGAGGAGCAAATGATACGTTTCAAAACTACTATCGATTCTACTATATTGCAAATAATTTAGGAACGGAAGAAAGTATAGAATATTAAAATGAAATCTATCAAAGTATGTGCTCTGTCCATATTGGCCGGTATGCATGTGCCATTAGTAATTGTATGTTGCTTTTCTCTATTTTTTTAATCTGTCATTTCTGTTGTTTTCCTTTAACGCTGCTGCTAATGTCACGATCACGGGAAATTTGTAAATGCATAAAGATGCGATTAGATCATGTTATGTCACTTCGAAGATCGTCCGTCATAAGACATTATAACAAAAATGATGCAAAACAAAAACTATATGTATTTGCATCCACACAAGCGCGTACGACACACATACACATAGCACATATGTGCTTACACTTAACATGTACCTTAGGCCGCTCGATTTAGTACTTTTAACGATGATAAAAATGTTCGTTTATATCTGATACAATGATAGTTGAATAAAATGTTTGTTATAGCCAAGTACTCTTTGTGCTCTGTGAATACCTGTATATCCAGTAATAGATGTTACCAAAGTACTGGTAAAGACTTAATTGATCAAATTTTGAGAACATAATATCCACATTTCTATGACCATTTCGCCGTTTGTATTTAGAAAAAGTAAGAGAGAAAGAGAGAGAGAGAGAGGAAAAGAGAACTGTTAAGATTTTCAATTTAATTTTCATACATTGATCAAAACGAGAATTCACAGGCACCTTAAAACACTTGGCGCCAATAAAAGCCTACGTACATGAACAAGACACACGTCGATAAATGAAAAAAAGAAACATTTGTATTGCTGTACATTGTGAGCTTAACGCGCTGGTCAAAAACTTAATGTCAATAACACCCACTAAATCGATCGAATTATTTCGAATACAGCATTACCAATGTGTTTCTTATTCAATATGTTTATAAATTGAACATGTAATTATTTATATACGACCGTAAGTCAGTTTATTGTGTACATTTCAAAAATTTTCTTTGAGAGGAAGAAAAGGAGAAAGAGAAGAAGAGTGACGTACTTTTAAAGAATGTATAGGAATAGAGCACACTCCACTTGTAAACCATGTCCTTTCGTATTATTTCGAAAGAATTCGTCAGTTCCTATACGTATAAATTATGCATAAAGTACGGTCAATTCAATATATATATATATATACACATATATATATATACAAAATAATTTTACATATGCATATATATATATAATACATGCACACACATATAAATATATATACAAGTGTGTGTATATGTGTGTATATGTATATATATATATACAAACACGTAGCATATTATAAATGCGTACCCTATCAAGCGGAGTGTGGATTTGAATTCGAAGAGCGAGGTATGCTCTCGAATATTATCGGTTAAAGAGTAATGTTCGCTTCTTATTCTGATCATTGCGCCGTTTTTGCCTTATTATCATGTATTTAAAGATTTTATATGTATATATATATATGTATATTTTATTTTTCAATAATGCATAAAAAATATATATACATATATACGTAACGCAGATAAGTGAAAATAAGTGGAAAGAGTAGACGTATGAGATGCATACTGCGCTATAAATGTTAAAGATGTAAAAAGGAAATACTTTATGTACAAGTATAAATACATTTTATTTATTCTGCTTATAACTGTCGTATTGCTCGAATGCGACAAATATCTAATTTCAAGTCACTTTCACATGGCAAGAACGGCGCAAATATAATTGTTTGTCCAAATTTGATAATTCTTCCCTGTTCATACGTTAAGTTTACGATAATCTAGTTTAGTTTTATAGGAAAAAACTATTGAATAACTACTATTTAAATCTGCAAATTAACTTAGACAAAAAAAAAATTAAAATAACGAATTGTCACTAATGTAATTAATATATTATGCTAAATTTTAACGTTGATATTTTATCTTGTAACATCATAATTTAACACTATTTTGAGGACAGAATGTATTATTAAACAAATATCACTAGGAAAGCCGTTCTATCATTATCATATATTATAGGCCAGTTTAAAAATTTCTTTTTCCTATTTTGTCTAAGAACGGCTATATCCTGGTAGAAGAAAGTGCACCTAATATTTCAATATATACTAAATGTACATTCGAATTTTATATTCATTCATAATAATGCCAAAGCGATAAAGTGAAATTGTTTACATACTTCTTCGTTTTCTGTTTCTCTCTTCGGTTCTAAATTTTTTTTCTAACGCGGGCTATTGGAAAATGAATTATTCTAATGCGGTTGAGGTATGACAATAAAATTAGCCAAAATGCACGGATCTACTTTGATTTAAACTTGTCATCGATCATAAAAGCATGAAAATAAAAAATTATCCATCCTGTATTACGTGATCACATGTTTCTAATGTTTTTCTAATATTTACTCTTAAAATTAGTGATACAGTGGCTAAATAAATAATAACGAAAAGTTTCAAAATTTTCCTTTATGCAGGTACAAAACATTTGTGCATATATGCAGTGTAACAACAATATGTATAATTTACGATACGAAACGCTGTAATACTAAACAATGCTGTATAGAATTAATTGAAAAAAGAAGCAGATACAATTTTGTTTGTATTAAAAAGAAATAATAAATCTTATAATTATTGAATTTTTTTACTGAAATTAAACAATATCTCATACTGATTTCTCACTTTTCATCATTATCATATAATTACAATTCTACACATAGTCGTATCTTCATACATCTCATTTTAAATCTGTATAATTGATTTTCGAAAAAATTAACATTTTTATTATTTTAATGTAGGAAAAAAGTGGTAGGAATTTATAAGTAACTATACGAAATATCCTTTAATTTTGTAGCATACGTAAGTACGTACTCTGCTTGGATAAATCAAGTAGAACAGGTTATGTTTCTAATTAAGAAATCATTATAAAATTCAGTAAAAGTTATTATAAAATTCGAACATATCGTATATGAGATTAATTACCAAGTAAATAATTTTTATTCAAAATTGGATTATTCTCTTTATCAGTGTGTTATGTGTATAAAGATTTATATTTTGCAGCGCGTATCGTATAAGTATACATGCATGTGTAAATACGTTGCTTTGCACCTGCAATAGAATAGCGTGCCATAACAGCAGTTGCAGTTTAAAGTAAGTACAGCTGGTTACATATCTTTGAAAATTACTTATAATATCCATAATGGATGAAATTGATGAATTGAGGCAAAAAATCAAAGAACTTGAAGACAAACTACTTCAAAAACAACATAAAAATACGTTTACTACAAGAGCAAAAATAGAACATATGTCAAGTGAAGTGACTGATGCAAATCCTTACAGGTAATTTTTGCTTATATAAAACTTTTCCATTATATTAAATAGTTTGAATTATAAATACTTCAATTATATACTCTTTGATACAAAATTGAAAGAAAAATATCTTAATGTTTCTTTGTCCTTTGTTTAGTCGTTTGATGGCATTAAAACGTATGGGTATAGTAAATAATTATGAAAGAATAAAAGAATTAACAATTGCTATAGTTGGAATAGGCGGAGTTGGTAGTGTGACTGCAGAAATGCTAACAAGATGTGGAATTGGCAAGGTAACAGTCTTATATAAAGTCATAAATGAAGAATTTATCTGTTTTCTAAGTAACAAACAAGTAAATTTCAGTTGATTCTTTTTGACTATGACAAAGTAGAAATGGCTAATATGAATAGACTTTTCTTCCAACCTTACCAAGCTGGCCAAAATAAAGTAGAAGCAGCAGCAACAACATTGCAATATATTAATCCAGATGTAGAGATTGAAACTTACAATTACAACATTACTACAATGGATCATTTTGAAGATTTTACAAATATCATAAGGTACATAAACCTAATTTTTGAATAATTGTAATTAACAATATCTAAGTAACATTAAATTTTATTTTTAGCACAGCAAGTTTAAATGAGGGTCCAGTAGATTTA